>NW_027135943.1:921568-1228758 GCF_039906515.1 Pseudorca crassidens
GCCACCCCAAAGTTTGGGACGGCTCTGTTTACAAGAACCTCGTTTACGGTACAAGTTCAATATCGCAGAAAGCGAAAAATGGATAAAGAAGTTGTTGTACTTACGTACAATGCAATATCACTCAGCAAAGAAATCTATGTCATCAGGCCAGTAGCAGCATAATGAGTGGATTGAGGTACGATGATTCTAAGTGAAATAAGTCACACAGAAAAAGAAACATCATAAGATATCACTAATACACAGAATGTAAACTTGGCTACACAGGAACTGAATTACAAAACAGAATAGGGTCTCAAATGTAGAAAACCAACTTATGCTTGCTTAAGGGGAAAGGTGAGTTGGGGTGCTGCATAAAACCAGAGATTGAAATTAGCACAGATACCTTTCCATAAGACAAATATGTAATAGACAAGAGCTACTCCCTGCTCAACGAAGTGGACTCAACACCCCATATTAAACGCCTAAGAATATACCTGACTAGTAAGAATCTTAAAACCTATGGATTTATATGTCTCCGAAAGAGAATCAAGCGTGTGTACAGCGGCATAAACGCAGCAGTGATAGGATTGGTGAGGTTCGGTGAGCAAATGAAGACCCTTTGAAGTCATATTGCATGGTACCCATTCATTGGTTCTCAACTCTCCAGGTTTAAGGGATTCTTCCTTCAGCTAAAACATGCATGTGGAACCCAGAGTATGATCCACCGTGTGATCGGGAAACGTGTTCAAATGTGTCTCAGTTTTCGTCCCCTGGTACTCGGGTGCAACATTCCAGACGCTTTACTAACACTCTCCCCACTTGCAGAGTCAGTGCCTTTAATCTGCTGTTGGGCCCAGTTTGCAATTTCTGCGGAAAATGAACAGGAATAGGGAGAACCAATGAGAGACTAGCTGGAGGTGTCTGGAAGGACAAATTTAACTCTCATTTCCCAACAGGAAGAGGAATTAACCAAAGGCTCAGCATGCCATGCCAGTATCACACTAGGGCCTGAAGCAATCCTGCAGTGTTGCGGCCAGCTCACAAGAAAGCGAGTTGAAGAAAGGAGCTCAGGGGCACTGTAATTCACAAACCTGCAGAGATATAAATGACAGCTATCGTCCAAAAATCTATTGAAGTAAGGGTGCAAAGAGGACTTGAAAGCGGGGCAGAATTGCAGGAAACCGATTTCAGGAGGTAGACTGGAATTGCATGTAAAGCATAGGAAAAGAGGCAGAACGTCCACAATGATGCACTTGGCCAAAAAGGGCGTATGCGTTTTTTCCTGAATATATTCAGGAAAAAACGAATACGTCCTTTTTGGCCACCCAAGCAAGCTTGCAAAGGAAATCTGCACTACAATGAAGTCTCACTGCCCCCCGGTCAAAAGGGCCATCTGAAAAAAGTG
Source organism: Pseudorca crassidens (assembly GCF_039906515.1). Lineage (NCBI taxonomy): Eukaryota > Metazoa > Chordata > Mammalia > Artiodactyla > Delphinidae > Pseudorca > Pseudorca crassidens. Next base: position 922,953 of record NW_027135943.1, read on the forward strand.
TAAAATCCAGAAAGGCAGGACAGGTCATGGAGAACTGGGAGCCTAGTTAGGCTGATGGGCGGGATGTAAATTGCCAACAGCCACTCTGGAGAAGTGTATGGTGTTTCCTGAAACATCTAAAAAACAAAGCAACAGAGCCTTGGGTACTTCCACTTATGGTCCTATAGCTTAGGGAAATTAAAATCAAAAAGACACAGCCACCCCAAAATTGGGGACGGCTCTGTTTACAGGAACCTCATTTACGGTACAAGTTCAATATCACAGAAAGAGAAAAATGGATAAAGAAGTTGTGGTACTAATGTACAATGCAATATCACTCAGCAATGAAATCTATATCATCAGGCTCATAGCAGTATAATGAGTGGATTCAGGTACGATGATTCTAAGTGAAATAAGTCACACAGAAAAAGAAACATCATAAGATATCACTAATACACGGAATGTAAGCTTGGCTACACAGGAACTGAATTACAAAACAGAACAGGGTCTCAAATGTAGAAAACCAACTTATGCTTGCTTAAGGGGAAAGGTGAGTTGGGGTGCTGCAGAAAACCAGAGATTGAAATTAACACAGATACCTTTCCATAAGACAAATATGTAATAGACAAGAGCTACTCCTTGCTCAACGAAGCGGACTCAACACCCCATATTAAACGCCTAAGAATATACCTGACTAGTAAGAATCTTAAAACCTATGGATTTATATGTCTCCGAAAGAGAATCAAGCGTGTGTACAGCGGCATAAAGGCAGCAGTGAAAGGATTGGTGAGGTTCGGTGAGCAAATGAAGACCGTTGGAAGTCATATTGCATGGTACCCATTCCATGGTTCTCAACTCTCCAGGTTTAAGGGATTCTTCCTTCAGCTAAAACATGCATGTGGAACCCAGAGTATAATCCACCGTGTGATCGGGAAACGTGTTCAAATGTGTCTCAGTTTTCGTCCCCTGGTACTCGGGTGCAACATTCCAGACGCTTTACTAACACTCTCCCCACTTGGAGAGTCAGTGCCTTTAACCTCCTCTTTGGCCCAGTTTGCAATTTCTGCAGAAAAGGAACAGGAATAGGCAGAACCAATGAGAGACTAGCTGGAGGTGTCTGGACGGGCAAAATTAACTCTCATTTCCCACCAGGAAGAGGAATTAACCAAAGGCTCAGCGAGCCATGCCGGAACCACACTAGGGCCTGAAGCAATCCTGCGGTGTTGCGGCCAGCTCACAAGAAAGCGAGTTGAAGAAAGGAGCTCAGGGGCCCTGTAATTCACAAACCTGCAGAGTTCTAAATGACAGCTATCGTCCAAAAATATATTGAAGTAAGGCTGCCAAGAGGACTTGAAAGCGGGGCAGAATTGCAGGAAACCAATTTCAGGAGGTAGACTGGAATTGCATGTAAAGCATAGGAAAAGAGGCAGAACGTCCACAATGATGCACTTGGCCAAAAAGGGCGTATGCGTTTTTTCCTGAATATTTTCAGGAAAAAATGCATACGCCCTTTTTGGCCAAACAAGCAAGCTTGCAAAGGAAATCTGCACTACAATGAAGTCTCACTGCTCCCAGGTCAAAAGGGCCATCTGAAAAAAGAGTAAAATCCAGAAAGGCAGGACAGGCCATGGAGAACTGGGAGTTTTGTTATGCCAATGGGCGTGATGTAAATTGCCAACAGCCACTCTGGAGAAGTGTATGGTGTTTCCTGAAACATCTAAAAAACAAAGCAACAGAGCCTAGGGCACTTCCACTTATGGTGCTATAGCTTAGGGAAATTAAAATCAAAAAGACACAGCTACCCCAAAGTTTGGGACGGCTCTGTTTACAAGAACCTCGTTTACGGTACAAGTTCAATATCGCAGAAAGCGAAAAATGGATAAAGAAGTTGTGGTACTTACGTACAATGCAATATCACTCAGCAATGAAATCTATGTCATCAGGCCAGTAGCAGCATAATGAGTGGATTGAGGTACGATGATTCTAAGTGAAATAAGTCACACAGAAAAAGAAACATCATAAGATATCACTAATACACAGAATGTAAACTTGGCTACACAGGAACTGAATTACAAAACAGAATAGGGTCTCAAATGTAGAAAACCAACTTATGCTTGCTTAAGGGGAAAGGTGAGTTGGGGTGCTGCATAAAACCAGAGATTGAAATTAGCACAGATACCTTTCCATAAGACAAATATGTAATAGAAAAGAGCTACTCCCTGCTCAACGAAGTGGACTCAACACCCCATATTAAACGCCTAAGAATATACCTGACTAGTAAGAATCTTAAAACCTATGGATTTATATGTCTCCGAAAGAGAATCAAGCGTGTGTACAGCGGCATAAACGCAGCAGTGAAAGGATTGGTGAGGTTCGGTGAGCAAATGCAGACCCTTTGAAGTCATATTGCATGGTACCCATTCCATGGTTCTCAACTCTCCAGGTTTAAGGGATTCTTCCTTCAGCTAAAACATGCATGTGGAACCCAGAGTATGATCCACCGTGTGATCGGGAAATGTGTTCAAATGTGTCTCAGATTTCGTCCCCTGGTACTCGGGTGCAACATTCCAGACGCTTTACTAACACTCTCCCCACTTGCAGAGTCAGTGCCTTTAACCTCCTGTTTGGCCCAGTTTGCAATTTCTGCGGAAAATGAACAGGAATAGGGAGAACCAATGAGAGACTAGCTGGAGGTGTCTGCACGGGTAAATTTAACTCTCATTTCCCACCAAGAAGAGGAATTAACCAAAGGCTCAGCGAGCCATGCCGGAACCACACTAGGGCCTGAAGCAATCCTGCGGTGTTGCGGCCAGCTCACAAGAAAGCGACTTGAAGAAAGGAGCTCAGGGGCCCTGTAATTCACACACCTGCAGAGTTATAAATGACAGCTATCGTCCAAAAATATATTGAAGTAAGGGTGCCAAGAGGACTTGAAAGCGGGGCAGAATTGCAGGAAACCGATTTCAGGAGGTAGACTGGAATTGCATGTAAAGCATAGGAAAAGAGGCAGAACGTCCACAATGATGCACTTGGACAAAAAGGGCGTATGCGTTTTTTCCTGAATATATTCAGGAAAAAACGCATATGCACTTTTTGGCCAACCAAGCAAGCTTGCAAAGGAAATCTGCACTACAATGAAGTCTCACTGCCCCCCGGTCAAAAGGGCCATCAGAAAAAAGAGTAAAATCCAGAAATGCAGGACAGGCCATGGAGAACTGGGAGTTTTGTTATGCCAATGGGCGTGATGTAAATTGCCAACAGCCACTCTGGAGAAGTGTATGGTGTTTCCTGAAACATCTAAAAAACAAAGCAACAGAGCCTAGGGCACTTCCACTTATGGTGCTATAGATTAGGGAAATTAAAATAAAAAAGACACAGCCACCCCAAAGTTTGGGACGGCTCTGTTTACAAGAACCTCGTTTACGGTACAAGTTCAATATCGCAGAAAGCGAAAAATGGATAAAGAAGTTGTTGTACTTACGTACAATGCAATATCACTCAGCAAAGAAATCTATGTCATCAGGCCAGTAGCAGCATAATGAGTGGATTGAGGTACGATGATTCTAAGTGAAATAAGTCACACAGAAAAAGAAACATCATAAGATATCACTAATACACGGAATGTAAACTTGGCTACACAGGAACTGAATTACAAAACAGAATAGGGTCTCAAATGTAGAAAACCAACTTATGCTTGCTTAAGGGGAAAGGTGAGTTGGGGTGCTGCATAAAACCAGAGATTGAAATTAGCACAGATACCTTTCCATAAGACAAATATGTAATAGACAAGAGCTACTCCCTGCTCAACGAAGTGGACTCAACACCCCATATTAAACGCCTAAGAATATACCTGACTAGTAAGAATCTTAAAACCTATGGATTTATATGTCTCCGAAAGAGAATCAAGCGTGTGTACAGCGGCATAAACGCAGCAGTGATAGGATTGGTGAGGTTCGGTGAGCAAATGAAGACCCTTTGAAGTCATATTGCATGGTACCCATTCATTGGTTCTCAACTCTCCAGGTTTAAGGGATTCTTCCTTCAGCTAAAACATGCATGTGGAACCCAGAGTATGATCCACCGTGTGATCGGGAAACGTGTTCAAATGTGTCTCAGTTTTCGTCCCCTGGTACTCGGGTGCAACATTCCAGACGCTTTACTAACACTCTCCCACTTGCAGAGTCAGTGCCTTTAATCTGCTGTTGGGCCCAGTTTGCAATTTCTGCCGAAAATGAACAGGAATAGGGAGAACCAATGAGAGACTAGCTGGAGGTGTCTGGAAGGACAAATTTAACTCTCATTTCCCAACAGGAAGAGGAATTAACCAAAGGCTCAGCATGCCATGCCAGTATCACACTAGGGCCTGAAGCAATCCTGCAGTGTTGCGGCCAGCTCACAAGAAAGCGAGTTGAAGAAAGGAGCTCAGGGGCACTGTAATTCACAAACCTGCAGAGATATAAATGACAGCTATCGTCCAAAAATCTATTGAAGTAAGGGTGCCAAGAGGACTTGAAAGCGGGGCAGAATTGCAGGAAACCGATTTCAGGAGGTAGACTGGAATTGCATGTAAAGCATAGGAAAAGAGGCAGAACGTCCACAATGATGCCCTTGGCCAAAAAGCGCGTATGCGTTTTTTCCTGAATATATTCAGGAAAAAACGCATATGCCCTTTTTGGCCACCCAAGCAAGCTTGCAAAGGAAATCTGCACTACAATGAAGTCTCACTGCCCCCCGGTCAAAAGGGCCATCTGAAAAAAGTGTAAAATCCAGAAAGGCAGGACAGGTCATGGAGAACTGGGAGCCTAGTTAGGCTGATGGGCGGGATGTAAATTGCCAACAGCCACTCTGCAGAAGTGTATGGTGTTTCCTGAAACATCTAAAAAACAAAGCAACAGAGCCTTGGGTACTTCCACTTATGGTCCTATAGCTTAGGGAAATTAAAATCAAAAAGACACAGCCACCCCAAAATTGGGGACGGCTCTGTTTACAGGAACCTCATTTACGGTACAAGTTCAATATCACAGAAAGAGAAAAATGGATAAAGAAGTTGTGGTACTAATGTACAATGCAATATCACTCAGCAATGAAATCTATATCATCAGGCTCATAGCAGTATAATGAGTGGATTCAGGTACGATGATTCTAAGTGAAATAAGTCACACAGAAAAAGAAACATCATAAGATATCACTAATACACGGAATGTAAGCTTGGCTACACAGGAACTGAATTACAAAACAGAACAGGGTCTCAAATGTAGAAAACCAACTTATGCTTGCTTAAGGGGAAAGGTGAGTTGGGGTGCTGCAGAAAACCAGAGATTGAAATTAACACAGATACCTTTCCATAAGACAAATATGTAATAGACAAGAGCTACTCCTTGCTCAACGAAGCGGACTCAACACCCCATATTAAACGCCTAAGAATATACCTGACTAGTAAGAATCTTAAAACCTATGGATTTATATGTCTCCGAAAGAGAATCAAGCGTGTGTACAGCGGCATAAAGGCAGCAGTGAAAGGATTGGTGAGGTTCGGTGAGCAAATGAAGACCGTTGGAAGTCATATTGCATGGTACCCATTCCATGGTTCTCAACTCTCCAGGTTTAAGGGATTCTTCCTTCAGCTAAAACATGCATGTGGAACCCAGAGTATAATCCACCGTGTGATCGGGAAACGTGTTCAAATGTGTCTCAGTTTTCGTCCCCTGGTACTCGGGTGCAACATTCCAGACGCTTTACTAACACTCTCCCCACTTGGAGAGTCAGTGCCTTTAACCTCCTGTTTGGCCCAGTTTGCAATTTCTGCAGAAAAGGAACAGGAATAGGCAGAACCAATGAGAGACTAGCTGGAGGTGTCTGGACGGGCAAAATTAACTCTCATTTCCCACCAGGAAGAGGAATTAACCAAAGGCTCAGCGAGCCATGCCGGAACCACACTAGGGCCTGAAGCAATCCTGCGGTGTTGCGGCCAGCTCACAAGAAAGCGACTTGAAGAAAGGAGCTCAGGGGCCCTGTAATTCACAAACCTGCAGAGTTCTAAATGACAGCTATCGTCCAAAAATATATTGAAGTAAGGCTGCCAAGAGGACTTGAAAGCGGGGCAGAATTGCAGGAAACCAATTTCAGGAGGTAGACTGGAATTGCATGTAAAGCATAGGAAAAGAGGCAGAACGTCCACAATGATGCACTTGGCCAAAAAGGGCGTATGCGTTTTTTCCTGAATATTTTCAGGAAAAAATGCATACGCCCTTTTTGGCCAAACAAGCAAGCTTGCAAAGGAAATCTGCACTACAATGAAGTCTCACTGCTCCCAGGTCAAAAGGGCCATCTGAAAAAAGAGTAAAATGCAGAAAGGCAGGACAGGCCATGGAGAACTGGGAGTTTTGTTATGCCAATGGGCGTGATGTAAATTGCCAACAGCCACTCTGGAGAAGTGTATGGTGTTTCCTGAAACATCTAAAAAACAAAGCAACAGAGCCTAGGGCACTTCCACTTATGGTGCTATAGCTTAGGGAAATTAAAATCAAAAAGACACAGCTACCCCAAAGTTTGGGACGGCTCTGTTTACAAGAACCTCGTTTACGGTACAAGTTCAATATCGCAGAAAGCGAAAAATGGATAAAGAAGTTGTGGTACTTACGTACAATGCAATATCACTCAGCAATGAAATCTATGTCATCAGGCCAGTAGCAGCATAATGAGTGGATTGAGGTACGATGATTCTAAGTGAAATAAGTCACACAGAAAAAGAAACATCATAAGATATCACTAATACACAGAATGTAAACTTGGCTACACAGGAACTGAATTACAAAACAGAATAGGGTCTCAAATGTAGAAAACCAACTTATGCTTGCTTAAGGGGAAAGGTGAGTTGGGGTGCTGCATAAAACCAGAGATTGAAATTAGCACAGATACCTTTCCATAAGACAAATATGTAATAGAAAAGAGCTACTCCCTGCTCAACGAAGTGGACTCAACACCCCATATTAAACGCCTAAGAATATACCTGACTAGTAAGAATCTTAAAACCTATGGATTTATATGTCTCCGAAAGAGAATCAAGCGTGTGTACAGCGGCATAAACGCAGCAGTGAAAGGATTGGTGAGGTTCGGTGAGCAAATGCAGACCCTTTGAAGTCATACTGCATGGTACCCATTCCATGGTTCTCAACTCTCCAGGTTTAAGGGATTCTTCCTTCAGCTAAAACATGCATGTGGAACCCAGAGTATGATCCACCGTGTGATCGGGAAATGTGTTCAAATGTGTCTCAGATTTCGTCCCCTGGTACTCGGGTGCAACATTCCAGACGCTTTACTAACACTCTCCCCACTTGCAGAGTCAGTGCCTTTAACCTCCTGTTTGGCCCAGTTTGCAATTTCTGCGGAAAATGAACAGGAATAGGGAGAACCAATGAGAGACTAGCTGGAGGTGTCTGGACGGACAAATTTAACTCTCATTTCCCACCAAGAAGAGGAATTAACCAAAGGCTCAGCGAGCCATGCCGGAACCACACTAGGGCCTGAAGCAATCCTGCGGTGTTGCGGCCAGCTCACAAGAAAGCGACTTGAAGAAAGGAGCTCAGGGGCCCTGTAATTCACACACCTGCAGAGTTATAAATGACAGCTATCGTCCAAAAATATATTGAAGTAAGGGTGCCAAGAGGACTTGAAAGCGGGGCAGAATTGCAGGAAACCGATTTCAGGAGGTAGATTGGAATTGCATGTAAAGCATAGGAAAAGAGGCAGAACGTCCACAATGATGCACTTGGCCAAAAAGGGCGTATGCGTTTTTTCCTGAATATATTCAGGAAAAAACGCATACGCCCTTTTTGGCCAACCAAGCAAGCTTGCAAATGAAATCTGCACTACAATGAAGTCTCACTGCCCCGCGGTCAAAAGGGACATCTGAAAAAAGTGTAAAATCCAGAAAGGCAGGACAGGCCATGGAGAAATGGGAGCCTTCTTATGCTGATAGGCGGGATGTAAATTGCCAACAGCCACTCTGGAGAAGTGTATGGTGTTTCCTGAAACATCTAAAAAACAAAGCAACAGAGCCTAGGGCACTTCCACTTATGGTCCTATAGATTAGGGAAATTAAAATCAAAAAGACACAGCCACCCCAAAGTTTGGGACGGCTCTGTTTACAAGAACCTCGTTTATGGTACAAGTTCAATATCGCAGAAAGCGAAAAATGGATAAAGAAGTTGTGGTACTTACGTACAATGCAATATCACTCAGCAATGAAATCTATGTCATCAGGCCAGTAGCAGCATAATGAGTGGATACAGGTACGATGATTCTAAGTGAAATAAGTCACACAGAAAAAGAAACATCATAAGATATCACTAATACACGGAATGTAAACTTGGCTAGACAGGAACTGAATTACAAAACAGAATAGGGTCTCAAATGTAGAAAACCAACTTATGCTTTCTTAAGGGGAAAGGTGAGTTGGCGTGCTGCATAAAACCAGAGATTAAAATTAGCACAGATACCTTTCCATAAGCCAAATATGTAATAGACAAGAGCTACTGCTTGCTCAACGAAGTGGACTCAACACCCCATATTAAACGCCTAAGAATATACCTGACTAGTAAGAATCTTAAAACCAATGGATTTATATGTCTCCAAAAGAGAATCAAGCGTGTGTACAGCGGCATAAATGCAGCAGTGATAGGATTGGTGAGGTTCGGTGAGCAAATGCAGACCCTTTGAAGTCATATTGCATGGTACCCATTCCATGGTTCTCAACTCTCCAGGTTTAAGGGATTCTTCCTTCCGCTAAAACATGCATGTGGAACCCAGAGTATGATCCACCGTGTGATCGGGAAACGTGTTCAAATGTGTCTCAGTTTTCGTCCCCTGGTACTCGGGTGCAACATTCCAGATGCTTTACTAACACTCTCCCCACTTGGAGAGTCAGTGCCTTTAACCTCCTGTTTGGCCCAGTTTGCAATTTCTGCGGAAAATGAACAGGAATAGGGAGAACAAATGAGAGACTAGCTGGAGATGTCTGGACGGGTAAATTTAACTCTCATTTCCCACCAAGAAGAGGAATTAACCAAAGGCTCAGCGAGCCATGCCAGAACCACACTAGGGCCTGAAGCAATCCTGCGGTGTTGCGGCCAGCTCACAAGAAAGCGAGTTGAAGAAAGGAGCTCAGGGGCCCTGTAATTCACAAACCTGCAGAGTTATAAATGACAGCTATCGTCCAAAAATATATTGAAGTAAGGCTGCCAAGAGGACTTGAAAGCGGGGCAGAATTGCAGGAAACCGATTTGAGGAGGTAGACTGGAATTGCATGTAAAGCATAGGAAAAGAGGCAGAACGTCCACAATGATGCAGTTGGCCAAAAAGGGCGTATGCGTTTTTTCCTGAATATATTCAGGAAAAAACGCATACACCCTTTTTGGCCAACCAAGCAAGCTTGCAAAGGAAATCTGCACTACAATGAAGTCTCACAGCCCCACGGTCAGAAGGGCCATCTGAAAAAAGTGTAAAACCCAGAAAGACAGAACAGGCCATGGAGAACTGGGAGCCTAGTTAGGCTGATGGGCGGGATGTAAATTTCCAACAGCCACTCTGCAGAAGTGTATGGTGTTTCCTGAAACATCTAAAAAACAAAGCTACAGAGCCTAGTGTACTTCCACTTATGGTCTTATAGCTTAGGGAAATTAAAATCAAAAAGACACAGCCACCCCAAAATTGGGGTCGGCTCTGTTTACAGGAACCTCATTTACGGTACAAGTTCAATATCACAGAAAGCAAAAAATGGATAAAGAAGTTGTGGTACTAACGTACAATGCAATATCACTCAGAAATGAAATCTATATCATCAGGCCCATAGCAGGATAATGAGTGAATTCAGGTACGATGATTCTAAGTGAAATAAGTCACACAGAAAAAGAAACATCATAAGATATCACTAATACACGGAATGTAAGCTTGGCTACACAGGAACTGAATTACAAAACAGAATAGGGTCTCAAATGTAGAAAACCAACTTATGCTTGCTTAAGGGGAAAGGTGAGTTGGGGTGCTGCATAAAACCAGAGATTGAAATTAACACAGATACCTTTCCATAAGACAAATATGTAATAGACAAGAGCTACTCCTTGCTCAACGAAGTGGACTCAACACCCCATATTAAACGCCTAAGAATATACCTGACTAGTAAGAATCTTAAAACCTATGGATTTATATGTCTCTGAAAGAGAATCAAGCGTGTGTACAGCGGCATAAAGGCAGCAGTGAAAGTATTGGTGAGGTTCTGTGAGCAAATGAAGACCGTTTGATGTCATATTGCACGGTACCCATTCCATGGGTCTCAACTCTCCAGGTTTAAGGGATTCTTCCTTCAGCTAAAACATGCATGTGGAACCCAGAGTATGATCCACCGTGTGATCGGGAAACGTGTTCAAATGTGTCTCAGTTTTCGTCCCCTGGTACTCGGGTGCAACATTCCAGACGCTTTACTAACACTCTCCCCACTTGGAGAGTCAGTGCCTTTAACCTCCTGTTTGGCCCAGTTTGCAATTTCTGCGTAAAATGAACAGGAATAGGGAGAACCAATGAGAGACTAGCTGGAGGAGTCTGGACAGGCAAATTTAACTCTCATTTCCCACCAGGAAGAGGAATTAACCAAACGCTCAGCGAGCCATGCCAGAACCACACTAGGGCCTGAAGCAATCCTGCGGTGTTGCGGCCAGCTCACTAGAAAGCGTGTTGAAGAAAGGAGCTCAGGGGCACTGTAATTCACAAACCTGCAGAGTTATAAATGACAGGTATCATCCAAAATTATACTGAAGTAAGGCTGCGAAGAGGACTTGAAAACGGTGCAGAATTGCTGGAAACCGATTTCAGAAGGTACACGGGAGTCGCTCTTAAAGCATAGGAAAAGAGACAGAACTTGGAAAATAATGCACTTGGCAAAAGAGGGCATATGTGTTTTATCCAGAGCTCTCATAACCGAGGGGAGGAGATTCCCAGCAGGCTCCAACTGCCACCTGAAGGCTCACGTTGTCAAGGCAACGTGAGCAAGCCAGGCAGGAGTTACCTCACAGCAGAGGTCCCAGCTCACAGAAGGGTGAGAAAATCAGCCAACATCAGACTCTCACCAGAGGGCCCACATCACCAAGGGGATGGGAACCAGGCAGGAGTGTCTTCACACCAGTGGGGCCACATCATCGAAAGGTGAGGTACTCAGCACATGTGTCCTCAAACCAGAGGACCCACATCACCAAGGGCCTCGGAGTGAGGCAGGCAGGAGTAGCCTCACAACACTGGGCCCATAGAACAAAAAAGTGAGGAATCCAGCAGTTGGAACCTCCCAGCAGGCGGCCCAGAGCACCGAGGCTATGGGATCCAGGCCACAGTGAACTCACAGAAGAGGGCCCATGTCATGAAACTGAGCAACCCAGCCATTGGGACCTCAGAGCAGGAGGCCCACATCCCCATGGGGATATAAATCTGGTAGGAGTGTCCTCGCACCACTGAGAACGTATCAGAAAATTTTGGGAGACCAGCAGTTAGGGCCTGACGCCAGAGGACCCTCATCACCAAGGGAAGGAGGCTCCCAGCAGGCTCCAACTGCCACCAGAGGGCTGACGTCGCCAAGGTGATGTGTGCCAACCAGGCACGAATGACCTCACAGCAGAGGGCCCACCTCAGAGAAGTGTGATGAACCCAGTCAGGATCACACTCGCACCAGAGGGCCCACATCACCAAATGGATTCGAACCAGGCAGGAGTGTCCTCACATGAGTAGGGCCACATCATCTAAAGCTGAGGAACCCAGAACATGTGGCTTCAAACCATAGGACACCCATCATCAAGGGGCTGGGAGTGAGGCAGGCAGGAGGAGCCTCACAAAAGAGGGCCCAAAAATAAGAAAGGTGAGGAGTGACCTCACAGCAGAGGGCCCACCTCACAGAAGGGTGAGGAACACAGCCAGGATCAGACTCTCACCAGAGGGTCCACATCACCAAGGGGATGGGAACAAGGCAGGAGTGTCCCCAAACCAGTGGGACAACATCATCGAAAGGTGAGGATCCCAGCACATGTAGCCTCAAACCAGAGGAACCACATCACTAAGGGGTTCGGAACGAGGCTGGCAGGACCAGCCTCACAACACAGGGTCCATAGAATATAAAAGTTGAGGAATCCAGCAGTTGGAACCTCCCAGCAAGTGGCCCAGAGCACCGAGGCTATGAGATCCAGGCCGCAGTGAACTCACAACAGACGGCCCACATCATGAACCTGTGAGCAGCCCAGCCGTTGGGACCTCAGAACAGAAGGCCCACATCCCCATTGGGATGGGAACCTGGCAGGAGTGGCCTCGCACCACTTAGCACATATCAGAAAATGTTAGGAGCCCAGCAGTTAGGGCCTGACGCCAGGGGGCCCTCATAACTGAGGGGAGGAGACTCCCAGCAGGTTCCAACTGCCAACAGAGGGCCCACGTATACAAGGAGGCATGCGTCAGCCAGGCAGTAGTGACCTCACAGCAGAGGGCCTATCTCACAGAAGGGTGAGGAACCGAGGCAGGATGAGACTCTCGCCAGAGGGCCCACAACACCAAGGGGATGGAAACCAGTCAGGACTGTCCTCCCACCAGTGGGGCCACATCATCGAAAGGTGAGGAACCCAGCACATGTGGCCTCATATCAGAGGACATACATCACAAAGGGGATGGGAGTGAGGCAGGTAGGAGTAGCCTAAATACAGAGGGCCCAAAGAATAAAAAAGGTGAGGAATCCAGCATTTGGAACCTCCCAGCAGGCGGCCGAGAGCACAGAAGCTATGGGATGCAGGCAGGAGTGAACTAACACCAGAGAGCCCACATCATGAAACTGTGAGCAACCCAGGCGTTGGGACCTCAGAGCAGAAAGCCCACATCCCCATGGGGATGGGAACCTGACAGGAGTGTCCTGGCATCACTGGGCTCACATCAGAAAACGTGGGGAGCCCAGCAGTTATGGCCTGATGCTAGAGGGCCGTCATCACCGAGGGCAGGAGGCTCCCAGCAGGTTCCATGTGCCAACAGAGGGCCCACGTCGCCAAGGTGATGTGTGCAAGTCAGGCAGGATTGACCTCACAGCAGAGGGCCTACCTCACAGAAGAGTGAGGAACCCAGCCAGGATAAGACTGTCACCAGAAGGCCCACATCACCAAGGGGATGGGAACCAGGCAGGAGTGTCCTCACACCAGTGGGGCCACATCATTGAAAGTTGCGGAACCCAGCACATGTGGCCTCAAACCAGAGGACCCACATCACGAAGGGGTTGCGAGTGAGGCAGGCAGGAGGAGCATCGCAACACAGGACCCATAGAATACAAAAGTTGAGGAATCGAGCAGTTGGAACCTCCCAGCAGGCGGCCCAGAGCACAGAGGCTATGGCATCCAGGCCAGAGTGAACTAACAGCAGAGAGCCCACATCATGAAACTGTGAACAACCCAGCCGTTGGGACTTCAGAGCAGAAGACCCACATCCCAATGGGGATGTGAACCTGGATAGAGTGTCTTCGAACCACTGGGCGCACATCACAAAATGTGGGGAGACCAGCAGTTAGGGCCTGACGCCAGAGGGCCCTCATCACCAAGGGGAGGAGGCTCCCAGCAGGCTCCAAGTGCCACCGAAGGCTCATGTCCACAAGGCGAGGTGAGCAAGCCAAGCAGGAGTGACCTCACAGCAGACGGCCCACCTCACAGAAGGGTGAGGAACCCAGCCAGGATCAGACTCTCAACAGAGGGCCCACATCACCAAGGGGATGTGAACCAGGCAGGAGTCTCCTAAGACCATTGGTCCCACATCATCGAAAGGTGAGGAACCCAGCACATGTGGCCTCAAACCAGACGACACACATCACGAAGGGGCTGGGAGTGAGGCAGGCAGGAGGATCCTCACAACAGAGGGCCTAAAAAATTAAAAAAGTGAGGAATCCAGCAGTTGGAACCTCCCAGCAGGCGGCCAAGAGCACAGAGGCTATGGGATCCAGGCCACAGTGAACTAACACCAGAGAGCCCACATCATGAAATTGTGATCAACCCAGCCGTTGGAACCTCAGAGCAGAAGGCCCACATCCCCATGGAGATGGGAACCTAAGAGGAGTGCCCGAGCATCACTGGGCTCACTAAGAAAAGTTGGGGAGCCCAGCAGTTAGGGCCTGACGTCAGAGGGCCCTCATCACAGAGGTGAGGAGGCTCCCAGCAGGGTCCAAGTGCCACCAGAGGGCTCATGTTAACAAGGCGAGGTGAGCAAGCCAGGCAAGAGTTACCTGATAGTAGAGGGCCCACCTCACAGATGGGTGAGGAACCCAGCCAGGATCAGACTCTCACCAGAGGGCCCACATCACAAAGGGGATGGGAACCAGTCAGGATTATCCTCACACCAGTGGGGCCTCATCATCTTAAGGTGAGGAACCCAGCACATGTGTCCTCAAACCAGAGGACCCACATCACCAAGGGCCTTGGAGTGAGGCAGGCAGGAGTAGCCTCACAACACAGGGCACATAATATAAAAAACGTGAGGATTCCAGCATTTAGACCTTCCAGCAGGCGGCTCAGAACACCGAGGCTATGGGATCCAGGCCGCGGTGAACTCACAGCAGAGGGCCCACATCATAAAACTGTGAGCAACCCAGGTGTTGGGACCTCAGCGCAGAAGGCCCACATCCCCATGGGAATGGGAACCTGGCTGGAGTGTCCTCGCACCACTGGGCGCACATCAGAAAATGTGGGGAGCCCACCATTTAGGGCCTGATGCCAGAGGGCCGTCATCACCGAGAGGAGGAGGCACCCTGCACGCTCCAACTGCCACCAGAGGGCTCACGTCTCCAAGGTGACGTGTGCCAGCCAGGCAGGAGTGACCTCACAGCAGAGGGCCTACCTCACAGAACGTTGAGGAACCCAGCCAGGATTAGACTCTCGCCAGAGGGCCCACCTCACCAAGGGGATGGGAACCAGGCAGGAGTGTCCTCACACGAGTGGGGCCACATCATCGAAAGGTGAGGAACGCAGCACATGTGGCCTCAAGCCATAGGACAGTCATCACCAAGGGGCTGGCAGTGAGGCAGGCAGGAGGAGCCTCACAACAGAGGGCACATAGAATAAAAAAGTTGAGGAATCCAGCAGTTGGAACCTCCCAGCAGGCGGCTCAGAGCACCGATGATAAGGGATCCTTGCCGGAGTGAACTCACAGCAGAGGGCCCACATCATGGTACTGTGAGCAAGCCAGCCGTTTTGACCTCAGAGCAGAAGGCCCATATCCCCATGGGAATGGGAACCTGGCAAGAGTGTCCTCACTCACTTGGCACACATCAGAAAATGTGGGGAGCCCAGCAGTTATGGCCTAAGGCAAGAGGGCCCTCATCACTGAGGGGAGGAGGATCCCAGCACACTCCAACTGCCACCAGAGGGCCCACGTCGCCAAGGTGACGTGTGCCAGACAGGCATGAATGACCTCACAGCAGAGGGGCCACCTCACAGACGGGTGGGGAACCCAGCCAGGATCAGACTCTCACCTGAGGGCCCACATCAGCAAGGGGATGGGAACCAGTCAGGACTGTCTTCCCTCCAGTGGGGCCACATCATCGAAAGGTGCGGAACCCAGCACATGTGGCCTCAAATCAGAGGACACATATCACAAAGGGAATGGGAGTGAGGCAGGCAGGAGTAGCCTAAAAACAGAGGGCCCAAAGAATAAGAAAGGTGAGGAATCCAGCAGTTGGAACCTCCCAGCAGGTGGCCGAGAGCACAGAAGCTATGGGATGCAGGCAGGAGTGAACTAATAGCAGAGAGCCCACATCATGAAACTGTGAGCAACCCAGGCGTTGGTACCTCAGAGCAGAAGGCCCACATCCCAATGGGGAGGTGAACCTGGCTGGAGTGTCCTCGCACCACTGGGCGCACATCACAAAATGTGGGGAGACCAGCAGTTAGGGCCTGACGCCAGAGGGCCCTCATCACCGAGGGGAGGAGGCTCCCAGCAGGCTCCAAGTGCCACCAGAGGGCTCATGTCCACAAGGCGAGGTGAGCAAGCCAGGCAGGAGTGACCTCACAGCAGACGGCCCACCTCACAGATGGGTGAGGAACCCAGCCAGGATCAGACTCTCAACAGAGGGCCCACATCACCAAGGGGATGTGAACCAGGCAGGAGTCTCCTAAGACCATTGGTCCCACATCATCGAAAGGTGAGGAACCCAGCACATGTGGCCTCAGACCAGACGACACACATCACGAAGGGGCTGGGAGTGAGGCAGGCAGGAGGATCCTCACAACAGAAGACCCAAAAAATTAAAAAAGTGAGGAATCCAGCAGTTGGAACCTCCCAACAGGTGGCCAAGAGCACAGAGGCTATGGGATCCAGGCCTCTGTGAACTAACACCAGAGAGCCCACATCATGAAAATGTGAACAACCCAGCCGTTGGGACTTCAGAGCAGAAGGCCCACATCCCCATCGAGATGGGATCCTAAGAGGAGTGCCCAAGCATCATTGGGCTCACTAAGAAAAGTTGGTGAGCCCAGCAGTTAGGGCCTGACGCAAGAGGGCCCTCATCACCGAGGGGAGGAGATCCTCAGCACGCTCCTACTGCCACCACATGGCTGACTTCACCAAGGCAATGTGTGCCAGCCATGCAGGAGTGACCTATCAGCAGTGACCTCCCTCACAGAAGGGTGAGGAACACAGCCAGGAACAGACTCTCACCAGGGGGTCCACATAACCACGTAGATGAGAACCAGGCAGGAGTGTCCTCACACTAGTGGGGCCACATCATCGAAAGGTGAGGAACCCAGCAAAGGTGGCCACAAACCAGAGGACCCACATCACCAAGGGGTTGAGAGTGAGGTAGGTGTCTGGACGGGCATATTTAACACTCATTTCCCACCAGGAAGAGGAATTAACCAAAGGCTCAGCGTGCCCTGCCAGAAGCAGATTAGGGCCTGAAGCAGTCTTGCGGGTTTGCGGCCAGCTCACAAGAAAGCGAGTTGAAGAAAGGAGCTCAGGGGCCCTGTAATTCACAAACCTGCAGAGTTATAAATGACAGATAACGTCCAAAAATATATTGAAGTAAGGCTGCCAAGAGGACTTGAAAGCGGGGCAGAATTTCAGGAAACCGATTTCAGGAGGTAGACTGGATTTGCATTTAAAGCATAGGAAAAGAGGCAGAACATCGACAATGATGCACTTGGCAAAAAAAGGGCGTATGAGTTTGTTCCTGAATATATTCAGGAAAAAACACATACGCCCTTTTTGGCAAACCAAGCAAGCTTGCAATGGAAATCCGAACTACTATGAAGTGTCACTTCCCCCCGGTCTAAAGGGCCATCTGAAAAAAGTGTAAAATCCAGGAAGGCAAGACAGGCCATGGGGAAAAAGGAGCCTTGTTATGCTGATGGGCGGGATGTAAATTGCCAACAGCCACTCTGGAGAAGTGTATGGTGTTTCCTGATACATCTGAAAAACAAAGCAACAGAGTCTAGGGCATTTCCACTTATGGTCCTATAGCTTAGGGAAATTAAAATCAAAAAGACACAGCCACCCCAAAATTTGGGACGGCTCTGTTTACAAGAACCTCGTTTACGGTCCAAGTTCAATATCACAGAGAGCAAAAACTGGATAAAGAAGTTGTGGTACTTATGTACAATGCAATATCACTCAGCAATGAAATCTGTGTCACCATGCCTGTACCAGCATAATGAGTGGATTGAGGCACGGTGATTCTAAGTGAAATAAGTAACACAGAAAAAGAAACATCATAAGATATCACTAATGCACGGAATGTAAACTTGGCTACACATGAACTGAATTACAAAACAGAACAGGGTCTCAAGTTTAGAAAACCAACTTATGCTTGCTTAAGGGGAAAGGTGAGTTGGGGTGCTGCATAAAACCAGAGTTTGAAATTAGCACAGATACCGTTCCATAAGCCAAATATGTAATAGACAAGACCTACCCCTTGTTCATCGAAATGGACTCAACAATGAGGTATCACCTCACACCTGTTAGAATGGGCATCATCTGAAAATCTACAAACAACAAATGCTGGAAAGGGTGTGGAGAAAAGGAAGCCTCTTCCACTATTGTTGGGAATATAAATTGATACAGTCACTATGGAGAACAATATGGAGTTTCTTAAGAAACTAATAATAGAATTACCATATGATACAGCAATCCCAGTACTGGACATATACCCAGACAAAACCATAAATCAAAAAGAGACATTCACCGTAATGTTCATTGCATCACTATTTACAATATCGAGGTAATGGAAGCAACCTAAATGCCCACAGACAGACGAATGCATAAAGATGTGGTACATATATAAAATGGAATATTACTAAGCCATGAAAGGAATGAAATTGGGTCATTTGTAGAGACGTCGATGGATCTAGAGACTGTCATACAGAGTGAAGTAAGTCAGAAAGAGAAAAACAAATCTTGTATATTCATGCATATATGTGGAACCTAGAAAAACTGTACAGATTAACCGTTTTGCAAGGCATAAATAGAGCAACAGATGTAGACAACAATCCTATGGACAACAAGGGGGGAAAGCTCTTGGGGGTGGTGGTGGTGGGAGGAGTTGAGAGATTGGGATTGGCATGTAAACATTTATATGTATAAAATAGATAACCAATAAGAACCTGCTGTATAAAAATATAAAATAAAATTCAAAATTAAAAAGAAATAAAATTTAAAAAATAAAACAGAAAAAACAATTATTCCCTTCACATACATGTATTTATATGAATAAATTATTTCCATGCTTATATCTGTAAATACAAAAAAGAGGAATAAAATCTACCTTGAACCAAAAACAAAAAAGAGAAAAAAAAAACAGAACCCACCAGTTACTCAGAGGAAAACCGTATCAGGGCACTTGCTCCAGTTGTAAACAATTCTGAAGTTGGTCAGTGGTGGGGAATCGTCTCCCATTCAGCCAGCAGCCCCCACACAACAAGCGTCCTCATTGCAAAGCTGGGGCACCGTGCCGAGGCATCTGTGAGTAAACGTGAGCTGAGCCCCAGGCCAGTTGCTGCTGAACTGTTCCCACCCTTCCCAGGTAAAACACCTGAATATATACAAGGACTTGAAAGCCTAGAGGAAGGGCCATGGAGCCACACGAGTGACAGCATGCCAGCTGACTTGGTGCCTGCAGGCCAGCCAGGATGGTCCTGGCCCTGGGTGCTCTTCTGGAAGATTTCCATTTCCCTGCCTGAGATACCCGTCCTGTCCCTGCCCCCACTGCTTTTTTCCTTCCTCACCTCTGCCCAGGGAGCAATTCCAGCAGCAGGTATGGGTGACACATCCTCTTCTTTAGCAGGTGGCAGCCTGGCAACTGCTGCAGAAAGTCCAGCAGAGCCCCACTCACACTGGGCCACCCACAAAGCCGTGGCCTCTCACTCCCTCCCACCAGCCCAGCCCCGAGACTGCTGACAGGGCAGAGAAAATGGCGTCAGACACAGCTGCAGGGGCTCTTGCTGCCTGGAGTGGTATTTATATTGATCTCAACCCAGGCACACCTGGGGAGGGCTGGCCGGCACCGTAAGGCTGCCCAGGTCAGCCAATCGTCACCCCTCAGGGGCTCACAGTTGCAGAAAATGGAACTTGCTGAACCGGCCAGGTCCAAGGAACAGGTGTGGGCTCCTGAGAGTCAGGATAGACAAGGGGCTGCAGCTTTGGCTTGTTTTCTAATCATTTTATCTGGCCCATGAGTGGGAGACAACTTCAAGAAAACCCTCTCCTAATGAGAGGAACCCAGGAGTCAGGGAGAGGAGGGGTGGGTGGTGGTTGGAGACAGAGGCCTGGTGCCCCGGGTGCAGTGGAAGTCTCTGGAAGACCAGGTGGAGGGAGGCCACACAGAGTGATGCCCAGGGTCACAGACCTGTCGGAGCTGCTGTTTGTTAGTTCAAGTCCTGCTCTGAGGTGCTCTGTGTCAGCTCTGAGCGACAGGTGAGCTGGGGGTGCTCTTCAATGAGGGCTATGTGCACGGTTCCTGTGTGCCCAGCCCTGCCACGGTACCTGCAAGGGTAGCTCTGTATCCTGGGAGGGGCCTGACCACGAGAGCCCCGTGGGCTGGGTTGGGGGTGGGGTACCTGCCCAGGAGAGCTCCATATCCTGGGATTGGCCTGACCACGAGAGCTCCATGGGCTGCTGGGGACCTGGTAAAGGATGTCAGGACAGTCAGTGAAGCCACCGAGGATATACCTCCAGTTGCTCCTAATTCCTACACCCTGCTGGTCATTCTACCAACCACCAGGACATGGTATTCTGTATTAGTCTTCAATGATGCCTTCTTTTGTATTCCATTAGTCCCAGAGTCACAAGAAATTTTGGCTTGTGAGTGGCAGGACTCAACATACAACTAAAACAATACTTCCGGGCCGTCTTGCCCCAAGGGTTCAAAAATCCCCACACCATCTTTGGGGAAAGCTTAGCTAAAGACCGAAAAGTTCTACCTCTGGAAAAGGAAACCCTCCTTCAATATGCAGACGACATTCTGATCGCCAGCCCTACTAAGGAGGCCTCTGAACTACCAAGCCAATAAAGGATAGAAGTTGTCCAAGAAAAAGCTCAAATATCACAGACTGCGGTGACCTGCCTGGGCTTCATTCTCACACAAGGTCGGAGAAGCCCATCCCAGGAAAGGGAAGAAACCATTTGCAGCCTTACCCCTTTCTAAAACGAGAAGACAGCTTAGGGGTTCCTGGGGAGGCCAGGGTTTGCTGCTTCTGGATCCCTAACTACAGTCTACTAGCTGGGCCTCTATATGAAACACTGAAAGGAAAAGATGATGATCCTTTTGAACAGAATCCAGAAGTGGCCTTTCAAGAATGGAAAGAGCAGTCAATTCAGACCCTTGCCCTGGAACTCCCTAATTGAGCTAAACCCTTTGACCTTTCCATTCCCGGTGAAAGGTGAATCGCCATTGGAGAATTAGTGCAAAAACTGGGACCACTTGAAATGGAACAACGCAAGAATGCCATCCAGGTAGGATAAACTACAGTCACCAAGGGGCTTGGCCCACTGCCACATCTGGCCAAGATACTGGCGGTATCTAAAAACCTGGAAATCAGCAGCCCAAAAGGCCACCTCCCTCCTAAGGGAAAAGGACCCCACGTGGTGATCCTAATCACCAACCATGCCCTGAAGTTGCAGGGTTCGCTCCGTGGGCACACCGACCTCGAGTGAGGAGGCCCTCCAACTCCAACATCCAGAGAGATAACCGGGGGCAGCAGGGCACCATGACGACTCGTGTGAACATCACTTGACCTGGAGTTTCTCTCATAAAACAACAATAGTGTGTCCCGAAGGAGTAGACTACTGCTTGCAGGACTTACTGCACCCGGAGGGGAGCTAATAATCTTGGCGGGGGAACCGTATATCACACTGTCACCATAGAAAAGCCTACAGACACCGTGATGATGGTGGCCAATAAGACCGGCTGGACTCCTGTTTACTTCAAAAGGCTGTTGACTCAGTGGCCATCATGGTCCTTGATCACCACTGACCCTGGACTGTCTGGGAGTTGAGCGGGCAGGGCTCTGACACCTGGTGCTGTTTTTACGTTAATTCAGGGACCTAATTGAAGAAAGAGCAGACTACTGGTCAGAGCATCTAGGCTGGCAGAAACGGTCAGCCTAAGGTGGCCGAACAAATGTGGGGCGGGGTGAAACCGGCCCCCACAGCGTCTCTGCACATCTCTTTCCTGGACCCTTAAAGGTCATTAGAATCTATAACACTTCCAATGCTGGTGCTCAGGCGGACGAGCAGGGAGGCAGGGGTCCTGGGGCCAATCAACGTCACCTGGAGGCTGCTGGGGAGAAGTTCTGACCCTCGTCCCCTGGTATGAGGGCTCCCAACTCAGCACTCAGCAGTTACAGAAGAAGGGTCTGCACCCTCAGCACTCCAAGAATGAGGAATGGGACAAAAGGCAGAGGAGGGGTTTGTCCCCAGCAAAGCCCATTAAAAATCCCTGGGAGATAAAAATAGAATCTGGGCAATAAAGTCAAGTCTGACCTTTTTTATCCTTTGTGCTTTGTCTAATTTCACGTGCTCCTAGGGTCCCGCATACAGAGGTTCCACACCCGGCACTTCAGACCAGATTTCCTAGTGCAGAATGGCTGGGTCGACACCTCAGCTCCTGGGGCCCAGTGCAGACTCCGAGATATAGAGCCTGAGCTGCAGCCAACCCGGCCCTCGAGAGCTCCGCCCCCTCCCTCCCACTGACTCTGACAGGATCTCTACACAGCAGCCCAGCCCACAGCCCACGGGGTAGTGCATGCTCTCACCTCTCCATTCTCTGATCAAAATATAAAGTTTCCTTTGCTTGTGAACCAAACTCAGTCTCGATCTGTTGGCCCCAATGACACTGGGCAGGGGGACACTTGTTGGGGTCCACTCTGGAGGATCAGTAACAGAAATTGAGACTACTGTAACTTCAATGAACAGATGTGTGAGCCAAACTGTAGTTAACATAGAACAGTTTATAAGGCTCGGGTAAAATAAGATGTTTCTAACACTTCCATTTGATATTTCCATCACTTTATTATAAGCAAGTTCAGTGAAAAGGTTTGTCTTATTTGTCAGGTCAATATTAGAGAAATGAAGTGATTTCTTTCCAAGGATGTACATCTAATAATCTTGGTTAAAGCTTCAATCTTGTTTTAAATGCTTTTCCATTGAAAATGATACCTCTCTTTCAGCTCCCCCATTTCTGAGAAGTATAAAATCTTATAATTTATTATTACCAAAGGGGAAAGGTGGGAGGAGGGATAAATTAACAGTTTGGAATTAAAACATACACACTGCTATGTATAAAATAGATCATCAACAAGGAACTACTGTATAGCACAGGGAACTACACTCAATATTTTGCAATAACCTATAAGGGGAAATAATCGGAAAAAGAATAGATATTTTTATTGACATCATCTATCAATGACAGTTAAAGTGTAACCTAAGGGAAGCCGGTGGTGAGTGCTTCTGACCCTGAAGACTTCAATCATCTAAAGTTTGGACTCTGCCTACTTCCCAAGGCCCTTAATGAACATATGTGTAGCCGTAGCTTAAAAATTTCCCCAGTTTGGGTTTCGGGGAGACACTGATTTTGAAAAAGCCCTGGTGTTCTCCTTACATGAATGGGACCCTTCCTACTGCTAAAACATGTCTGTCACACCCAGAGGATGGTATACCGTCTGATCGGGAAGAATTTGGAAAAGGCATCTCATCTCCTCATCTCCTGGTGCTCGGGTTCACCCCTCCAGCGTCTTTACTAACAGTCTCCCCACTTGGAGATGTCAGCACTGTCAACATCCTGTTGCGTACAGTTTGGAATTTGCCCAGAGGATGAAGCGGAAGGATGAGGAACAATGAGAGACAAGTCCTAGGTGTTCAGACAGGCACATGTCACTCTAATTTCCAATCAGGAAGACGAATTGACCAAAGGCTAGGGTTGCCCATGGAAACAGTATAGGGCTTGAGGAAATCCCACTGCTTTGTGGCCAGTTCCCATAAACACAAGTTGAACAATGGAACTCAGGGGCAGTAAAATTCACGAAACTGCAGAGTTGAAAATATCTATCACTGAAAAATGTCTTGAGGAAAGTCAAAGAAAAGGATTGGTAAGCAAGGGAGAATGGCAGGAAAGGGATTTGAGGAGGTAGAAAGGACTCGCCATTAAGCACAAGAAAAGGGGCTGAACATTGCCAACATTGCAGTTGGCCAAAAAGGCTGTATGCGTTTTTTTCTGTATATATTCAAGAAAAGGGCATACACTTTTTTAGCCAACCAAACAGGTGGGCACTGGAAATCAATACTACAAAAGATATCACTTCGCATCAGTCAGAAAAGCCATCCTCATAAAGTGTAAACACCAGAAATGCAGGACAGGGCAAGGAGAAGAGGGAGCCCTGTGAGGCTTATAGTGGAAATGTATATTGCCAACGGCCATTCTGGAGAAGTGTATTGTGTTTACTAAAGCATCTAAAAAATGAGCTACAGAGCATAGGGCACTTGCACTCATGGGCGTATATCTTGGGAAAAACAAAAATCGAGAGGACACAGGCACCCCAATGTTTACTGCCTCTCTGTTTAAAAGATCCTCGACTAGGATATAACTTAAATGTCTCTGGAGGGAAAAAATGGATAGAGATGTGGTACTTATGTAGAGTGGAATATTACTCAGCCTGGAAATCAATGAAATATGGCCAGTTGTAACAACTCCGGAGGAGTTACGTATGATCATTCTAAGTGACATAATTCAAAAAGAAAAAGACACATATCATAAGATATCACTTAAAGGTGGAATCCAAAATGGCTACACATGAAATAAATTACAAAACAAAAACATAGTCAAATATGTAGAAAACACGCGTAAGGCTGCTAAACGGGAAAGGTGGGGAGGGGTGAGGCATCATCCAGGAGGTTGAAATTAGCAAAGATACCATTCCAAATACCAAACTGATAATCAACAAGGCCTACACGGTAGCTAAAAGAACTGCACTCAGCACACTCAAGTCACCGGAAAAGAATATCTATGACTGGTAAGAATCTGAAAAAGAATTTATTGATGTCTCTCTGTACGTGAATCAAGTGGATGTACAGCAGCAAGAAACAGAGCTTTGAAAATCAGTTGTAACCAATATAGTAATAAATTGAAAAAAATAAACGACAGAGAGACAGAGAAAACCTCTTACAACTTTTCCTCAGGGACGGTGATGCAACATGGATTGAACACATCTAGACCCACAGCAGGATGAGACATAAGGCTGGAAACTGTTCGCGCTAAGAGAAATGTGAGGTTGGGTGAGGAAATGCACACCCTTTAAAGTAATACTACCTGGTACCCATTCAATGGGTCCCAAATCTGCAGGTTCAAGGAATCTTCCTACAGCTAAAACATGCATGGAAAACATGCATGGAAAACACCATGTGATCGGGAGATGTGTCTAAAATGCACCTCATTTATCCTCTCCTGGTGCTCCTGTTCATCATTCCAGCCACGTTACTTAGAATCTCCCCACTTAGAGAATCAGCACATTTAAACTTCTGTTTCACACATTTTGCAAATTGTGAGGAGGATGAACGGGAAGAGGGGGAACCAATGAGAGAATAGTTGTAGGGGTTTGGACGGGCACATGTCACTCTAATTTCCCATTAAGAGTAAGAATTAAAAAAAGGCTCAGCCCGCCTCGCCAGAGCCAAAATAGGGCCTGAAGCAATCCTGCGGCTTTGAGGCCAGCTCACAAAAGAGCAACTTAAAAAATGGAGCTCAGGGTCACTGCAATTCACAAACCTGCAGAGTTATAAATGAAAACTAACGTCCAAAAATATGTTGAGGTAAGGCAAAGAAGAGGATCTGAATGCAAGACAGAATTGCAAGAAACAGATTTCAAGAGATAGATTGGACTCGTCCTTAAAGTACATGAAAAGCGGCAGAATTTCGACAATGATGTAGTTGGCCCAAAAGGGAGTATGCGTTTTTTCCTGAATATATCCAGGAAAAAACGCATACGCACTTTATGGGCAACCAAGCAAGCAAGCAATGCAAATGTGCACAACAAAGAAGTCTCATTTCCCACCGGTCAAAAGGGCCATCCGAAAAAATTGTAAAAACCAGAAATGCAGGACAGGCCATGGAGAACAGGGAGCCTTTATACGCTGATGGACAGTGTGTGAACTGCCGAGAGCCACTCTGGAGAAGTGTATGGTGGTTCCTAAATCATCTAAAAAACAGAGCTACAGAGCATAGGGCACTTCCAATCATGGAAGTATATCTAGGGAAGTCTAAAAATCAACAAGACACAAGCACACCACAGTTTAGGGCTACTCTGTTTACAAGAACCTCAACTTCAGTACACCTTAAATATCCCAGGAAAGAGAACAATGGATAAAGAAAATGTGGTACTTATGTACAATGGAATATCTCTTCACCATGAAATCAATGTAATAAGGCTAGTAGAAGGATAAAGAGTGGATTTAGGTCCGATAATACTACTTGAAATAAGTCAAACAGAAAAAGAAACATATCATAAGATATCACTTATAGAGGGAGGATAAATATGGCTGCACAAAAAATGAATTACAAAACAGAACAGTGTCTCACATTTAGAAAACACACTTATGTCAGCTTAAGGGGAAAGGAGAGGTGGGGTGATGCATAAAACCAGAGTTTGAAATTAGCACAGATACCGTTCAATAAACCAAATAGGTATTAGACAAGATCTACACCTTGCTCAATGAACTGGCCTCAACACACCCTATACACCGCAGAGAAATATATCTGAGTAATAAGAATCTTAAAACCCATGTATTGATATATCTCCATAAGGGAATCAAGTGTGTGCAGAGCGGCACAAACACAGCAGTGAAAATGAGCTAAACCCCATTATAGAAATAAATTTTAAAACCAAAACGCAGAAACAATGAAAGAGAGAAAAATTCTTACAAAATTCGCTCAGGGGCTGTGATGCAACCTGGAATGACCACATATAAACCCACAGCTGGATAAGACATAAGGCTGGACACTTGGGGCTGAGAGCATTGGTGAGCTTTGGTGAGCAACTGCCGAAAGTTTAATGCAATACTTCATACTACTCATTCCAAGGGTCCCAACACTCCAGGTTGAAGGGAATCTTCCTACAGCTAAACCATGCATGGGGAATCCAGCAGATGGTATACCATATGATCGGGAAAGGTTTCTAAAACGCACCTCATTTTCCTCTCCTGGGGCTCCGGATCAACATTCCAGCCACTTTACTAACAACATCTCCACATGGAGAGTCAATGCCTTTAAGTTCCGGTATCGCACAGTCTGCAGTTAGTGCGGAGGATGAATGGGAATAGGGGGAACCAGTGAGAAAATAGCTGTAGCGGTTTCAATGGGCACATGTCACTCTAATTTCACATCAGGAAGAAGAATTAACCAAAGGCAGAGCAAGGCGCCCCAGAAGAAGGATAGGGCCTGAAGAAATCCTGTGGATATGAGGCAAGATCACAAAAATAAGAGCTGAAAAATGGAGCTAAGGGCCACTGCAATTCAAAAACCTGCAGAGTTATAAAGGCCAACTATTTGCCAAAAGTATATTGAGGTAAGGCTATGAAGAGGCACTGACAGCAAGGCAGAATTGCAGGAAACCGATTTCAAGAGGTAGACAGGAACTGCATTGAAAACATATGAAAAGACTCAGAACGTCGACAATGATGCACTTGGCCAAAAAGGGCGTATGCGTTTCTTCCTGAATATATTCAGGAAGAAACGCATACGCCCTTTCTGGCCAACCAAGCAAGCTTGCAAAGGAAATCTGCACTACAATGAAGTCTCACTGCCCCCCGGTCAAAAGGGCCATCTGAAAAAAGTGTAAAATCCAGAACGGCAGGACAGGCCATGGAGAACAGGGAGCCTTTTTGTGCTTATGGGCAGGATGTAAATTGCCAACAGCCACTCTGGAGAAGTGTATGGTGTTTCCTGAAACATCTAAAAAACAAAGCAACAGAGCCTAGGGCACTTCCACTTATGGTCCTATAGCTTAGTGAAATTAAAATCAAAAAGACACAGCCACCCCAAAGTTTGGGACGGCTCTGTTTACAAGAACCTCGTTTACGGTACAAGTTCAATATCGTAGAAAGCAAAAAATGGATAAAGAAGTTGTGGTACATACGTAGAATGCAATATCATTCAGCAATGAAATCTATGTCATCAGGCCCGTAG
Organism: Pseudorca crassidens; assembly: GCF_039906515.1. NCBI lineage: Eukaryota > Metazoa > Chordata > Mammalia > Artiodactyla > Delphinidae > Pseudorca > Pseudorca crassidens. The sequence goes on from NW_027135943.1 coordinate 950,647, forward strand.
CAGCATAATGAGTGGATTCAGGTACGATGATTCTAAGTGAAATAAGTCACACAGAAAAAGAAACATCATAAGATATCCCTAATACACGGAATGTAAACTTGGCTACCCAGGAAATGAATTACAAAACAGAACAGGGTCTCAAATGTAGAACCAACTTATGCTTGCTAAAGGGGAAAGGTGAGTTGGTGTGCTGCATAAAACAAGAGATTGAAATGAGCACAGATACCGTTCAATAAGCCAAATATGTAATAGACTAGAGCTACTCCTTGCTCAACGAAGTGGACTCAACACCACATATTAAACGCCTAAGAATATACCTGACTAGTAAGAATCTTAAAACCTATGGATTTATATGTCTCCGAAAGAGAATCCAGCGTGTTTACAGCGGCATAAACGCAGCAGTGATAGGATTGGTGAGGTTCGGTGAGCAAATGCAGACCCTTTGAAGTCATATTGCATGGTACCCATTCCATGGTTCTCAACTCTCCAGGTTTAAGGGATTCTTCCTTCAGCTAAAACATGCATGTGGAACCCAGAGTATGATCCACCGTGTGATTCGGAAACGTGTTCAAATGTGTCTCAGTTTTCATCCCCTGGTAATCGGGTGCAACATTCCAGACGCTTTACTAACACTCTCCCCCACTTGGAGAGTCAGTGCCTTTAACCTCCTGTTTGGCCCAGTTTGCAATTTCTGCGGAAAATGAACAGGAATAGGGAGAACAAATGAGAGACTAGCTGGAGGGTTATGGACGGGCAAATTTAACTCTCATTTCCCACCAAGAAGAGGAAATATCGAAAGGCTCAGCGAGCCATGCCGGAACCACACTAGGGCCTGAAGCAATCCTGCGGTGTTGCGGCCAGCTCACAAGAAAGCGAGTTGAAGAAAGGAGCTCAGGGGAACTGTAATTCACACACCTGCAGAGTTCTAAATGACAGCTATCGTCCAAAAATATATTGAAGTAAGGCTGCCAAGAGGACTTGAAAGCGGGGCAGAATTGCAGGAAACCGATTTCAGGAGGTAGACTGGAATTGCATGTAAAGCATAGGAAAAGAGGCAGAACGTCCACAATGATGCACTTGGCCAAAAAGGGCGTCTGCGTTTTTTCCTGAATATACTCAGGAAAAAACGCATACGCCCTTTTTGGCCAAGCAAGCAAGCTTGCAAAGGAAATCTGCACTACAATAAAGTCTCACTGCCCCCCGGTCAAAAGGGACATCTGAAAAAAGTGTAAAATCCAGAAAGGCAGGACAGGCCAAGGAGAACTGGGAGCCTTGTTATGCTGATGGGCGGGATGTAAATTGCCAACAGCCACTCTGGAGAAGTGTATGGTGTTTCCTGAAACATCTAAGAAACAGAGCAACACAGCCTAAGGCACTTCCACTTATGGTCCTATAGATTAGGGAAATTAAAATCAAAAAGACACAGCCACAGCAATGTTTGGGACGGCTCCGTTTACAAGAACTTCGTTTACAATACAAGTTCAATATCACAGAAAGCGAAAAATGGATAAAGAAGTTGTGGTACTTACGTACAATGCAATATCACTCAGCAATGAAATGTATGTCATCAGGCCAGTAGCAGCATAATGAGTGGATTCAGGTACGATGATTCTAAGTGAAATAAGTCACACAGAAAAAGAAACATCAAAAGATATCACTAATACACGGAATGTAAACTTGGTTACACAGGAACTGAATTACAAAACAGAATAGGGTCTCAAATGTAGAAAACCAACTTATGCTTGCTTAAGGGGAAAGGTGAGTTGGGGTGCTGCATAAAACCAGAGATAGAAATTAGCACAGATACCTTTCCATAAGCCAAATATGTAATAGGCAAGAGCTACTGCTTGCTCAACAAAGTGGACTCAACACCCCATATTAAACGCCTAAGAATATACCTGACTAGTAAGAATCTTCAAACCTATGGATTTATATGTCTCTGAAAGAGAATTAAGCATGTGTACAGTGGCATAAATGCAACAGTGATAGGATTGGTGAGGTTCGGTGAGCAAATGCAGACCCTTTGAAGTCATATTGAAGGGTTCCCATTTCATGGTTCTCAACTCTTCAGGTTTAAGGGATTCTTCCTTCAGCTAAAACATGCATGTGGAACCCAGAGTATGATCCAACGTGTGATCGGGAAACGTGTTCAAATATGTCTCAGTTTTCATCCCCTGGTACTCGGGTGCAACATTCCAGACGCTTTACTAACACTCTCCCCACTTGGAGAGTCAGTGCCTTTAACCTCCTGTTTGGCCCAGTTTGCAATTTCTGCAGAAAAGGAACAGGAATAGGCAGAACGAATGAGAGACTAGCTGGAGGTGTCTGGACGGGCAAATTTAACTCTCATTTCCCACCAGGAAGAGGAATTAACCAAAGGCTCAGCGAGCCATGCCGGAACCACACTAGGGCCTGAAGCAATCCTGCGGTGTTGCGGCCAGCTCACAAGAAAGCGAGTTGAAGAAAGGAGCTCAGGGGCCCTGTAATTCACACACCTGCAGAGTTCTAAATGACAGCTATCATCCAAAAATATATTGAAGTAAGGCTGCCAAGAGGACTTGAAAGCGGGGCAGAATTGCAGGAAACCAATTTCAGGAGGTAGACTGGAATTGCATGTAAAGCATAGGAAAAGAGGCAGAACGTCCACAATGATGCACTTGGCCAAAAAGAGCGTATGCGTTTTTTCCTGAATATATTCAGGAAAAAATGCATACGCCCTTTTTGGCCAAACAAGCAAGCTTGCAAAGGAAATCTGCACTACAATGAAGACTCACTGCTCCCAGGTCAAAAGGGCCATCTGAAAAAAGAGTAAAATCCAGAAAGGCAGGACAGGCCATGGAGAACTGGGAGTTTTGTTATGCCAATGGGCGTGATGTAAATTGCCAACAGCCACTCAGGAGAAGTGTATGGTGGTTCCTGAAATATCTAAAAAACAAAGCAACACAGCCTGGGGCACTTCCACTTATGGTCCTATAGCTTAGGGAAATTAAAATCAAAAAGACACAGCCAACCCAATGTTTGGGACGGCTCTGTTTACAAGAACCTCGTTTACGGTACAAGTTCAATATCGCAGAAGGCGAAAAATGGATAAAGAAGTTGTGGTACTTACGTACAATGCAATATCACTCAGCAATGAAATCTATGTCATCAGGCCAGTAGCAGCATAATGAGTGGATTCAGGTACGATGATTCTAAGTGAAATAAGTCACACAGAAAAAGAAACATCATAAGATATCACTAATACACAGAATGTAAACTTCTCTACATAGGAACTGAATTACAAAACAGAATAGGGTCTCAAATGTAGAAAACCAACTTATGCTTGCTTAAGGGGAAAGGTGAGTTGGGGTGCTGCATAAAACCAGAGATTGAAATTAACACAGATACCTTTCCATAAGAAAAATATATAATAGACAAGAGCTACTCCTTGCTGAACGAAGTGGACACAACACCCCATATTAAACGCCTAAGAATGTGCCTGACTAGTAAGAATCTTAAAACCTATGGATTTATATGTCTCCGAAAGAGAATCAAGCGTGTGTACAGCGGCATTAATGCAGCAGTGATAGGTGTGGTGAGGTTCGGTGAGCAAATGCAGACCCTTTGAAGTCATATTGCATGGTACCCATTCCATGGTTCTCAACTCTCCAGGTTTAAGGGATTCTTCCTTCAGCTAAAACATGCATGTGGAACCCAGAGTATGATCCACCGTGTGATCGGGAAACGTGTTCAAATGTGTCTCAGTTTTCGTCCCCTGGTACTCGGGTGCAACATTCCAGACGCTTTACTAACACTCTCCCCACTTGGAGAGTCAGTGCCTTTAACCTCCTGTTTGGCCCAGTTTGAAATTTCTGCGGAAAATGAACAGGAATAGGGAGAACCAATGAGAGACTAGCTGGAGGAGTCTGGACGGGCAAATTTAACTCTCATTTCCCACCAGGAAGAGGAATTAACCAAAGGCTCAGCGAGCCATGCCGGAACCACACTAGGGCCTGAAGCAATCCTGCGGTGTTGCGGCCAGCTCACAAAAAAGCAAGTTGAAGAAAGGAGCTCAGGGGCCCTGTAATTCACACACCTGCAGAGTTATAAATGACAGCTATCATCCAAAAATATATTGAAGTAAGGCTGCCAAGAGGACTTGAAAACGGGGCAGAATTGCAGGAAACCGATTTCAGGAGGTAGACTGGAATTGCATGTAAAGCATAGGAAAAGAGGCAGAACGTCCACAATGATGCACTTGGCCAAAAAGTGCGTATGCGTTTTTTCCGGAATATATTCAGGAAAAAACGCATACGCCCTTTTTGGCCAACCAAGCAAGATTGCAAAGGAAATCTGCACTACAATGAAGTCTCACTGCCCCCCGGTCAAAAGGGCTATCTGAAAAAAGTGTAAAATCCAGAAAGGCAGGACAGGCCATGGAGAACTGGGAGCCTTGTTATGCTGATGGGCGTGATGTAAATTGCCAACAGCCACTCTGGAGTAGTGTATGGTGTTTCCTGAAACATCTAAAAAACAAAGCACCAGAGCCTAGGGCACTTCCACTTATGGTCCTATAGCTTAGGGAAATTAAAATCAAAAAGTCACAGCCACCCCAAAGTTTGAGAGGGCTCTGTTTACATGAACCTCGTTTACGGTACAAGTTCAATATCGCAGAAAGCGAAAAATGGATAAAGAAGTTGTGGTACTTACGTACAATGCAATATCACTCAGCAATGAAATCTATGTCATCAGGCCAGTAGCAGCATAATGAGTGGATTCAGGTACGATGATTCTAAGTGAAATAAGTCACACAGAAAAAGAAACATCATAAGATATCACTAATACACGGAATGTAAACTTGGCTACACAGGAACTGAATTACAAAACAGAATAGGGTCTCAAATGTAGAAAACCAACATATGCTTGCTTAAGGGGAAAGGTGAGTTGGGGTGCTGCATAATACCAGAGATTGAAATTAGCACAGATACCTTTCCATAAGCTAAATATGTTATAGACAAGCTACTGCTTGCTCAACGAAGTGGACTCAACACCCCATATTAAACGCCTAAGAATATACCTGACTAGTAAGAATCTTAAAAAACCTATGGATTTATATGTCTCCGAAAGAGAATCAAGCGTGTGTACAGCGGCATAAACGCAGCAGAGAAAGGATTGGTGAGGTTCGGTGAGCAAATGCAGACCCTTTGAAGTCATATTGCATGGTACCCATTCCATGGTTCTCAACTCTCCAGGTTTAAGGGATTCTTCCTTCAGCTAAAACATGCATGTGGAACCCAGAGTATGATCCACCGTGTGATCGGGAAACGTGTTCCAATGTGTCTCAGTTTTCGTCCCCTGGTACTCGGGTGCAACATTCCAGACGCTTTACTAACACTCTCCCCACTTGGAGAGTCAGTACCTTTAACCGCCTGTTTGGCCCAGTTGGCAATTTCTCCGGAAAATGAACAGGAATAGGGAGAACCAATGAGAGACTAGCTGGAGGTGTCTGGACGGGCAAATTTAACTCTCATTTCCCATCATGAATAGGAATTAACCAAAGGCTCAGAGAGCCATGCCGGAACCACACTAGGGCCTGAAGCAATCCTGCGGTGTTGCGGCCAGCTCACAAGAAAGCGAGTTGAAGAAAGGAGCTCAGGGGCACTGTAATTCACAAACCTGCAGAGTTATAAATGACAGCTATCGTCCACAAATATATTGAAGTAAGGCTGCCAAGAGGACTTAAAGCGGGGCAGAATTGCAGGAAACCGATTTCAGGAGGTAGACTGGAATTCCATGTAAAGCATAGGAAAAGAGGCAGAACGTCCACAATGATGCACTTGGCCAAAAAGGGTGTATGCGTTTTTTCCTGAATATATTCAGGAAAAAACGCATACGCCCTTTTTGGCCAACCAAGCAATCTTGCAAAGGATATCTGCACTACAATGAAGTCTCACTGCCCCCCGGTCAAAAGGGCCATCTGAAAAAAGTGTAAAATCCTGAAAGGCAGGACAGGCCATGGAGAACTGGGAGCCTTGTTATGCTGAGGGGCGGGATGTAAATTGCCAACAGCCACTCTGGAGAAGTGTATGGTGTTTCCTGAAACATCTAAAAAACAAAGAAACAGAGCCTAGGGCACTTCTACTTATGGTCCTATAGCTTAGGGAAATTAAAATCAAAAAGAAACAGCCACCCCAAAATTTGGGACGGTTCTGTTTACAAGAACCTCGTTTACGGTACAAGTTCAATATCGCAGAAAGTGAAAAATGGATAAAGAAGTTGTGGTCCTTACGTACAATGCAATATCACTCAGCAATTAAATCTATGCCATCAGGCCCGTAGCAGCATAATGAGTGGATTCAGGTACGATGATTCTAAGTGAAATAAGTCACACAGAAAAAGAAGCATCATAAGATATCACTAATACACGGAAGGTAAACTTGGCTACACAGGAACTGAATTACAAAACAGAATAGGGTCTCAAATGTAGAAAACCAACTTATGCTTGCTTAAGGGGAAAGGTGAGTTGGGGTGCTGCATAAAACCAGAGATTGAAATTAGCACAGATACCTTTCCATAAGCCAAATACGTAATAGACAAGAGCTACTGCTTGCTCAACGAAGTGGACTCAACACCCCATATTAAACGCCTAAGAATATACCTGACTAGTAAGAATCTTAAAACCTATGGATTTATATGTCTCCGAAAGAGAATCAAGCATGTGTACAGCGGCATAAACGCAGCAGTGATAGGAATGGTGAGGTTCGGTGAGCAAATGCAGACCCTTTGAATTCATATTGCATGGTACCCATTCCATGGGTCTCAACTCTCCAGGTTTAAGGTATTCTTCCTTCAGCTAAAACATGCATGTGGAACCCAGAGTATGATCCACCGTGTGATCGGGAAACGTGTTCAAATGTGTCTCAGTTTTCGTCCCCTGGTACTCGGGTGCAACATTCCAGATGCTTTACTAACACTCTCCCCACTTGGAGAGTCAGTGCCTTTAACCTCCTGTTTGGCCCAGTTGGCAATTTCTGCGGAAAATGAACAGGAATAGGGAGAACCAATGAGAGACTAGCTGGAGGTGTCTGGCCGGGTAAATTTAACTCTCATTTCCCACCAGGAGGAGGAATTAACCAAAGGCTCAGCGAGCCATGCCGGAACCACACTAGGGCCTGAAGCAGTCCTGCGGTGTTGCGGCCAGCTCACAAAAAAGCAAGTTGAAGAAAGGAGCTCAGGGGCCCTGTAATTCACACACCTGCAGAGTTATAAATGACAGCTATCATCCAAAAATATATTGAAGTAAGGCTGCCAAGAGGACTTGAAAACGGGGCAGAATTCCAGGAAACCGATTTCAGGAGGTAGACTGGAATTGCATGTAAAGCATAGGAAAAGAGGCAGAACGTCCACAATGATGCACTTGGCCAAAAAGGGCGTATGCGTTTTTTCCGGAATATATTCAGGAAAAAACGCATACGCCCTTTTTGGCCAACCAAGCAAGATTGCAAAGGAAATCTGCACTACAATGAAGTCTCACTGCCCCCCGGTCAAAAGGGCTATCTGAAAAAGTGTAAAATCCAGAAAGGCAGGACAGGCCATGGAGAACTGGGAGCCTTGTTATGCTGATGGGCGTGATGTAAATTGCCAACAGCCACTCTGGAGAAGTGTATGGTGTTTCCTGAAACATCTAAAAAACAAAGCACCAGAGCCTAGGGCACTTCCACTTATGGTCCTATAGCTTAGGGAAATTAAAATCAAAAAGTCACAGCCACCCCAAAGTTTGAGAGGGCTCTGTTTACATGAACCTCGTTTACGGTACAAGTTCAATATCGCAGAAAGCGAAAAATGGATAAAGAAGTTGTGGTACTTACGTACAATGCAATATCACTCAGCAATGAAATCTATGTCATCAGGCCAGTAGCAGCATAATGAGTGGATTCAGGTACGATGATTCTAAGTGAAATAAGTCACACAGAAAAAGAAACATCATAAGATATCACTAATACACGGAATGTAAACTTGGCTACACAGGAACTGAATTACAAAACAGAATAGGGTCTCAAATGTAGAAAACCAACTTATGCTTGCTTAAGGGGAAAGGTGAGTTGGGGTGCTGCATAATACCAGAGATTGAAATTAGCACAGATACCTTTCCATAAGCTAAATATGTTATAGACAAGCTACTGCTTGCTCAACGAAGTGGACTCAACACCCCATATTAAACGTCTAAGAATATACCTGACTAGTAAGAATCTTAAAAAACCTATGATTTATATGTCTCCGAAAGAGAATCAAGCGTGTGTACAGCGGCATAAACGCAGCAGAGAAAGGATTGGTGAGGTTCGGTGAGCAAATGCAGACCCTTTGAAGTCATATTGCATGGTACCCATTCCATGGTTCTCAACTCTCCAGGTTTAAGGGATTCTTCCTTCAGCTAAAACATGCATGTGGAACCCAGAGTATGATCCACCGTGTGATCGGGAAACGTGTTCCAATGTGTCTCAGTTTTCGTCCCCTGGTACTCGGGTGCAACATTCCAGACGCTTTACTAACACTCTCCCCACTTGGAGAGTCAGTGCCTTTAACCGCCTGTTTGGCCCAGTTGGCAATTTCTCCGGAAAATGAACAGGAATAGGGAGAACCAATGAGAGACTAGCTGGAGGTGTCTGGACGGGCAAATTTAACTCTCATTTCCCATCATGAAGAGGAATTAACCAAAGGCTCAGCGAGCCATGCCGGAACCACACTAGGGCCTGAAGCAATCCTGCGGTGTTGCGGCCAGCTCACAAGAAAGCGAGTTGAAGAAAGGAGCTCAGGGGCACTGTAATTCACAAACCTGCAGAGTTATAAATGACAGCTATCGTCCACAAATATATTGAAGTAAGGCTGCCAAGAGGACTTAAAGCGGGGCAGAATTGCAGGAAACCGATTTCAGGAGGTAGACTGGAATTCCATGTAAAGCATAGGAAAAGAGGCAGAACGTCCACAATGATGCACTTGGCCAAAAAGGGCGTATGCGTTTTTTCCTGAATATATTCAGGAAAAAACGCATACGCCCTTTTTGGCCAACCAAGCAAGCTTGCAAAGGATATCTTCACTACAATGAAGTCCCACTGCCCCCCGGTCAAAAGGGCCATCTGAAAAAAGTGTAAAATCCTGAAAGGCAGGACAGGCCATGGAGAACTGGGAGCCTTGTTATGCTGAGGGGCGGGATGTAAATTGCCAACAGCCACTCTGGAGAAGTGTATGGTGTTTCCTGAAACATCTAAAAAACAAAGCAACAGAGCCTAGGGCACTTCCACTTATGGTCCTATAGATTAGGGAAATTAAAATCAAAAAGACACAGCCACCCCAAAGTTTGGAACGGCTCTGTTTACAAGAACCTCGTTTACGGTACAAGTTCAATATCGCAGAAAGCGAAAAATGGATAAAGAAGTTGTGGTCCTTACGTACAATGCAATATCACTCAGCAATTAAATCTATGCCATCAGGCCCGTAGCAGCATAATGAGTGGATTCAGGTACGATGATTCTAAGTGAAATAAGTCACACAGAAAAAGAAGCATCATAAGATATCACTAATACACGGAAGGTAAACTTGGCTACACAGGAACTGAATTACAAAACAGAATAGGGTCTCAAATGTAGAAAACCAACTTATGCTTGCTTAAGGGGAAAGGTGAGTTGGGGTGCTGCATAAAACCAGAGATTGAAATTAGCACAGATACCTTTCCATAAGCCAAATACGTAATAGACAAGAGCTACTGCTTGCTCAACGAAGTGGACTCAACACCCCATATTAAACGCCTAAGAATATACCTGACTAGTAAGAATCTTAAAACCTATGGATTGATATGTCTCCGAAAGAGAATCAAGCGTGTGTACAGCGGCATAAACGCAGCAGTGATAGGAATGGTGAGGTTCGGTGAGCAAATGCAGACCCTTTGAATTCATATTGCATGGTACCCATTCCATGGGTCTCAACTCTCCAGGTTTAAGGTATTCTTCCTTCAGCTAAAACATGCATGTGGAACCCAGAGTATGATCCACCGTGTGATCGGGAAACGTGTTCAAATGTGTCTCAGTTTTCGTCCACTGGTACTCGGGTGCAACATTCCAGATGCTTTACTAACACTCTCCCCACTTGGAGAGTCAGTGCCTTTAACCTCCTGTTTGGCCCAGTTGGCAATTTCTGCGGAAAATGAACAGGAATAGGGAGAACCAATGAGAGACTAGCTGGAGGTGTCTGGCCGGGTAAATTTAACTCTCATTTCCCACCAGGAGGAGGAATTAACCAAAGGCTCAGCGAGCCATGCCAGAACCACACTAGGGCCTGAAGCAATCCTGCGGTGTTGCGGCCAGCTCACAAAAAAGCAAGTTGAAGAAAGGAGCTCAGGGGCCCTGTAATTCACACACCTGCAGAGTTATAAATGACAGCTATCATCCAAAAATATATTGAAGTAAGGCTGCCAAGAGGACTTGAAAACGGGGCAGAATTGCAGGAAACCGATTTCAGGAGGTAGACTGGAATTGCATGTAAAGCATAGGAAAAGAGGCAGAACGTCCACAATGATGCACTTGGCCAAAAAGTGCGTATGCGTTTTTTCCGGAATATATTCAGGAAAAAACGCATACGCCCTTTTTGGCCAACCAAGCAAGATTGCAAAGGAAATCTGCACTACAATGAAGTCTCACTGCCCCCCGGTCAAAAGGGCTATCTGAAAAAAGTGTAAAATCCAGAAAGGCAGGACAGGCCATGGAGAACTGGGAGCCTTGTTATGCTGATGGGCGTGATGTAAATTGCCAACAGCCACTCTGGAGTAGTGTATGGTGTTTCCTGAAACATCTAAAAAACAAAGCACCAGAGCCTAGGGCACTTCCACTTATGGTCCTATAGCTTAGGGAAATTAAAATCAAAAAGTCACAGCCACCCCAAAGTTTGAGAGGGCTCTGTTTACATGAACCTCGTTTACGGTACAAGTTCAATATCGCAGAAAGCGAAAAATGGATAAAGAAGTTATGGTACTTACGTACAATGCAATATCACTCAGCAATGAAATCTATGTCATCAGGCCAGTAGCAGCATAATGAGTGGATTCAGGTACGATGATTCTAAGTGAAATAAGTCACACAGAAAAAGAAACATCATAAGATATCACTAATACACGGAATGTAAACTTGGCTACACAGGAACTGAATTACAAAACAAAATAGGGTCTCAAATGTAGAAAACCAACTTATGCTTGCTAAAGGGGAAAGGTGAGTTGGGGTGCTGCATAATACCAGAGATTGAAATTAGCACAGATACCTTTCCATAAGCTAAATATGTTATAGACAAGCTACTGCTTGCTCAACGAAGTGGACTCAACACCCCATATTAAACGTCTAAGAATATACCTGACTAGTAAGAATCTTAAAAAACCTATGATTTATATGTCTCCGAAAGAGAATCAAGCGTGTGTACAGCGGCATAAACGCAGCAGAGAAAGGATTGGTGAGGTTCGGTGAGCAAATGCAGACCCTTTGAAGTCATATTGCATGGTACCCATTCCATGGTTCTCAACTCTCCAGGTTTAAGGGATTCTTCCTTCAGCTAAAACATGCATGTGGAACCCAGAGTATGATCCACCGTGTGATCGGGAAACGTGTTCCAATGTGTCTCAGTTTTCGTCCCCTGGTACTCGGGTGCAACATTCCAGACGCTTTACTAACACTCTCCCCACTTGGAGAGTCAGTGCCTTTAACCGCCTGTTTGGCCCAGTTGGCAATTTCTCCGGAAAATGAACAGGAATAGGGAGAACCAATGAGAGACTAGCTGGAGGTGTCTGGACGGGCAAATTTAACTCTCATTTCCCATCATGAAGAGGAATTAACCAAAGGCTCAGCGAGCCATGCCGGAACCACACTAGGGCCTGAAGCAATCCTGCGGTGTTGCGGCCAGCTCACAAGAAAGCGAGTTGAAGAAAGGAGCTCAGGGGCACTGTAATTCACAAACCTGCAGAGTTATAAATGACAGCTATCGTCCACAAATATATTGAAGTAAGGCTGCCAAGAGGACTTAAAGCGGGGCAGAATTGCAGGAAACCGATTTCAGGAGGTAGACTGGAATTCCATGTAAAGCATAGGAAAAGAGGCAGAACGTCCACAATGATGCACTTGGCCAAAAAGGGCGTATGCGTTTTTTCCTGAATATATTCAGGAAAAAACGCATACGCCCTTTTTGGCCAACCAAGCAAGCTTGCAAAGGATATCTGCACTACAATGAAGTCCCACTGCCCCCCGGTCAAAAGGGCCATCTGAAAAAAGTGTAAAATCCTGAAAGGCAGGACAGGCCATGGAGAACTGGGAGCCTTGTTATGCTGAGGGGCGGGATGTAAATTGCCAACAGCCACTCTGGAGAAGTGTATGGTGTTTCCTGAAACATCTAAAAAACAAAGCAACAGAGCCTAGGGCACTTCCACTTATGGTCCTATAGATTAGGGAAATTAAAATCAAAAAGACACAGCCACCCCAAAGTTTGGAACGGCTCTGTTTACAAGAACCTCGTTTACGGTACAAGTTCAATATCGCAGAAAGCGAAAAATGGATAAAGAAGTTGTGGTCCTTACGTACAATGCAATATCACTCAGCAATTAAATCTATGCCATCAGGCCCGTAGCAGCATAATGAGTGGATTCAGGTACGATGATTCTAAGTGAAATAAGTCACACAGAAAAGGAAGCATCATAAGATATCACTAATACACGGAAGGTAAACTTGGCTACACAGGAACTGAATTACAAAACAGAATAGGGTCTCAAATGTAGAAAACCAACTTATGCTTGCTTAAGGGGAAAGGTGAGTTGGGGTGCTGCATAAAACCAGAGATTGAAATTAGCACAGATACCTTTCCATAAGCCAAATACGTAATAGACAAGAGCTACTGCTTGCTCAACGAAGTGGACTCAACACCCCATATTAAACGCCTAAGAATATACCTGACTAGTAAGAATCTTAAAACCTATGGATTGATATGTCTCCGAAAGAGAATCAAGCGTGTGTACAGCGGCATAAACGCAGCAGTGATAGGAATGGTGAGGTTCGGTGAGCAAATGCAGACCCTTTGAATTCATATTGCATGGTACCCATTCCATGGGTCTCAACTCTCCAGGTTTAAGGTATTCTTCCTTCAGCTAAAACATGCATGTGGAACCCAGAGTATGATCCACCGTGTGATCGGGAAACGTGTTCAAATGTGTCTCAGTTTTCGTCCACTGGTACTCGGGTGCAACATTCCAGATGCTTTACTAACACTCTCCCCACTTGGAGAGTCAGTGCCTTTAACCTCCTGTTTGGCCCAGTTGGCAATTTCTGCGGAAAATGAACAGGAATAGGGAGAACCAATGAGAGACTACCTGGAGGTGTCTGGCCGGGTAAATTTAACTCTCATTTCCCACCAGGAGGAGGAATTAACCAAAGGCTCAGCGAGCCATGCCGGAACCACACTAGGGCCTGAAGCAATCCTGCGGTGTTGCGGCCAGCTCACAAAAAAGCAAGTTGAAGAAAGGAGCTCAGGGGCCCTGTAATTCACACACCTGCAGAGTTATAAATGACAGCTATCATCCAAAAATATATTGAAGTAAGGCTGCCAAGAGGACTTGAAAACGGGGCAGAATTGCAGGAAACCGATTTCAGGAGGTAGACTGGAATTGCATGTAAAGCATAGGAAAAGAGGCAGAACGTCCACAATGATGCACTTGGCCAAAAAGTGCGTATGCGTTTTTTCCGGAATATATTCAGGAAAAAACGCATACGCCCTTTTTGGCCAACCAAGCAAGATTGCAAAGGAAATCTGCACTACAATGAAGTCTCACTGCCCCCCGGTCAAAAGGGCTATCTGAAAAAAGTGTAAAATCCAGAAAGGCAGGACAGGCCATGGAGAACTGGGAGCCTTGTTATGCTGATGGGCGTGATGTAAATTGCCAACAGCCACTCTGGAGTAGTGTATGGTGTTTCCTGAAACATCTGAAAAACAAAGCACCAGAGCCTAGGGCACTTCCACTTATGGTCCTATAGCTTAGGGAAATTAAAATCAAAAAGTCACAGCCACCCCAAAGTTTGAGAGGGCTCTGTTTACATGAACCTCGTTTACGGTACAAGTTCAATATCGCAGAAAGCGAAAAATGGATAAAGAAGTTATGGTACTTACGTACAATGCAATATCACTCAGCAATGAAATCTATGTCATCAGGCCAGTAGCAGCATAATGAGTGGATTCAGGTACGATGATTCTAAGTGAAATAAGTCACACAGAAAAAGAAACATCATAAGATATCACTAATACACGGAATGTAAACTTGGCTACACAGGAACTGAATTACAAAACAGAATAGGGTCTCAAATGTAGAAAACCAACATATGCTTGCTTAAGGGGAAAGGTGAGTTGGGGTGCTGCATAATACCAGAGATTGAAATTAGCACAGATACCTTTCCATAAGCTAAATATGTTATAGACAAGCTACTGCTTGCTCAACGAAGTGGACTCAACACCCCATATTAAACGCCTAAGAATATACCTGACTAGTAAGAATCTTAAAAAACCTATGGATTTATATGTCTCCGAAAGAGAATCAAGTGTGTGTACAGCGGCATAAAGGCAGCAGTGAAAGTATTGGTGAGGTTCTGTGAGCAAATGAAGACCGTTTGAAGTCATATTGCATGGTACCCATTCCATGGTTCTCAACTCTCCAGGTTTAAGGGATTCTTCCTTCACCTAAAACATGCATGTGGAACCCAGAGTATGATCCACCGTGTGATCGGGAAACGTGTTCAAATGTGTCTCAGTTTTCGTCCCCTGGTACTCGGGTGCAACATTCCAGACGCTTTACTAACACTCTCCCCACTTGGAGAGTCAGTGCCTTTAACCTCCTGGTTGGCCTAGTTTGCAATTTCTGCAGAAAATGAACAGGAATAGGGAGAACCAATGAGAGACTAGCTGGAGGTGTCTGGACGGGCAAATTTAACTCTCATTTCCCACCAGGAAGAGGAATTAACCAAAGGCTCAGCGAGCCATGCTGGAACCACACTAGGGCCTGAAGCAATCCTGCGGTGTTGCGGCCAGCTCACAAGAAAGCGAGTTGAAGAAAGAGCTAAGGGGCCCTGTAATTCACAAACCTGCAGAGTTATAAATGACAGCTATCATCCAAAAATATATTGAAGTAAGGCTGCCAAGAGGACTTGAAAGCGGGGCAGAATTGCAGGAAACCGATTTCAGGAGGTAGACTGGAATTGCATGTAAAGCATAGGAAAAGAGGCAGAACGTCCACAATGTTGCACTTGGCCAAAAAGGGCGTATGAGTTTTTTCCTGAATATATTCAGGAAAAAACGCATACGCCCTTTTTGGCCAACCAAGCAAGCTTGCAAAGGAAATCTGCACTACAATGAAGTCTCACTGCCCCCGGTCAAAAGGGCATTCTGAAAAAATTGTAAAATCTAGAAAGGCAGGACAGGCCATGGAGAACTGGGAGCCTTCTTATGCTGATGGGCGGGATGTAAATTGCCAACAGCCACTCTGGAGAAGTGTATGGTGTTTCCTGAAACATCTAAAAAACAAAGCAACAGAGCCTAGGGCACTTCCACTTATGGTCCTATAGATTAGGGAAATTAAAATCAAAAAGACACAGCCACCCCAAAGTTTGGGATGGCTCTGTTTACAAGAACCTCGTTTACGGTACAAGTTCAATATCGCAGAAAGCGAAAAATGGATAAAGAAGTTGTGGTACTTACGTACAATGCAATATCACTCAGCAATGAAATCTATGTCATCAGGCCAGTAGCAGCATAATGAGTGGATTCAGGTACGATGATTCTAAGTGAAATAAGTCACACAGAAAAAGAAACATCATAAGGTATCACTAATACACGGAATGTAAACTTGGCTACACAGGAACTGAATTACAAAACAGAATAGGGTCTCAAATGTAGAAAACCAACTTATGCTTGCTTAAGGGGAAAGGTGAGTTGGGGTGCTGCATAAAACCAGAGATTGAAATTAGCACAGATACCTTTCCATAAGACAAATATGTAATAGACAAGAGCTACTGCTTGCTCAACGAAGTAGACTCAACACCCCATATTAAATGCCTAAGAATATACCTGACTAGTAAGAATCTTAAAACCTATGGATTTATATGTCTCCGAAAGAGAATCAAGCGTGTGTACAGCGGCATAAACGCAGCAGTGATAGGATTGGTGAGGTTCGGTGAGCAAATGCAGACCCTTTGAAGTCATATTGCATGGTACCCATTCCATGGTTCTCAACTCTCCAGGTTTAAGGGATTCTTCCTTCAGCTAAAACATGCATGTGGAACCCAGAGTATGATCCACCGTGTGATCGGGAAACGTGTTCAAATGTGTCTCAGTTTTCGTCCCCTGGTACTCGGGTGCAACATTCCAGACGCTTTACTAACACTCTCCCCACTTGCAGAGTCAGTGCCTTTAACCTCCTGTTTGGCCCAGTTTGCAATTTCTGCGTAAAATGAACAGGAATAGGGAGAACCAATGAGAGACTAGCTGGAGGAGTCTGGACGGGCAAATTTAACTCTCATTTCCCACCAGGAAGAGGAATTAACCAAACGCTCAGCGAGCCATGCCGGAACCACACTAGGGCCTGAAGCAATCCTGCGGTGTTGCGGCCAGCTCACAAGAAAGTGTGTTGAAGAAAGGAGCTCAGGGGCACTGTAATTCACAACCTGCAGAGTTATAAATGACAGGTATCATCCAAAATTATACTGAAGTAAGGCTGCGAAGAGGACTTGAAAACGGTGCAGAATTGCTGGAAACCGATTTCAGAAGGTACACGGGAGTCGCTCTTAAAGCATAGGAAAAGAGACAGAACTTGGAAAATAATGCACTTGGCAAAAGAGGGCATATGTGTTTTATCCAGAGCTCTCATAACCGAGGGGAGGAGATTCCCAGCAGGCTCCAACTGCCACCTGAAGGCTCACGTTGTCAAGGCAACGTGAGCAAGCCAGGCAGGAGTTACCTCACAGCAGAGGTCCCAGCTCACAGAAGGGTGAGAAAATCAGCCAACATCAGACTCTCACCAGAGGGCCCACATCACCAAGGGGATGGGAACCAGGCAGGAGTGTCTTCACACCAGTGGGGCCACATCATCGAAAGGTGAGGTACTCAGCACATGTGTCCTCAAACCAGAGGACCCACATCACCAAGGGCCTCGGAGTGAGGCAGGCAGGAGTAGCCTCACAACACTGGGCCCATAGAACAAAAAAGTGAGGAATCCAGCAGTTGGAACCTCCCAGCAGGCGGCCCAGAGCACCGAGGCTATGGGATCCAGGCCACAGTGAACTCACAGAAGAGGGCCCATGTCATGAAACTGAGCAACCCAGCCATTGGGACCTCAGAGCAGGAGGCCCACATCCCCATGGGGATATAAATCTGGTAGGAGTGTCCTCGCACCACTGAGAACGTATCAGAAAATTTTGGGAGACCAGCAGTTAGGGCCTGACGCCAGAGGACCCTCATCACCAAGGGAAGGAGGCTCCCAGCAGGCTCCAACTGCCACCAGAGGGCTGACGTCGCCAAGGTGATGTGTGCCAACCAGGCACGAATGACCTCACAGCAGAGGGCCCACCTCAGAGAAGTGTGATGAACCCAGTCAGGATCACACTCGCACCAGAGGGCCCACATCACCAAATGGATTCGAACCAGGCAGGAGTGTCCTCACATGAGTAGGGCCACATCATCTAAAGCTGAGGAACCCAGAACATGTGGCTTCAAACCATAGGACACCCATCATCAAGGGGCTGGGAGTGAGGCAGGCAGGAGGAGCCTCACAAAAGAGGGCCCAAAAATAAGAAAGGTGAGGAGTGACCTCACAGCAGAGGGCCCACCTCACAGAAGGGTGAGGAACACAGCCAGGATCAGACTCTCACCAGAGGGTCCACATCACCAAGGGGATGGGAACAAGGCAGGAGTGTCCCCAAACCAGTGGGACAACATCATCGAAAGGTGAGGATCCCAGCACATGTAGCCTCAAACCAGAGGAACCACATCACTAAGGGGTTCGGAACGAGGCTGGCAGGACCAGCCTCACAACACAGGGTCCATAGAATATAAAAGTTGAGGAATCCAGCAGTTGGAACCTCCCAGCAAGTGGCCCAGAGCACCGAGGCTATGAGATCCAGGCCGCAGTGAACTCACAACAGACGGCCCACATCATGAACCTGTGAGCAGCCCAGCCGTTGGGACCTCAGAACAGAAGGCCCACATCCCCATTGGGATGGGAACCTGGCAGGAGTGGCCTCGCACCACTTAGCACATATCAGAAAATGTTAGGAGCCCAGCAGTTAGGGCCTGACGCCAGGGGGCCCTCATAACTGAGGGGAGGAGACTCCCAGCAGGTTCCAACTGCCAACAGAGGGCCCACGTCTACAAGGAGGCATGCGTCAGCCAGGCAGTAGTGACCTCACAGCAGAGGGCCTATCTCACAGAAGGGTGAGGAACCGAGGCAGGATGAGACTCTCGCCAGAGGGCCCACAACACCAAGGGGATGGAAACCAGTCAGGACTGTCCTCCCACCAGTGGGGCCACATCATCGAAAGGTGAGGAACCCAGCACATGTGGCCTCATATCAGAGGACATACATCACAAAGGGGATGGGAGTGAGGCAGGTAGGAGTAGCCTAAATACAGAGGGCCCAAAGAATAAAAAAGGTGAGGAATCCAGCATTTGGAACCTCCCAGCAGGCGGCCGAGAGCACAGAAGCTATGGGATGCAGGCAGGAGTGAACTAACACCAGAGAGCCCACATCATGAAACTGTGAGCAACCCAGGCGTTGGGACCTCAGAGCAGAAAGCCCACATCCCCATGGGGATGGGAACCTGACAGGAGTGTCCTGGCATCACTGGGCTCACATCAGAAAACGTGGGGAGCCCAGCAGTTATGGCCTGATGCTAGAGGGCCGTCATCACCGAGGGCAGGAGGCTCCCAGCAGGTTCCATGTGCCAACAGAGGGCCCACGTCGCCAAGGTGATGTGTGCAAGTCAGGCAGGATTGACCTCACAGCAGAGGGCCTACCTCACAGAAGAGTGAGGAACCCAGCCAGGATAAGACTGTCACCAGAAGGCCCACATCACCAAGGGGATGGGAACCAGGCAGGAGTGTCCTCACACCAGTGGGGCCACATCATTGAAAGTTGCGGAACCCAGCACATGTGGCCTCAAACCAGAGGACCCACATCACGAAGGGGTTGCGAGTGAGGCAGGCAGGAGGAGCATCGCAACACAGGACCCATAGAATACAAAAGTTGAGGAATCGAGCAGTTGGAACCTCCCAGCAGGCGGCCCAGAGCACAGAGGCTATGGCATCCAGGCCAGAGTGAACTAACAGCAGAGAGCCCACATCATGAAACTGTGAACAACCCAGCCGTTGGGACTTCAGAGCAGAAGACCCACATCCCAATGGGGATGTGAACCTGGATAGAGTGTCTTCGAACCACTGGGCACACATCACAAAATGTGGGGAGACCAGCAGTTAGGGCCTGACGCCAGAGGGCCCTCATCACCAAGGGGAGGAGGCTCCCAGCAGGCTCCAAGTGCCACCGAAGGCTCATGTCCACAAGGCGAGGTGAGCAAGCCAAGCAGGAGTGACCTCACAGCAGACGGCCCACCTCACAGAAGGGTGAGGAACCCAGCCAGGATCAGACTCTCAACAGAGGGCCCACATCACCAAGGGGATGTGAACCAGGCAGGAGTCTCCTAAGACCATTGGTCCCACATCATCGAAAGGTGAGGAACCCAGCACATGTGGCCTCAAACCAGACGACACACATCACGAAGGGGCTGGGAGTGAGGCAGGCAGGAGGATCCTCACAACAGAGGGCCTAAAAAATTAAAAAAGTGAGGAATCCAGCAGTTGGAACCTCCCAGCAGGCGGCCAAGAGCACAGAGGCTATGGGATCCAGGCCACAGTGAACTAACACCAGAGAGCCCACATCATGAAATTGTGATCAACCCAGCCGTTGGAACCTCAGAGCAGAAGGCCCACATCCCCATGGAGATGGGAACCTAAGAGGAGTGCCCGAGCATCACTGGGCTCACTAAGAAAAGTTGGGGAGCCCAGCAGTTAGGGCCTGACGTCAGAGGGCCCTCATCACAGAGGTGAGGAGGCTCCCAGCAGGGTCCAAGTGCCACCAGAGGGCTCATGTTAACAAGGCGAGGTGAGCAAGCCAGGCAAGAGTTACCTGATAGTAGAGGGCCCACCTCACAGATGGGTGAGGAACCCAGCCAGGATCAGACTCTCACCAGAGGGCCCACATCACAAAGGGGATGGGAACCAGTCAGGATTATCCTCACACCAGTGGGGCCTCATCATCTTAAGGTGAGGAACCCAGCACATGTGTCCTCAAACCAGAGGACCCACATCACCAAGGGCCTTGGAGTGAGGCAGGCAGGAGTAGCCTCACAACACAGGGCACATAATATAAAAAACGTGAGGATTCCAGCATTTAGACCTTCCAGCAGGCGGCTCAGAACACCGAGGCTATGGGATCCAGGCCGCAGTGAACTCACAGCAGAGGGCCCACATCATAAAACTGTGAGCAACCCAGGTGTTGGGACCTCAGCGCAGAAGGCCCACATCCCCATGGGAATGGGAACCTGGCTGGAGTGTCCTCGCACCACTGGGCGCACATCAGAAAATGTGGGGAGCCCACCATTTAGGGCCTGATGCCAGAGGGCCGTCATCACCGAGAGGAGGAGGCACCCTGCACGCTCCAACTGCCACCAGAGGGCTCACGTCTCCAAGGTGACGTGTGCCAGCCAGGCAGGAGTGACCTCACAGCAGAGGGCCTACCTCACAGAACGTTGAGGAACCCAGCCAGGATTAGACTCTCGCCAGAGGGCCCACCTCACCAAGGGGATGGGAACCAGGCAGGAGTGTCCTCACACGAGTGGGGCCACATCATCGAAAGGTGAGGAACGCAGCACATGTGGCCTCAAGCCATAGGACAGTCATCACCAAGGGGCTGGCAGTGAGGCAGGCAGGAGGAGCCTCACAACAGAGGGCACATAGAATAAAAAAGTTGAGGAATCCAGCAGTTGGAACCTCCCAGCAGGCGGCTCAGAGCACCGATGATAAGGGATCCTTGCCGGAGTGAACTCACAGCAGAGGGCCCACATCATGGTACTGTGAGCAAGCCAGCCGTTTTGACCTCAGAGCAGAAGGCCCATATCCCCATGGGAATGGGAACCTGGCAAGAGTGTCCTCACTCACTTGGCACACATCAGAAAATGTGGGGAGCCCAGCAGTTATGGCCTAAGGCAAGAGGGCCCTCATCACTGAGGGGAGGAGGATCCCAGCACACTCCAACTGCCACCAGAGGGCCCACGTCGCCAAGGTGACGTGTGCCAGACAGGCATGAATGACCTCACAGCAGAGGGGCCACCTCACAGACGGGTGGGGAACCCAGCCAGGATCAGACTCTCACCTGAGGGCCCACATCAGCAAGGGGATGGGAACCAGTCAGGACTGTCTTCCCTCCAGTGGGGCCACATCATCGAAAGGTGCGGAACCCAGCACATGTGGCCTCAAATCAGAGGACACATATCACAAAGGGAATGGGAGTGAGGCAGGCAGGAGTAGCCTAAAAACAGAGGGCCCAAAGAATAAGAAAGGTGAGGAATCCAGCAGTTGGAACCTCCCAGCAGGTGGCCGAGAGCACAGAAGCTATGGGATGCAGGCAGGAGTGAACTAATAGCAGAGAGCCCACATCATGAAACTGTGAGCAACCCAGGCGTTGGTACCTCAGAGCAGAAGGCCCACATCCCAATGGGGAGGTGAACCTGGCTGGAGTGTCCTCGCACCACTGGGCGTACATCACAAAATGTGGGGAGACCAGCAGTTAGGGCCTGACGCCAGAGGGCCCTCATCACCGAGGGGAGGAGGCTCCCAGCAGGCTCCAAGTGCCACCAGAGGGCTCATGTCCACAAGGCGAGGTGAGCAAGCCAGGCAGGAGTGACCTCACAGCAGACGGCCCACCTCACAGATGGGTGAGGAACCCAGCCAGGATCAGACTCTCAACAGAGGGCCCACATCACCAAGGGGATGTGAACCAGGCAGGAGTCTCCTAAGACCATTGGTCCCACATCATCGAAAGGTGAGGAACCCAGCACATGTGGCCTCAGACCAGACGACACACATCACGAAGGGGCTGGGAGTGAGGCAGGCAGGAGGATCCTCACAACAGAAGACCCAAAAAATTAAAAAAGTGAGGAATCCAGCAGTTGGAACCTCCCAACAGGTGGCCAAGAGCACAGAGGCTATGGGATCCAGGCCTCTGTGAACTAACACCAGAGAGCCCACATCATGAAAATGTGAACAACCCAGCCGTTGGGACTTCAGAGCAGAAGGCCCACATCCCCATCGAGATGGGATCCTAAGAGGAGTGCCCAAGCATCATTGGGCTCACTAAGAAAAGTTGGTGAGCCCAGCAGTTAGGGCCTGACGCAAGAGGGCCCTCATCACCGAGGGGAGGAGATCCTCAGCACGCTCCTACTGCCACCACATGGCTGACTTCACCAAGGCAATGTGTGCCAGCCATGCAGGAGTGACCTATCAGCAGTGACCTCCCTCACAGAAGGGTGAGGAACACAGCCAGGAACAGACTCTCACCAGGGGGTCCACATAACCACGTAGATGAGAACCAGGCAGGAGTGTCCTCACACTAGTGGGGCCACATCATCGAAAGGTGAGGAACCCAGCAAAGGTGGCCACAAACCAGAGGACCCACATCACCAAGGGGTTGAGAGTGAGGTAGGTGTCTGGACGGGCATATTTAACACTCATTTCCCACCAGGAAGAGGAATTAACCAAAGGCTCAGCGTGCCCTGCCAGAAGCAGATTAGGGCCTGAAGCAGTCTTGCGGGTTTGCGGCCAGCTCACAAGAAAGCGAGTTGAAGAAAGGAGCTCAGGGGCCCTGTAATTCACAAACCTGCAGAGTTATAAATGACAGATAACGTCCAAAAATATATTGAAGTAAGGCTGCCAAGAGGACTTGAAAGCGGGGCAGAATTTCAGGAAACCGATTTCAGGAGGTAGACTGGATTTGCATTTAAAGCATAGGAAAAGAGGCAGAACATCGACAATGATGCACTTGGCAAAAAAAGGGCGTATGAGTTTGTTCCTGAATATATTCAGGAAAAAACACATACGCCCTTTTTGGCAAACCAAGCAAGCTTGCAATGGAAATCCGAACTACTATGAAGTGTCACTTCCCCCCGGTCTAAAGGGCCATCTGAAAAAAGTGTAAAATCCAGGAAGGCAAGACAGGCCATGGGGAAAAAGGAGCCTTGTTATGCTGATGGGCGGGATGTAAATTGCCAACAGCCACTCTGGAGAAGTGTATGGTGTTTCCTGATACATCTGAAAAACAAAGCAACAGAGTCTAGGGCATTTCCACTTATGGTCCTATAGCTTAGGGAAATTAAAATCAAAAAGACACAGCCACCCCAAAATTTGGGACGGCTCTGTTTACAAGAACCTCGTTTACGGTCCAAGTTCAATATCACAGAGAGCAAAAACTGGATAAAGAAGTTGTGGTACTTATGTACAATGCAATATCACTCAGCAATGAAATCTGTGTCACCATGCCTGTACCAGCATAATGAGTGGATTGAGGCACGGTGATTCTAAGTGAAATAAGTAACACAGAAAAAGAAACATCATAAGGTATCACTAATGCACGGAATGTAAACTTGGCTACACATGAACTGAATTACAAAACAGAACAGGGTCTCAAGTTTAGAAAACCAACTTATGCTTGCTTAAGGGGAAAGGTGAGTTGGGGTGCTGCATAAAACCAGAGTTTGAAATTAGCACAGATACCGTTCCATAAGCCAAATATGTAATAGACAAGACCTACCCCTTGTTCATCGAAATGGACTCAACAATGAGGTATCACCTCACACCTGTTAGAATGGGCATCATCTGAAAATCTACAAACAACAAATGCTGGAAAGGGTGTGGAGAAAAGGAAGCCTCTTCCACTATTGTTGGGAATATAAATTGATACAGTCACTATGGAGAACAATATGGAGTTTCTTAAGAAACTAATAATAGAATTACCATATGATACAGCAATCCCAGTACTGGACATATACCCAGACAAAACCATAAATCAAAAAGAGACATTCACCGTAATGTTCATTGCATCACTATTTACAATATCGAGGTAATGGAAGCAACCTAAATGCCCACAGACAGACGAATGCATAAAGATGTGGTACATATATAAAATGGAATATTACTAAGCCATGAAAGGAATGAAATTGGGTCATTTGTAGAGACGTCGATGGATCTAGAGACTGTCATACAGAGTGAAGTAAGTCAGAAAGAGAAAAACAAATCTTGTATATTCATGCATATATGTGGAACCTAGAAAAACTGTACAGATTAACCGTTTTGCAAGGCATAAATAGAGCAACAGATGTAGACAACAATCGTATGGACAACAAGGGGGGAAAGCTCTTGGGGGTGGTGGTGGTGGGAGGAGTTGAGAGATTGGGATTGGCATGTAAACATTTATATGTATAAAATAGATAACCAATAAGAACCTGCTGTATAAAAATATAAAATAAAATTCAAAATTAAAAAGAAATAAAATTTAAAAAATAAAACAGAAAAAACAATTATTCCCTTCACATACATGTATTTATATGAATAAATTATTTCCATGCTTATATCTGTAAATACAAAAAAGAGGAATAAAATCTACCTTGAACCAAAAACAAAAAAGAGAAAAAAAAAACAGAACCCACCAGTTACTCAGAGGAAAACCGTATCAGGGCACTTGCTCCAGTTGTAAACAATTCTGAAGTTGGTCAGTGGTGGGGAATCGTCTCCCATTCAGCCAGCAGCCCCCACACAACAAGCGTCCTCATTGCAAAGCTGGGGCACCGTGCCGAGGCATCTGTGAGTAAACGTGAGCTGAGCCCCAGGCCAGTTGCTGCTGAACTGTTCCCACCCTTCCCAGGTAAAACACCTGAATATATACAAGGACTTGAAAGCCTAGAGGAAGGGCCATGGAGCCACACGAGTGACAGCATGCCAGCTGACTTGGTGCCTGCAGGCCAGCCAGGATGGTCCTGGCCCTGGGTGCTCTTCTGGAAGATTTCCATTTCCCTGCCTGAGATACCCGTCCTGTCCCTGCCCCCACTGCTTTTTTCCTTCCTCACCTCTGCCCAGGGAGCAATTCCAGCAGCAGGTATGGGTGACACATCCTCTTCTTTAGCAGGTGGCAGCCTGGCAACTGCTGCAGAAAGTCCAGCAGAGCCCCACTCACACTGGGCCACCCACAAAGCCGTGGCCTCTCACTCCCTCCCACCAGCCCAGCCCCGAGACTGCTGACAGGGCAGAGAAAATGGCGTCAGACACAGCTGCAGGGGCTCTTGCTGCCTGGAGTGGTATTTATATTGATCTCAACCCAGGCACACCTGGGGAGGGCTGGCCGGCACCGTAAGGCTGCCCAGGTCAGCCAATGGTCACCCCTCAGGGGCTCACAGTTGCAGAAAATGGAACTTGCTGAACCGGCCAGGTCCAAGGAACAGGTGTGGGCTCCTGAGAGTCAGGATAGACAAGGGGCTGCAGCTTTGGCTTGTTTTCTAATCATTTTATCTGGCCCATGAGTGGGAGACAACTTCAAGAAAACCCTCTCCTAATGAGAGGAACCCAGGAGTCAGGGAGAGGAGGGGTGGGTGGTGGTTGGAGACAGAGGCCTGGTGCCCCGGGTGCAGTGGAAGTCTCTGGAAGACCAGGTGGAGGGAGGCCACACAGAGTGATGCCCAGGGTCACAGACCTGTCGGAGCTGCTGTTTGTTAGTTCAAGTCCTGCTCTGAGGTGCTCTGTGTCAGCTCTGAGCGACAGGTGAGCTGGGGGTGCTCTTCAATGAGGGCTATGTGCACGGTTCCTGTGTGCCCAGCCCTGCCACGGTACCTGCAAGGGTAGCTCTGTATCCTGGGAGGGGCCTGACCACGAGAGCCCCGTGGGCTGGGTTGGGGGTGGGGTACCTGCCCAGGAGAGCTCCATATCCTGGGATTGGCCTGACCACGAGAGCTCCATGGGCTGCTGGGGACCTGGTAAAGGATGTCAGGACAGTCAGTGAAGCCACCGAGGATATACCTCCAGTTGCTCCTAATTCCTACACCCTGCTGGTCATTCTACCAACCACCAGGACATGGTATTCTGTATTAGTCTTCAATGATGCCTTCTTTTGTATTCCATT
Source organism: Pseudorca crassidens (assembly GCF_039906515.1). NCBI lineage: Eukaryota > Metazoa > Chordata > Mammalia > Artiodactyla > Delphinidae > Pseudorca > Pseudorca crassidens. The sequence continues at coordinate 976,901 of NW_027135943.1, forward strand.
AGTCCCAGAGTCACAAGAAATTTTGGCTTGTGAGTGGCAGGACTCAACATACAACTAAAACAATACTTCCGGGCCGTCTTGCCCCAAGGGTTCAAAAATCCCCACACCATCTTTGGGGAAAGCTTAGCTAAAGACCGAAAAGTTCTACCTCTGGAAAAGGAAACCCTCCTTCAATATGCAGACGACATTCTGATCGCCAGCCCTACTAAGGAGGCCTCTGAACTACCAAGCCAATAAAGGATAGAAGTTGTCCAAGAAAAAGCTCAAATATCACAGACTGCGGTGACCTGCCTGGGCTTCATTCTCACACAAGGTCGGAGAAGCCCATCCCAGGAAAGGGAAGAAACCATTTGCAGCCTTACCCCTTTCTAAAACGAGAAGACAGCTTAGGGGTTCCTGGGGAGGCCAGGGTTTGCTGCTTCTGGATCCCTAACTACAGTCTACTAGCTGGGCCTCTATATGAAACACTGAAAGGAAAAGATGATGATCCTTTTGAACAGAATCCAGAAGTGGCCTTTCAAGAATGGAAAGAGCAGTCAATTCAGACCCTTGCCCTGGAACTCCCTAATTGAGCTAAACCCTTTGACCTTTCCATTCCCGGTGAAAGGTGAATCGCCATTGGAGAATTAGTGCAAAAACTGGGACCACTTGAAATGGAACAACGCAAGAATGCCATCCAGGTAGGATAAACTACAGTCACCAAGGGGCTTGGCCCACTGCCACATCTGGCCAAGATACTGGCGGTATCTAAAAACCTGGAAATCAGCAGCCCAAAAGGCCACCTCCCTCCTAAGGGAAAAGGACCCCACGTGGTGATCCTAATCACCAACCATGCCCTGAAGTTGCAGGGTTCGCTCCGTGGGCACACCGACCTCGAGTGAGGAGGCCCTCCAACTCCAACATCCAGAGAGATAACCGGGGGCAGCAGGGCACCATGACGACTCGTGTGAACATCACTTGACCTGGAGTTTCTCTCATAAAACAACAATAGTGTGTCCCGAAGGAGTAGACTACTGCTTGCAGGACTTACTGCACCCGGAGGGGAGCTAATAATCTTGGCGGGGGAACCGTATATCACACTGTCACCATAGAAAAGCCTACAGACACCGTGATGATGGTGGCCAATAAGACCGGCTGGACTCCTGTTTACTTCAAAAGGCTGTTGACTCAGTGGCCATCATGGTCCTTGATCACCACTGACCCTGGACTGTCTGGGAGTTGAGCGGGCAGGGCTCTGACACCTGGTGCTGTTTTTACATTAATTCAGGGACCTAATTGAAGAAAGAGCAGACTACTGGTCAGAGCATCTAGGCTGGCAGAAACGGTCAGCCTAAGGTGGCCGAACAAATGTGGGGCGGGGTGAAACCGGCCCCCACAGCGTCTCTGCACATCTCTTTCCTGGACCCTTAAAGGTCATTAGAATCTATAACACTTCCAATGCTGGTGCTCAGGCGGACGAGCAGGGAGGCAGGGGTCCTGGGGCCAATCAACGTCACCTGGAGGCTGCTGGGGAGAAGTTCTGACCCTCGTCCCCTGGTATGAGGGCTCCCAACTCAGCACTCAGCAGTTACAGAAGAAGGGTCTGCACCCTCAGCACTCCAAGAATGAGGAATGGGACAAAAGGCAGAGGAGGGGTTTGTCCCCAGCAAAGCCCATTAAAAATCCCTGGGAGATAAAAATAGAATCTGGGCAATAAAGTCAAGTCTGACCTTTTTTATCCTTTGTGCTTTGTCTAATTTCACGTGCTCCTAGGGTCCCGCATACAGAGGTTCCACACCCGGCACTTCAGACCAGATTTCCTAGTGCAGAATGGCTGGGTCGACACCTCAGCTCCTGGGGCCCAGTGCAGACTCCGAGATATAGAGCCTGAGCTGCAGCCAACCCGGCCCTCGAGAGCTCCGCCCCCTCCCTCCCACTGACTCTGACAGGATCTCTACACAGCAGCCCAGCCCACAGCCCACGGGGTAGTGCATGCTCTCACCTCTCCATTCTCTGATCAAAATATAAAGTTTCCTTTGCTTGTGAACCAAACTCAGTCTCGATCTGTTGGCCCCAATGACACTGGGCAGGGGGACACTTGTTGGGGTCCACTCTGGAGGATCAGTAACAGAAATTGAGACTACTGTAACTTCAATGAACAGATGTGTGAGCCAAACTGTAGTTAACATAGAACAGTTTATAAGGCTCGGGTAAAATAAGATGTTTCTAACACTTCCATTTGATATTTCCATCACTTTATTATAAGCAAGTTCAGTGAAAAGGTTTGTCTTATTTGTCAGGTCAATATTAGAGAAATGAAGTGATTTCTTTCCAAGGATGTACATCTAATAATCTTGGTTAAAGCTTCAATCTTGTTTTAAATGCTTTTCCATTGAAAATGATACCTCTCTTTCAGCTCCCCCATTTCTGAGAAGTATAAAATCTTATAATTTATTATTACCAAAGGGGAAAGGTGGGAGGAGGGATAAATTAACAGTTTGGAATTAAAACATACACACTGCTATGTATAAAATAGATCATCAACAAGGAACTACTGTATAGCACAGGGAACTACACTCAATATTTTGCAATAACCTATAAGGGGAAATAATCGGAAAAAGAATAGATATTTTTATTGACATCATCTATCAATGACAGTTAAAGTGTAACCTAAGGGAAGCCGGTGGTGAGTGCTTCTGACCCTGAAGACTTCAATCATCTAAAGTTTGGACTCTGCCTACTTCCCAAGGCCCTTAATGAACATATGTGTAGCCGTAGCTTAAAAATTTCCCCAGTTTGGGTTTCGGGGAGACACTGATTTTGAAAAAGCCCTGGTGTTCTCCTTACATGAATGGGACCCTTCCTACTGCTAAAACATGTCTGTCACACCCAGAGGATGGTATACCGTCTGATCGGGAAGAATTTGGAAAAGGCATCTCATCTCCTCATCTCCTGGTGCTCGGGTTCACCCCTCCAGCGTCTTTACTAACAGTCTCCCCACTTGGAGATGTCAGCACTGTCAACATCCTGTTGCGTACAGTTTGGAATTTGCCCAGAGGATGAAGCGGAAGGATGAGGAACAATGAGAGACAAGTCCTAGGTGTTCAGACAGGCACATGTCACTCTAATTTCCAATCAGGAAGACGAATTGACCAAAGGCTAGGGTTGCCCATGGAAACAGTATAGGGCTTGAGGAAATCCCACTGCTTTGTGGCCAGTTCCCATAAACACAAGTTGAACAATGGAACTCAGGGGCAGTAAAATTCACGAAACTGCAGAGTTGAAAATATCTATCACTGAAAAATGTCTTGAGGAAAGTCAAAGAAAAGGATTGGTAAGCAAGGGAGAATGGCAGGAAAGGGATTTGAGGAGGTAGAAAGGACTCGCCATTAAGCACAAGAAAAGGGGCTGAACATTGCCAACATTGCAGTTGGCCAAAAAGGCTGTATGCGTTTTTTTCTGTATATATTCAAGAAAAGGGCATACACTTTTTTAGCCAACCAAACAGGTGGGCACTGGAAATCAATACTACAAAAGATATCACTTCGCATCAGTCAGAAAAGCCATCCTCATAAAGTGTAAACACCAGAAATGCAGGACAGGGCAAGGAGAAGAGGGAGCCCTGTGAGGCTTATAGTGGAAATGTATATTGCCAACGGCCATTCTGGAGAAGTGTATTGTGTTTACTAAAGCATCTAAAAAATGAGCTACAGAGCATAGGGCACTTGCACTCATGGGCGTATATCTTGGGAAAAACAAAAATCGAGAGGACACAGGCACCCCAATGTTTACTGCCTCTCTGTTTAAAAGATCCTCGACTAGGATATAACTTAAATGTCTCTGGAGGGAAAAAATGGATAGAGATGTGGTACTTATGTAGAGTGGAATATTACTCAGCCTGGAAATCAATGAAATATGGCCAGTTGTAACAACTCCGGAGGAGTTACGTATGATCATTCTAAGTGACATAATTCAAAAAGAAAAAGACACATATCATAAGATATCACTTAAAGGTGGAATCCAAAATGGCTACACATGAAATAAATTACAAAACAAAAACATAGTCAAATATGTAGAAAACACGCGTAAGGCTGCTAAACGGGAAAGGTGGGGAGGGGTGAGGCATCATCCAGGAGGTTGAAATTAGCAAAGATACCATTCCAAATACCAAACTGATAATCAACAAGGCCTACACGGTAGCTAAAAGAACTGCACTCAGCACACTCAAGTCACCGGAAAAGAATATCTATGACTGGTAAGAATCTGAAAAAGAATTTATTGATGTCTCTCTGTACGTGAATCAAGTGGATGTACAGCAGCAAGAAACAGAGCTTTGAAAATCAGTTGTAACCAATATAGTAATAAATTGAAAAAAATAAACGACAGAGAGACAGAGAAAACCTCTTACAACTTTTCCTCAGGGACGGTGATGCAACATGGATTGAACACATCTAGACCCACAGCAGGATGAGACATAAGGCTGGAAACTGTTCGCGCTAAGAGAAATGTGAGGTTGGGTGAGGAAATGCACACCCTTTAAAGTAATACTACCTGGTACCCATTCAATGGGTCCCAAATCTGCAGGTTCAAGGAATCTTCCTACAGCTAAAACATGCATGGAAAACATGCATGGAAAACACCATGTGATCGGGAGATGTGTCTAAAATGCACCTCATTTATCCTCTCCTGGTGCTCCTGTTCATCATTCCAGCCACGTTACTTAGAATCTCCCCACTTAGAGAATCAGCACATTTAAACTTCTGTTTCACACATTTTGCAAATTGTGAGGAGGATGAACGGGAAGAGGGGGAACCAATGAGAGAATAGTTGTAGGGGTTTGGACGGGCACATGTCACTCTAATTTCCCATTAAGAGTAAGAATTAAAAAAAGGCTCAGCCCGCCTCGCCGGAGCCAAAATAGGGCCTGAAGCAATCCTGCGGCTTTGAGGCCAGCTCACAAAAGAGCAACTTAAAAAATGGAGCTCAGGGTCACTGCAATTCACAAACCTGCAGAGTTATAAATGAAAACTAACGTCCAAAAATATGTTGAGGTAAGGCAAAGAAGAGGATCGGAATGCAAGACAGAATTGCAAGAAACAGATTTCAAGAGATAGATTGGACTCGTCCTTAAAGTACATGAAAAGCGGCAGAATTTCGACAATGATGTAGTTGGCCCAAAAGGGAGTATGCGTTTTTTCCTGAATATATCCAGGAAAAAACGCATACGCCCTTTTTGGCCAACCAAGCAAGCTTGCAAAGGAAATCTGCACTACAATGAAGTCTCACTGCCCCCCGGTCAAAAGAGCCATCTGAAAAAAGTGTAAAATCCAGAAAGGCAGGACAGGCCATGGAGAACTGGGAGCCTTCTTATGCTGATGGGCGGGATGTAAATTGCCAACAGCCACTCTTGAGAAGTGTATGGTGTTTCCTGAAACATCTAAAAAACCAAAGCAACAGAGCCTAGGGCACTTCCACTTATGGTCCTATAGATTAGGGAAATTAAAATCAAAAAGACACAGCCACCACAAAGTTTGGGATGGCTATGTTTACAAGAACCTCATTTACGGTACAAGTTCAATATCGCAGAAAGCGAAAAATGGATAAAGAAGTTGTGGAACTTACGTACAATGCAATATCACTCAGCAATGAAATCTATGTCATCAGGCCAGTAGCAGCATAATGAATGGATTCAGGTACGATGATTCTAAGTAAAATAAGTCACACAGAAAAAGAAACATCATAAGGTATCACTAATACACGGAATGTAAACTTGGCTACACAGGAACTGAATTACAAAACAGAATAGGGTCTCAAATGTAGAAAACCAACTTATGCTTGCTTAAGGGGAAAGGTGAGTTGGGGTGCTGCATAAAACCAGAGATTGAAATTAACACAGATACCTTTCCATAAGCCAAATATGTAATAGACAAGAGCTACTGCTTGCTCAACGAAGTGGACTCAACACCCCATATTAAACGCCTAAGAATATACCTGACTAGTAAGAATCTTAAAACCTATGGATTTATATGTCTCCGAAAGAGAATCCAGCGTGTGTACAGGGCATAAACGCAGCAGTGATAGGATTGGTGAGGTTCGGTGAGCAAATGCAGACCCTTTGAAGTCATATTGCATGGTACCCATTCCATGGGTCTCAACTCTCCAGGTTTAAGGGATTCTTCCTTCAGCTAAAACATGCATGTGGAACCCAGAGTATGATCCACCGTGTGATCGGGAAACGTGTTCAAATGTGTCTCAGTTTTCGTCCCCTGGTTCTCGGGTGCAACATTCCAGACGCTTTACTAACACTCTCCCCACTTGGAGAGTCAGTGCCTTTAACCTCCTGTTTGGCCCAGTTTGCAATTTCTGCGGAAAATGAACAGGAATAGGGAGAACCAATAAGAGACTAGCTGGGGGTGTCTGGACGGGCAAATTTAACTCTCATTTCCCACCAGGAAGAGGAATTAACCAAAGGCTCAGCGAGCCATGCCGGAACCACACTAGGGCCTGAAGCAATCCTGCGGTGTTGCGGCCAGCTCACAAGAAAGCCAGTTGAAAAAAGGAGCTCAGGGGCACTGTAATTCACAAACCTTCAGAGTTATAAATGACAGCTATCGTCCAAAAATATATTGAAGTAAGGCTGCCAAGCGGACTTGAAAGCGGGGCAGAATTGCAGGAAACCGATTTAAGGAGGTAGACTGGAACTGCATGTAAAGCATAGGAAAAGAGGCAGAACGTCCACAATGATGCACTTGGCCAAAAAGGTCGTATGCGTTTTTTCCTGAATATATTCCTGAATATATTCAGGAAAAAACGCATACGCCCTTTTTGGCCAACCAAGCAAGCTTGCAAAGGAAATCTGCACTACAATGAAGTCTCACTGCCCCCCGGTCAAAAGGGCCATCTGAAAAAACTGTAAAATCCAGAAAGGCAGGACAGGCCATGGAGAACTGGGAGCCTTCTTATGCTGATGGGCGGGATGTAAATTGCCAACAGCCACTCTGGAGAAGTGTATGGTGTTTCCTGAAACATCTAAAAAACAAAGCAACAGAGCCTAGGGCGCTTCCACTTATGGTCCTATAGATTAGGGAAATTAAAATCAAAAAGACACAGCCACCCCAAAGTTTGGGACGGCTCTGTTTACAAGAACCTCATTTACGGTACAAGTTCAATATCGCAGAAAGCGAAAAATGGATAAAGAAGTTGTGGTACTTACGTACAATGCAATACCACTCAGCAATGAAATCTATGTCATCAGGCCAGTAGCAGCATAATGAGTGGATTCAGGTACGATGATTCTAAGTGAAATAAGTCACACAGAAAAAGAAACATCATAAGATATCACTAATACACGGAATGTAAACTTGCCTACACAGGAACTGAATTACAAAACAGAATAGGGTCTCAAATGTAGAAAACCAACTTATGCTTGCTTAAGGGGAAAGGTGAGTTGGGGTGCTGCATAAAACCAGAGATTGAAATTAGCACAGATACCTTTCCATAAGCCAAATATGTAATAGACAAGAGCTACTGCTTGCTCAACGAACTGGACTCAACACTCCATATTAAACGCCTAAGAATATACCTGACTAGTAAGAATCTTAAAGCCTATGGATTTATATTTCTCCGAAAGAGAATCCAGCGTGTGTACAGCGACATAAACGCAGCAGTGATAGGATTGGTGAGGATCGATGAGCAAATGCACACCCTTTGAAGTCATATTGCATGGTACCCATTCCATGCGTCTCAACTGTCCAGGTAAGGGATTCTTCCTTCAGCTAAAACATGCATGTGGAACCCAGAGTATGATCCACCGTGTGATCGGGAAACGTGTTCATATGTGTCTCAGTTTTCGTCCCCTGGTACTCGGGTGCAACATTCCAGACGCTTTACTAACACTCTCCCCACTTGGAGAGTCAGTGCCTTTAACCTCCTGTTTGGCCCAGTTTGCAATTTCTGCGGAAAATGAACAGGAATTGGGAGAACCAATGAGAGACTAGCTGGAGGTGTCTGGACGGGCAAATTTAACTCTCATTTCCCACCAGGAAGAGGAATTAACCAAAGGCTCAGCGAGCCATGCCGGAACCACCCTAGGGCCTGAAGCAATCCTGCGGTGTTGCGGCCAGCTCACAAGAAAGCGAGTTGAAGAAAGGAGCTCAGGGGCACTGTAATTCACAAAGCTGCAGAGTTATAAATGACAGCTATCGTCCAAAAATATATTGAAGTAAGGCTGCCAAGAGGACTTGAAAGCGGGGCAGAATTGCAGGAAACCGATTTCCGGAGGTAGACTGGAATTGCATGTAAAGCTTAGGAAAAGAGGCAGAACGTCCACAATGATGCACTTGGCCAAAAAGGGCGTATGCGTTTTTTCCTGAATATATTCAGGAAAAAACGCATACGCCCTTTTTGGCCAACCAAGCAGGCTTGCAAAGGAAATCTGCACTACAATGAAGTCTCACTGCCCCCCGGTCAAAAGGGCCATCTGAAAAAAGTGTAAAATCCAGAAAGGCAGGACAGACCATGGAGAACTGGGAACCTACTTAGGCTGATGGGCGGGATGTAAATTGCCAACAGCCACTCTGGAGAAGTGTATGGTGTTTCCTGAAACATCTGAAAAACAAAGCAACAGAGCCTAGGGCACTTCCATTTTTGGTCCTATAGATTAGGGAAATTAAAATCAAAAAGACACAGCCACCCCAAACTTTGGAATGGCTCTGTTTACAAGAACCTCGTTTACGATTCAAGTTCAATATCGCAGAAAGCGAAAAATGGATAAAGAAGTTGTGGTACTTACGTACAATGCAATATCACTCAGCAATGAAATCTATGTCCTCAGGCCAGTAGCAGCATAATGAGTGGATTCAGGTACGATGATTCTAAGTGAAATAAGTCACACAGAAAAAGAAACATCGTCAGATATCACTAACACACGGATTGTAAACTTGGCTACACAGGAACTGAATTACAAAACAGAATAGGGTCTCAAATGTAGAAAACCAACTTATGCTTGCTTAAGGGGAAAGGTGAGTTGGGGTGCTGCAGAAAACCAGAGATTGAAATTAGCACAGATACCTTTCCATAAGCCAAATATGTAATAGACAAGAGCTACTCCTTGCTCAACGAAGTGGACTCAACACCCCATATTAAACGCCTAAGAATATACCTGACTAGTAAGAATCTTAAAACCTATGGATTGATATGTCTCCGAAAGAGAACCAAGCGTGTGTACAGCGGCATAAACGCAGCAGTGATAGGATTGGTGAGGTTCGGTGAGCAAATGCAGACCCTTGGAAGTCATATTGCATGGTACCCATTCCATGGTTCTCAACTCTCCAGGTTTAAGGGATTCTTCCTTCAGCTAAAACATGCATGTGGAACCCAGAGTATGATTCACCGTGTGATCGGGAAACGTGTTCAAATGTGTCTCAGATTTCGTCCCCTGGTACTCGGGTGCAACATTCCAGACACTTTACTAACACGCTCCCCACTTGGAGAGTAGGTGCCTTTAACCTCCTGTTTGGCCCAGTTTGCAATTTCTGCGGAAAATGAACAGGAATAGGGAGAACCAATGAGAGACTACCTGGAGGTGTCTGGACGGGCAAATTTAACTGTCATTTCCCTCCAGGAAGAGGAATTAACCAAAGGCTCAGCGAGCCATGCTGGAACCACACTAAGGCCTGAAGCAATCCTGCGGTGATGCGGCCAGCTCACAAGAAAGCGAGTTGAAGAAAGGAGCTCAGGGGCACTGTAATTCACAAACCTGCAGAGTTATAAATGACAGCTATCGTCCAAAAATATATTGAAGTAAGGCTGCCAAGAGGACTTGAAAGTGGGGCAGAATTGCAGGAAACCGATTTCAGGAGGTAGACTGGAATTGCATGTAAAGCATAGGAAAAGAGGCAGAACGTCCACAATGATGCACTTGGCCAAAAAGGGCGTATGCGTTTTTTCCTGAATATATTCAGGAAAAAACGCATACGCCCTTTTTGGCCAACCAAGCAAGCTTGCAAAGGAAATCTGCACTACAATGAAGTCTCACTGCCCCCCGGTTAAAAAGGGCCATCTGAAAAAACTGTAAAATCCAGAAAGGCAGGACAGGCCATGGAGAACTGGGAGCCTTCTTATGCTGATGGGCGGGATGTAAATTGCCAACAGCCACTCTGGAGAAGTGTATGGTGTTTCCTGAAACATCTAAAAAACAAAGCAACAGAGCCTAGGGCACTTCCACTTATGGTCCTATAGATTAGGGAAATTAAAATCAAAAAGACACAGCCACCCCAAAGTTTGGGACGGCTCTGTTTACAAGAACCTCATTTACGGTACAAGTTCAATATCGCAGAAAGCGAAAAATGGATAAAGAAGTTGTGGTACTTACGTACAATGCAATACCACTCAGCAATGAAATCTATGTCATCAGGCCAGTAGCAGCATAATGAGTGGATTCAGGTACGATGATTCTAAGTGAAATAAGTCACACAGAAAAAGAAACATCATAAGATATCACTAATACACGGAATGTAAACTTGCCTACACAGGAACTGAATTACAAAACAGAATAGGGTCTCAAATGTAGAAAACCAACTTATGCTTGCTTAAGGGGAAAGGTGAGTTGGGGTGCTGCATAAAACCAGAGATTGAAATTAGCACAGATACCTTTCCATAAGCCAAATATGTAATAGACAAGAGCTACTGCTTGCTCAACGAAGAGGACTCAACACCCCATATTAAACGCCTAAGAATATACCTGACTAGTAAGAATCTTAAAGCCTATGGATTTATATGTCTCCGAAAGAGAATCAAGCGTGTGTACAGCGGCATAAACGCAGCAGTGATAGGATTGGTGAGGTTCGGTGAGCAAATGCAGACCCTTGGAAGTCATATTGCATGGTACCCATTCCATGGTTCTCAACTCTCCAGGTTTAAGGGATTCTTCCTTCAGCTAAAACATGCATGTGGAACCCAGAGTATGATCCACCGTGTGATCGAGAAACGTTTTCAAATGTGTCTCAGATTTCATCCCCTGGTACTCGGGTGCAACATTCCAGACACTTTACTAACACTCTCCCCACTTGGAGAATCAGTGCCTTTAACCTCCTGTTTGGCCCAGTTTGCAATTTCTGCGGAAAATGAACAGGAATAGGGAGAACCAATGAGAGACTAGCTGGAGGTGTCTGGACGGGCAAATTTAACTCTCATTTCCCAACAGGAAGAGGAAATAACCAAAGGCTCAGCGAGCCATGCCGAAACTACACTAGGGCCTGAAGCAATCCTTTGGTGTTGCGGCCAGCTCACAAGAAAGCGAGTTGAAGAAAGGAGCTCAGGGGCACTGTAATTCACAAACCTGCAGAGTTATAAATGACAGCTATCGTCCAAAAATATATTGAAGTAAGGCTGCCAAGAGGACTTGAAAGCGGGGCAGAATTGCAGGAAACCGATTTCAGGAGGTAGACTGGAATTGCATGTAAAGCATAGGAAAAGAGGCAGAACGTCCACAATGATGCACTTGGCCAAAAAGGACGTATGCGTTTTTTCCTGAATATATTCAGGAAAAAACGCATACGTCCTTTTTGGTCAACCAAGCAAGCTTGCAAAGGAAATCTGCACTACAATGAAGTCTCACTGCCCCCCGGTCAAAAGGGCCATCTGAAAAAAGTGTAAAATCCAGAAAGGCAGGACAGGCCATGGAGAACTGGGAGCCTAGTTAGACTGATGGGCGGGATGTAAATTGCCAACAGCCACTCTGGAGAAGTGTATGGCGTTTCTTGAAACATCTAAAAAACAAAGCAACAGAGCCTAGGGGACTTCCACTTATGGTCCTATAGATTAGGGAAATTAAAATCAAAAAGACACAGCCACCCCAAAGTTTGGGATGGCTCTGTTTACAAGAACCTCGTTTATGGTACAAGTTCAATATTGCAGAAAGCGAAAAATGGATAAAGCAGTTGTGGTACTTACGTACAATGCAATATCACTCAGCAATGAAATCTATGTCATCAGGCCAGTAGCAGCATAATGAGTGGATTCAGGTACGATGATTCTAAGTGAAATAAGTCCCACAGAAAAAGAAACATCATAAGATATCACTAATACACGGAATGTAAACTTGCCTACACAGGAACTGAATTACAAAACAGAATAGGGTCTCGAATGTAGAAAACCAACTTATGCTTGCTTAAGGGGAAAGGTGAGTTGGGGTGCTGCATAAAACCAGAGATGGAAATTAGCACAGATACCTTTCCATAAGCCAAATATGTAATAGACAAGAGCTACTGCTTGCTCAACTAAGTGGACTCAACACCCCATATTAAACGCCTAAAAATATACCTGACTAGTAAGTATCTTAAAACCTATGGATTGATATGTCTATGAAAGAGAATCAAGCGTGTGTACAGCGGCATAAACGCAGCAGTGATAGGATTGGTGAGGTTCGGTGAGCAAATGCAGACCCTTTGAAGTCATATTGCATGGTACCCATTCCATGGGTCTCAACTCTCCAGGTTTAAGGGATTCTTCCTTCAGCTAAAACAGGAATGTGGAACCCAGAGTATGATCCACCGTGTGATCGGGAAACGTGTTCAAATGTGTCTCAGTTTTCGTCCCCTGGTACTCGGGTGCAACATTCCAGATGCTTTACTAACACTCTCCCCACTTGGAGAGTCAGTGCCTTTAACCTCCTGTTTGGCCCAGTTTGCAATTTCTTCGGAAAATGAACAGGAAGAGGGAGAACCAATGAGAGACTAGCTGGAGGTGTCTGGACGGGCAAATTTTACTCTCATTTCCCACCAGGAAGAGGAATTAACAAAAGGCTCAGCCTGCCGTGCCAGAACCACACTAGGGCCTGAAGCAATCCTGCGGTGTTGCGGCCAGCTCACAAGAAAACGAGTTGAAGAAAGGAGCTCAGGGGCACTGTAATTCACAAACCTGCAGAGTTATAAATGACAGCTATCGTCTAAAAATATATTGAAGTAAGGCTGCCAAGAGGACTTGAAAGCGGGGCAGAATTGCAGGAAACCGATTTCAGAAGGTAGACTGGAATTGCATGTAAAGCATAGGAAAAGAGGCAGAACGTCCACAATGATGCACTTGGCCAAAAAGGGCGTATTCTTTTTTTCCTGAATATATTCAGGAAAAAACGCATACGCCCTTTTTGGCCAACCAAGCAAGCTTGCAAAGGAAATCTGCACTACAATGAAGTCTCACTGCCCCCCGGTCAAAAGGGCCATCTGAAAAAAGTGTAAAATCCAGAAAGGCAGGACAGACCATGGAGAACTGGGAGCCTACTTAGGCTGATGGGTGGGATGTAAATTGCCAACAGCCACTCTGGAGAAGTGTATGGCGTTTCCTGAAACATCTAAAAAACAAAGCAACAGAGCCTAGGGAACTTCCACTTATGGTCCTATAGATTAGGGAAATTAAAATCAAAAAGACACAGCCACCACAAAGTTTGGGACGGCTCTGTTTACAAGAACCTCGGTTACGGTACAAGTTCAATATCGCAGAAAGCGAAAAATGGATAAAGAAGTTGTGGTACTTACGTACAATGCAATATCACTCAGCAATGTAATCTATGTCATCAGGCCAGTAGCAGCATAATGAGTGGATTCAGGTACGATGATTCTAAGTGAAATAAGTCCCACAGAAAAAGAAACATCATAAGGTATCACTAATACACGGAATGTAAACTTGGCTACACAGGAACTGAATTACAAAACAGAATAGGGTCTCAAATGTAGAAAACCAACTTATGCTTGCTTAAGGGGAAAGGTGAGTTGGGGTGCTGCATAAAACCAGAGATTGAAATTAGCACAGATACCTTTCCATAAGCCAAATATGTAATAGACAAGAGCTACTGCTTGCTCAACAAAGTGGACTCAACACTCCATATTAAACGCCTAAGAATATACCTGACTAGTAAGAATCTTAAAACCTATGGATTGATATGTCTCCGAAAGAGAACCAAGCGTGTGTACAGCGGCATAAACGCAGCAGTGATAGGATTGGTGAGGTTCGGTGAGCAAATGCAGACCCTTGGAAGTCATATTGCATGGTAACCATTCCATGGTTCTCAACTCTCCAGGTTTAAGGGATTCTTCCTTCAGCTAAAACATGCATGTGGAACCCAGAGTATGATCCACCGTGTGATCGGGAAACGTGTTCAAATGTGTCTCAGTTTTCGTCCCCTGGTACTCGGGTGCAACATTCCAGATGCTTTACTAACATTCTCCCCACTTGGAGAGTCAGTGCCTTTAACCTCCTGTTTGGCCCAGTTTGCAATTTCTGTGGAAAATGAACAGGAATAGGGAGAACCAATGAGAGACTAGCTGGAGGTGTCTGGACGGGCAAATTTAACTCTCATTTCCCACCAGGAAGAGGAATTAACCAAAGGCTCAGCGAGCCATGCCGGAACCACACTAGGGCCTGAATCAATCTTGCGGTGTTGCGGCCAGCTCACAAGAAAGCGAGTTGAAGAAAGGAGCTCAGGGGCACTGTCATTCACAAACCTGCAGAGTTATAAATGACAGCTATCGTCCAAAAATATATTGAAGTAAGGCTGCCAAGAGGACTTGAAAGCGGGGCAGAATTGCAGGAAACCGATTTCAGGAGGTAGACAGGAATTGCATGTAAAGCATAGGAAAAGAGGCAGAACGTCCACAATGATGCACTTGGCCAAAAAGTACGTATGCGTTTTTTCCTGAATATATTCAGGAAAAAACGCATACGCCCTTTTTGGCCAACCAAGCAAGCTTGCAAAGGAAATCTGCACTACAATGAAGTCTCACTGCCCCCCGGTCAAAAGGGCCATCTGAAAAAAGTGTAAAATCCAGAAAGGCAGGACAGGCCATGGAGAACTGGGAGCCTAGTTAGACTGATGGGCGGGATGTAAATTGGCAACAGCCACTCTGCAGAAGTGTATGGTGTTTCCTGAAACATCTAAAAAACAAAGCAACAGAGCCTAGGGCACTTCCACTTATGGTCCTATAGATTAGGGAAATTAAAATCAAAAAGACACAGCCACCCCAAAGTTTGGAACGGCTCTGTTTACAAGAACCTCGTTTACGGTACAAGTTCAATATCACAGAAAGCGAAAAATGGATAAAGAAGTTGTGGTATTTACGTACAATGCAATATCACTCAGCAATGAAATCTATGTCATCAGGCCAGTAGCAGCATAATGAGTGGATTCAGGTACGATGATTCTAAGTGAAATAAGTCACACAGAAAAAGAAACATCATAAGATATCACTAATACACGGAATGTAAACTTGGCTACACAGGAACTGAATTACAAAACAGAATAGGGTCTCAAATGTAGAAAACCAACTTATGCTTGATTAAGGGGAAAGGTGAGTTGGGGTGCTGCATAAAACCAGAGATTGAAATTAGCACAGATACCTTTCCATAAGCCAAATATGTAATAGACAAGAGCTACTGCTTGCTCAACGAAGTGGACTCAACACCCCATATTAAACGCCTAAGAATATACCTGACTAGTAAGAATCTTAAAACCTATGGATTTATATATCTCCGAAAGAGAATCAAGCTTGTGTTCAGCAGCATAAACGCAGCAGTGATAGGATTGGTGAGGTTCGGTGAGCAAATGCAGACCCTTTGAAGTCATATTGCATGGTACCCATTCCATAGGTCTCAACTCTCCAGGTTTAAGGGATTCTTCATTCAGCTAAAACATGCATGTGGAACCCAGAGTATGATCCACCGTGTGATCGGGAAACGTGTTCAAATGTGTCTCAGTTTTCATCCCCTGGTACTCGGGTGCAACATTCCAGACGCTTTACTAACACTCTCCCCACTTGGAGAGTCAGTGCCTTTAACCTGCTGTTGGGCCCAGTTTGCAATTTCTGCGGAAAATGAACAGGAATAGGGAGAACCAATGAGAGACTAGCTGGAGGTGTCTGGACGGGCAAATTTAACTCTCATTTCCCACCAGGAAGAGGAATTAACCAAAGGCTCAGCGAGCCATGCCAGAAACACACTAGGGCCTGAAGCAATCCTGCAGAGTTGCGGCCAGCTCACAAGAAAGCGAGTTGAAGAAAGGAGCTCAGGGGCACTGTAATTCACAAACCTGCAGAGTTATAAATGACAGCTATCGTCCAAAAATATATTGAAGTAAGGCTGCCAAGAGGACTTGAAAGCGGGGCAGAATTGCAGGAAACCGATTTCAGGAGGTAGACTGGAATTGCATGTAAAGCATAGGAAAAGAGGCAGAACGTCCACAATGATGCACTTGGCCAAAAAGGACGTATGCGTTTTTTCCTGAATATATTCAGGAAAAAACGCATACGTCCTTTTTGGTCAACCAAGCAAGCTTGCAAAGGAAATCTGCACTACAATGAAGTCTCACTGCCCCCCGGTCAAAAGGGCCATCTGAAAAAAGTGTAAAATCCAGAAAGGCAGGACAGGCCATGGAGAACTGGGAGCCTAGTTAGACTGATGGGCGGGATGTAAATTGCCAACAGCCACTCTGGAGAAGTGTATGGCGTTTCTTGAAACATCTAAAAAACAAAGCAACAGAGCCTAGGGGACTTCCACTTATGGTCCTATAGATTAGGGAAATTAAAATCAAAAAGACACAGCCACCCCAAAGTTTGGGATGGCTCTGTTTACAAGAACCTCGTTTATGGTACAAGTTCAATATTGCAGAAAGCGAAAAATGGATAAAGCAGTTGTGGTACTTACGTACAATGCAATATCACTCAGCAATGAAATCTATGTCATCAGGCCAGTAGCAGCATAATGAGTGGATTCAGGTACGATGATTCTAAGTGAAATAAGTCCCACAGAAAAAGAAACATCATAAGATATCACTAATACACGGAATGTAAACTTGCCTACACAGGAACTGAATTACAAAACAGAATAGGGTCTCGAATGTAGAAAACCAACTTATGCTTGCTTAAGGGGAAAGGTGAGTTGGGGTGCTGCATAAAACCAGAGATGGAAATTAGCACAGATACCTTTCCATAAGCCAAATATGTAATAGACAAGAGCTACTGCTTGCTCAACTAAGTGGACTCAACACCCCATATTAAACGCCTAAAAATATACCTGACTAGTAATTATCTTAAAACCTATGGATTGATATGTCTATGAAAGAGAATCAAGCGTGTGTACAGCGGCATAAACGCAGCAGTGATAGGATTGGTGAGGTTCGGTGAGCAAATGCAGACCCTTTGAAGTCATATTGCATGGTACCCATTCCATGGGTCTCAACTCTCCAGGTTTAAGGGATTCTTCCTTCAGCTAAAACAGGAATGTGGAACCCAGAGTATGATCCACCGTGTGATCGGGAAACGTGTTCAAATGTGTCTCAGTTTTCGTCCCCTGGTACTCGGGTGCAACATTCCAGATGCTTTACTAACACTCTCCCCACTTGGAGAGTCAGTGCCTTTAACCTCCTGTTTGGCCCAGTTTGCAATTTCTTCGGAAAATGAACAGGAAGAGGGAGAACCAATGAGAGACTAGCTGGAGGTGTCTGGACGGGCAAATTTTACTCTCATTTCCCACCAGGAAGAGGAATTAACAAAAGGCTCAGCCTGCCGTGCCAGAACCACACTAGGGCCTGAAGCAATCCTGCGGTGTTGCGGCCAGCTCACAAGAAAACGAGTTGAAGAAAGGAGCTCAGGGGCACTGTAATTCACAAACCTGCAGAGTTATAAATGACAGCTATCGTCTAAAAATATATTGAAGTAAGGCTGCCAAGAGGACTTGAAAGCGGGGCAGAATTGCAGGAAACCGATTTCAGAAGGTAGACTGGAATTGCATGTAAAGCATAGGAAAAGAGGCAGAACGTCCACAATGATGCACTTGGCCAAAAAGGGCGTATTCTTTTTTTCCTGAATATATTCAGGAAAAAACGCATACGCCCTTTTTGGCCAACCAAGCAAGCTTGCAAAGGAAATCTGCACTACAATGAAGTCTCACTGCCCCCCGGTCAAAAGGGCCATCTGAAAAAAGTGTAAAATCCAGAAAGGCAGGACAGACCATGGAGAACTGGGAGCCTACTTAGGCTGATGGGTGGGATGTAAATTGCCAACAGCCACTCTGGAGAAGTGTATGGCGTTTCCTGAAACATCTAAAAAACAAAGCAACAGAGCCTAGGGAACTTCCACTTATGGTCCTATAGATTAGGGAAATTAAAATCAAAAAGACACAGCCACCACAAAGTTTGGGACGGCTCTGTTTACAAGAACCTCGGTTACGGTACAAGTTCAATATCGCAGAAAGCGAAAAATGGATAAAGAAGTTGTGGTACTTACGTACAATGCAATATCACTCAGCAATGTAATCTATGTCATCAGGCCAGTAGCAGCATAATGAGTGGATTCAGGTACGATGATTCTAAGTGAAATAAGTCCCACAGAAAAAGAAACATCATAAGGTATCACTAATACACGGAATGTAAACTTGGCTACACAGGAACTGAATTACAAAACAGAATAGGGTCTCAAATGTAGAAAACCAACTTATGCTTGCTTAAGGGGAAAGGTGAGTTGGGGTGCTGCATAAAACCAGAGATTGAAATTAGCACAGATACCTTTCCATAAGCCAAATATGTAATAGACAAGAGCTACTGCTTGCTCAACAAAGTGGACTCAACACTCCATATTAAACGCCTAAGAATATACCTGACTAGTAAGAATCTTAAAACCTATGGATTGATATGTCTCCGAAAGAGAACCAAGCGTGTGTACAGCGACATAAACGCAGCAGTGATAGGATTGGTGAGGTTCGGTGAGCAAATGCAGACCCTTGGAAGTCATATTGCATGGTAACCATTCCATGGTTCTCAACTCTCCAGGTTTAAGGGATTCTTCCTTCAGCTAAAACATGCATGTGGAACCCAGAGTATGATCCACCGTGTGATCGGGAAATGTGTTCAAATGTGTCTCAGTTTTCGTCCCCTGGTACTCGGGTGCAACATTCCAGATGCTTTACTAACATTCTCCCCACTTGGAGAGTCAGTGCCTTTAACCTCCTGTTTGGCCCAGTTTGCAATTTCTGTGGAAAATGAACAGGAATAGGGAGAACCAATGAGAGACTAGCTGGAGGTGTCTGGACGGGCAAATTTAACTCTCATTTCCCACCAGGAAGAGGAATTAACCAAAGGCTCAGCGAGCCATGCCGGAACCACACTAGGGCCTGAATCAATCTTGCGGTGTTGCGGCCAGCTCACAAGAAAGCGAGTTGAAGAAAGGAGCTCAGGGGCACTGTCATTCACAAACCTGCAGAGTTATAAATGACAGCTATCGTCCAAAAATATATTGAAGTAAGGCTGCCAAGAGGACTTGAAAGCGGGGCAGAATTGCAGGAAACCGATTTCAGGAGGTAGACAGGAATTGCATGTAAAGCATAGGAAAAGAGGCAGAACGTCCACAATGATGCACTTGGCCAAAAAGTACGTATGCGTTTTTTCCTGAATATATTCAGGAAAAAACGCATACGCCCTTTTTGGCCAACCAAGCAAGCTTGCAAAGGAAATCTGCACTACAATGAAGTCTCACTGCCCCCCGGTCAAAAGGGCCATCTGAAAAAAGTGTAAAATCCAGAAAGGCAGGACAGGCCATGGAGAACTGGGAGCCTAGTTAGACTGATGGGCGGGATGTAAATTGGCAACAGCCACTCTGCAGAAGTGTATGGTGTTTCCTGAAACATCTAAAAAACAAAGCAACAGAGCCTAGGGCACTTCCACTTATGGTCCTATAGATTAGGGAAATTAAAATCAAAAAGACACAGCCACCCCAAAGTTTGGAACGGCTCTGTTTACAAGAACCTCGTTTACGGTACAAGTTCAATATCACAGAAAGCGAAAAATGGATAAAGAAGTTGTGGTATTTACGTACAATGCAATATCACTCAGCAATGAAATCTATGTCATCAGGCCAGTAGCAGCATAATGAGTGGATTCAGGTACGATGATTCTAAGTGAAATAAGTCACACAGAAAAAGAAACATCATAAGATATCACTAATACACGGAATGTAAACTTGGCTACACAGGAACTGAATTACAAAACAGAATAGGGTCTCAAATGTAGAAAACCAACTTATGCTTGATTAAGGGGAAAGGTGAGTTGGGGTGCTGCATAAAACCAGAGATTGAAATTAGCACAGATACCTTTCCATAAGCCAAATATGTAATAGACAAGAGCTACTGCTTGCTCAACGAAGTGGACTCAACACCCCATATTAAACGCCTAAGAATATACCTGACTAGTAAGAATCTTAAAACCTATGGATTTATATATCTCCGAAAGAGAATCAAGCTTGTGTTCAGCAGCATAAACGCAGCAGTGATAGGATTGGTGAGGTTCGGTGAGCAAATGCAGACCCTTTGAAGTCATATTGCATGGTACCCATTCCATAGGTCTCAACTCTCCAGGTTTAAGGGATTCTTCATTCAGCTAAAACATGCATGTGGAACCCAGAGTATGATCCACCGTGTGATCGGGAAACGTGTTCAAATGTGTCTCAGTTTTCATCCCCTGGTACTCGGGTGCAACATTCCAGACGCTTTACTAACACTCTCCCCACTTGGAGAGTCAGTGCCTTTAACCTGCTGTTGGGCCCAGTTTGCAATTTCTGCGGAAAATGAACAGGAATAGGGAGAACCAATGAGAGACTAGCTGGAGGTGTCTGGACGGGCAAATTTAACTCTCATTTCCCACCAGGAAGAGGAATTAACCAAAGGCTCAGCGAGCCATGCCAGAAACACACTAGGGCCTGAAGCAATCCTGCAGAGTTGCGGCCAGCTCACAAGAAAGCGAGTTGAAGAAAGGAGCTCAGGGGCACTGTAATTCACAAACCTGCAGAGTTATAAATGACAGCTATCGTCCAAAAATATATTGAAGTAAGGCTGCCAAGAGGACTTGAAAGCGGGGCAGAATTGCAGGAAACCGATTTCAGGAGGTAGACTGGAATTGCATGTAAAGCATAGGAAAAGAGGCAGAACGTCCACAATGATGCACTTGGCCAAAAAGGGCGTATGCGTTTTTTCCTGAATATATTCAGGAAAAAACGCATACGCCCTTTTTGGCCAACCAAGCAAGCTTGCAAAGGAAATCTGCACTACAATGAAGTCTCACTGCCCCCCGGTCAAAAGGGCCATCTGAAAAAAGTGTAAAATCCAGAAAGGCAGGACAGGCCATGGAGAACTGGGAGCCTAGTTAGACTGATGGGCGGGATGTAAATTGGCAACAGCCACTCTGCAGAAGTGTATGGTGTTTCCTGAAATATCTAAAAAACAAAGCAACAGAGCCTAGGGCACTTCCACTTATGGTCCTATAGATTAGGGAAATTAAAATCAAAAAGACACAGCCACCCCAAAGTTTGGAACGGCTCTGTTTACAAGAACCTCGTTTACGGTACAAGTTCAATATCACAGAAAGCGAAAAATGGATAAAGAAGTTGTGGTATTTACGTACAATGCAATATCACTCAGCAATGAAATCTATGTCATCAGGCCAGTAGCAGCATAATGAGTGGATTCAGGTACGATGATTCTAAGTGAAATAAGTCACACAGAAAAAGAAACATCATAAGATATCACTAATACACGGAATGTAAACTTGGCTACACAGGAACTGAATTACAAAACAGAATAGGGTCTCAAATGTAGAAAACCAACTTATGCTTGATTAAGGGGAAAGGTGAGTTGGGGTGCTGCATAAAACCAGAGATTGAAATTAGCACAGATACCTTTCCATAAGCCAAATATGTAATAGACAAGAGCTACTGCTTGCTCAACGAAGTGGACTCAACACCCCATATTAAACGCCTAAGAATATACCTGACTAGTAAGAATCTTAAAACCTATGGATTTATATATCTCCGAAAGAGAATCAAGCTTGTGTTCAGCAGCATAAACGCAGCAGTGATAGGATTGGTGAGGTTCGGTGAGCAAATGCAGACCCTTTGAAGTCATATTGCATGGTACCCATTCCATAGGTCTCAACTCTCCAGGTTTAAGGGATTCTTCATTCAGCTAAAACATGCATGTGGAACCCAGAGTATGATCCACCGTGTGATCGGGAAACGTGTTCAAATGTGTCTCAGTTTTCATCCCCTGGTACTCGGGTGCAACATTCCAGACGCTTTACTAACACTCTCCCCACCTGCAGAGTCAGTGCCTTTAACCTCCTGTTTGGCCCAGTTTGCAATTTCTGTGGAAAATGAACAGGAATAGGGAGAACCAATGAGAGACTAGCTGGAGGTGTCTGGACGGGCAAATTTAACTCTTATTTCCCACCAGGAAGAGGAATTAACCAAAGGCTCAGCGAGCCATGCCGGAACCACACTAGGGCCTGAAGCAATCCTGCGGTGTTGCGGACAGCTCACAAGAAAGCGAGTTGAAGAAAGTAGCTCAGGGGCACTGTAATTCACAAACCTTCAGAGTTCTAAATGACAGCTATCGTCCAAAAATATATTGAAGTTAGGCTGCCAAGAGGACTTGAAAGCGGGGCAGAATTGCAGGAAACCGTTTTCAGGAGGTACACTGGAATTGCATGTAAAGCATAGGAAAAGAGGCAGAACGTCCACAATGATGCACTTGGCCAAAAAGGGCATATGCGTTTTTTCCTGAATATATTCAGAAAAAAACGCATACGCCCTTTTTGGCCAACCAAGCAAGCTTGCAAAGGAAATCTGCACTACAATGAAATCTCACTGCCCCCCGGTCAAAAGGGCCATCTGAAAAAAGTGTAAAATCCAGAAAGGCAGGACAGACCATGGAAAACTGGGAGCCTACTTAGGCTGATGGGCGGGATGTAAATTGCCAACAGCCACTCTGGAGAAGTGTATGGTGTTTCCTGAAACATCTGAGAAACAAAGCAACAGAGCCTAGGGCACTTCATTTTTGGTCCTATAGATTAGGGAAATTAAAATCAAAAAGACACAGCCACCCCAAAGTTTGGGACGGCTTTGTTTACAAGAACCTCGTTTACGGTACAAGTTCAATATCGCAGAAAGTGAAAAATGGATAAAGAAGTTGTGGTACTTACGTACAATGCAATATCACTCAGCAATGAAATCTATGTCATCAGGCCAGTAGCAGCATAATGAGTGGATTCAGGTACGATGATTCTAAGTGAAATAATTCACACAGAAAAAGAAACATCATAAGGTATCACTAATACACGGAATGTAAACTTGGCTACACAGGAACTGAATTACAAAACAGAATAGGGTCTCAAATGTAGAAAACCAACTTATGCTTGCTTAAGGGGAAAGGTGAGTTGGGGTGCTGCATAAAACCAGAGATTGAAATTACCACAGATACCTTTCCATAAGCCAAATATATAATAGACAAGAGCTACTGCTTGCTCAACTAAGTGGACTCAAAACCCCATATTAAACGCCTAAGTATATACCTGACTAGTAAGAATCTTAAAACCTATGGATTTATATGTCTCCGAAAGAGAATCCAGCGTGTGTACAGGGCATAAACGCAGCAGTGATAGGATTGGTGAGCTTCGGTGAGCAAATGCAGACCCTTTGAAGTCATATTGCATGGTACCCATTCCATGGGTCTCAACTCTCCAGGTTTAAGGGATTCTTCCTTCAGCTAAAACATGCATGTGGAACCCAGAGTATGATCCACCATGTGATCGGGAAACGTGTTCAAATGTGTCTCAGTTTTCGTCCCCTGGTACTCGGATGCAACATTCCAGATGCTTTACTAACACTCTCCCCACTTGGAGAGTCAGTGCCTTTAACCTCCTGTTTGGCCCAGTTTGCAATTTTTGTGGAAAATGAACAGGAATAGGGAGAACCAATGAGAGACTAGCTGGAGGTGTCTGGACGGGCAAATTTAACTCTCATTTCCCACCAGGAAGAGGAATTAACCAAAGGATCAGCGAGCCATGCCGGAACCACACTAGGGCCTGAAGCAATCCTGCGGTGTTGTGGCCAGCTCACAAGAAAGCGAGTTGAAGAAAGGAGCTCAGGGGCACTGTAATTCACAAACCTTCAGAGTTATAAATGACAGCTATCGTCCAAAAATATATTGAAGTAAGGCTGCCAAGAGGACTTGAAAGCGGGGCAGAATTGCAGGAAACCGATTTCAGGAGGTAGACTGGAATTGCATGTAAAGCATAGGAAAAGAGGCAGAACGTCCACAATGATGCACTTGGCCAAAAAGGGCGTATGCGTTCTTTCCTGAATATATTCAGGAAAAAATGCATACGCCCTTTTTGGCCAACCAAGCAAGCTTGCAAAGGATATCTGCACTACAATGAAGTCTCACTGCCCCCCTGTCAAAAGGGCCATCTGAAAAAAGTGTAAAATCCTGAAAGGCAGGACAGGCCATGGAGAACTGGGAGCCTTGTTATGCTGAGGGGCGGGATGTAAATTGCCAAGAACCACTCTGGAGAAGTGTATGGTGTTTCCTGAAACATCTAAAAAACAAAGAAACAGAGCCTAGGGCACTTCTACTTATGGTCCTATAGCTTAGGGAAATTAAAATCAAAAAGAAACAGCCACCCCAAAGTTTGGGACGGCTCTGTTTACAAGAACCTCGTTTACGGTACAAGTTCAATATCGCAGAAAGCGAAAAATGGATAAAGAAGTTGTGGTACTTACGTACAATGCAATATCACTCAGCAATGAAATCTATGTCATCAGGCCAGTAGCAGCATAATGAGTGGATTCAGGTACAATGATTCTAAGTGAAATAAGTCACACAGAAAAAGAAACATCATAAGATATCACTAATACACGGAAGGTAAACTTGGCTACACAGGAACTGAATTACAAAACAGAATAGGGTCTCAAATGTAGAAAACCAACTTATGCTTGCTTAAGGGGAAAGGTGAGTTGGGGTGCTGCATAAAACCAGAGATTGAAATTAACACAGATACCTTTCCATAAGCTAAATATGTAATAGACAAGAGCTACTCCTTGCTCAACGATGTGGACTCAACACCCCATATTAAACGCCTAAGAATATACCTGACTAGTAAGAATCTTAAAACCTATGGATTTATATGTCTCCGAAAGAGAATCAAGCGTGTGTACAGTGGCATAAACGCAGCAGTGATAGGATTGGTGAGGTTCGGTGAGCAAATGCAGACCCTGTGAAGTCATATTGCATGGTACCCATTCCATGGGTCTCAACTCTCCAGGTTTAAGGGATTCTTCCTTCAGCTAAAACATGCATGTGGAACCCAGAGTATGATCCACCGTGTGATCGGGAAACGTGTTCAAATGTGTCTCAGTTTTCGTCCCCTGGTACTCGGGTGCAACATTCCAGACGCTTTACTAACACTCTCCCCACTTGGAGAGTCAGTGCCTTTAACCTGCTGTTGGGCCCAGTTTGCAATTTCTGCGGAAAATGAACAGGAATAGGGAGAACCAATGAGAGACTAGCTGGAGGTGTCTGGACGGGCAAATTTAACTCTCATTTCCCACCAGGAAGAGGAATTAACCAAAGGCTCAGCGAGCCATGCCAGAAACACACTAGGGCCTGAAGCAATCCTGCAGAGTTGCGGCCAGCTCACAAGAAAGCGAGTTGAAGAAAGGAGCTCAGGGGCACTGTAATTCACAAAGCTGCAGAGTTATAAATGACAGCTATCGTCCAAAAATATATTGAAGTAAGGCTGCCAAGAGGACTTGAAAGCGGGGCAGAATTGCAGGAAACCGATTTCAGGAGGTAGACTGGAATTGGATGTAAAGCATAGGAAAAGAGGCAGAACGTCCACAATGATGCACTTGGCCAAAAAGGGCGTATGCGTTTTTTCCTGAATATATTCAGGAAAAAACGCATACGCCCTTTTTGGCCAACCAAGCAAGCTTGCAAAGGAAATCTGCACTACAATGAAGTCTCACTGCCCCCCGGTCAAAAGGGCTATCTGAAGAAAGTGTAAAATCCAGAAAGGCAGGACAGGCCATGGAGAACTGGGAGCCTTGTTATGCTGATGGGCATGATGTAAATTGCCAACAGCCACTCTGGAGTAGTGTATGGTGTTTCCTGAAACATCTAAAAAACAAAGAACCAGAGCCTAGGGCACTTCCACTTATGGTCCTATAGCTTAGGGAAATTAAAATCAAAAAGACACAGCCACCCCAAAGTTCGAGAGGGCTCTGTTTACATGAACCTCGTTTACGGTACAAGTTCAATATCGCAGAAAGCGAAAAATGGATAAAGAAGTTGTGGTACTTACGTACAATGCAATATCACTCAGCAATGAAATCTATGTCATCAGGCCAGTAGCAGCATAATGAGTGGATTCAGGTACGATGATTCTAAGTGAAATAAGTCACACAGAAAAAGAAACATCGTAAGATATCACTAATACACGGAATGTAAGCTTGGCTACACAGGAACTGAATTACAAAACAGAACAGGGTCTCAAATGTAGAAAACCAACTTATGCTTGCTTAAGGGGAAAGGTGAGTTGGGGTGCTGCATAAAACCAGAGATTGAAATTAACACAGATAACTTTCTATAAGACAAATATGTAATAGACCAGAGCTACTCCTTGCTCAACGAAGTGGACTCAACACCCCATGTTAAACGCCTAAGAATATACCTGACTAGTAAGAATCTTAAAACCTATGGATTTATATGTCTCCGAAAGAGAATCCAGCGTGTGTACAGCGGCATAAAGGCAGCAGTGAAAGGATTGGTGAGGTTCGGTGAGCAAATGAAGACCGTTTGAAGTCATATTGCATGGTACCCATTCCATGGTTCTCAACTCTCTAGGTTTAAGGGATTCTTCCTTCAGCTAAAACATGCATGTGGAACCCAGAGTATGATCCAACGTGTGATCGGGAAACGTGTTCAAATGTGTCTCAGTTTTCGTCCCCTGGTACTCGGGTGCAACATTCCAGACGCTTTACTAACACTCTCCCCACTTGGAGAGTCAGTGCCTTTAAACTCCTGTTTGGCCCAGTTTGCAATTTCTGCGGAAAATGAACAGGAATAGGGAGAAACAATGAGAGACTAGCTGGAGGTGTCTGGACGGGCAAATTTAACTCTCATTTCCCACCAGGAAGAGGAATTAACCAAAGGCTCAGCGAGCCATGCCGGAACCACACTAGGGCCTGAAGCAATCCTGCGGTGTTGCGGCCAGCTCACAAGAAAGCGAGTTGAAGAAAGGAGCTCAGGGGCACTGTAATTCACAAACCTGCAGAGTTATAAATGACAGCTATCGTCCAAAAATATATTGAAGTAAGGCTGCCAAGAGGACTTGAAAGCGGGGAAGAATTGCAGGAAACCGATTTCAGGAGGTAGACTGGAATTGCATGTAAAGCATAGGAAAAGAGGCAGAACGTCCACAATGATGCACTTGGCCAAAAAGGGCGTATGCGTTTTTTCCTGAATATATTCAGGAAAAAACGCATACGCCCTTTTTGGCCAACCAAGCAAGCTTGCAAAGGATATCTGCACTACAATGAAGTCTCACTGTCCCCCTGTCAAAAGGGCCATCTGAAAAAAGTGTAAAATCCTGAAAGTCAGGACAGGCCATGGAGAACTGGGAGCCTTGTTATGCTGAGGGGCGGGATGTAAATTGCCAAGAACCACTCTGGAGAAGTGTATGGTGTTTCCTGAAACATCTAAAAAACAAAGAAACAGAGCCTAGGGCACTTCTACTTATGGTCCTATAGCTTAGGGAAATTAAAATCAAAAAGAAACAGCCACCCCAAAGTTTGGGACGGCTCTGTTTACAAGAACCTCGTTTACGGTACAAGTTCAATATCACAGAAAGCGAAAAATGGATAAAGAAGTTGTGGTACTTACGTACAATGCAATATCACTCAGCAATGAAATCTATGTCATCAGGCCAGTAGCAGCATAATGAGTGGATTCAGGTACGATGATTCTAAGTGAAATAAGTCACACAGAAAAAGAAACATCATAAGATATCACTAATACACGGAAGGTAAACTTGGCTACACAGGAACTGAATTACAAAACAGAATAGGGTCTCAAATGTAGAAAACCAAATTATGCTTGCTTAAGGGGAAAGGTGAGTTGGGGTGCTGCATAAAACCAGAGATTGAAATTAACACAGATACCTTTCCATAAGCTAAATATGTAATAGACAAGAGCTACTCCTTGCTCAACGATGTGGACTCAACACCCCATATTAAACGCCTAAGAATATACCTGACTAGTAAGAATCTTAAAACCAATGGATTTATATGTCTCCGAAAGAGAATCAAGCGTGTGTACAGTGGCATAAACGCAGCAGTGATAGGATTGGTGAGGTTCGGTGAGCAAATGCAGACCCTGTGAAGTCATATTGCATGGTACCCATTCCATGGGTCTCAACTCTCCAGGTTTAAGGGATTCTTCCTTCAGCTAAAACATGCATGTGGAACCCAGAGTATGTTCCAGTGTGTGATCGGGAAACGTGTTCAAATGTGTCTCAGTTTTCGTCCCCTGGTACTCGGGTGCAACATTCCAGACGCTTTACTAACACTCTCCCCACTTGGAGAGTCAGTGCCTTTAACCTGCTGTTGGGCCCAGTTTGCAATTTCTGCGGAAAATGAACAGGAATAGGGAGAACCAATGAGAGACTAGCTGGAGGTGTCTGGACGGGCAAATTTAACTCTCATTTCCCACCAGGAAGAGGAATTAACCAAAGGCTCAGCGAGCCATGCCAGAACCACACTAGGGCCTGAAGCAATCCTGCGGAGTTGCGGCCAGCTCACAAGAAAGCGAGTTGAAGAAAGGAGCTCAGGGGCACTGTAATTCACAAACCTGCAGAGTTATAAATGACAGCTATCGTCCAAAAATATATTGAAGTAAGGCTGCCAAGAGGACTTGAAAGCGGGGCAGAATTGCAGGAAACCGATTTCAGGAGGTAGACTGGAATTGCATGTAAAGCATAGGAAAAGAGGCAGAACGTCCACAATGATGCACTTGGCCAAAAAGGGCGTATGCGTTTTTTCCTGAATATATTCCTGAATATATTCAGGAAAAAACGCATACGCCCTTTTTGGCCAACCAAGCAAGCTTGCAAAGGAAATCTGCACTACAATGAAGTCTCACTGCCCCCCGGTCAAAAGGGCCATCTGAAAAAAGTGTAAAATCCAGAAAGGCAGGACAGGCCATGGAGAACTGGCAGCCTTCTTATGCTGATGGGTGGGATGTAAATTGCCAAAAGCCACTCTGGAGAAGTGTATGGTGTTTCCTGAAACATCTAAAAAACAAAGCAACAGAGCCTAGGGCACTTCCACTTATGGTCCTATAGATTAGGGAAATTAAAATCAAAAAGACACAGCCACCACAAAGTTTGGGACGGCTCTGTTTACAAGAACCTCATTTACGGTACAAGTTCAATATCGCAGAAAGCGAAAAATGGATAAAGAAGTTGTGGTACTTACGTACAATGCAATATCACTCAGCAATGAAATCTATGTCATCAGGCCAGTAGCAGCATAATGAATGGATTCAGGTACGATGATTCTAAGTAAAATAAGTCACACAGAAAAAGAAACATCATAAGGTATCACTAATACACGGAATGTAAAGTTGGCTACACAGGAACTGAATTACAAAACAGAATAGGGTCTCAAATGTAGAAAACCAACTTATGCTTGCTTAAGGGGAAAGGTGAGTTGGGGTGCTGCATAAAACCAGAGATTGAAATTAACACAGATACCTTTCCATAAGCCAAATATGTAATAGACAAGAGCTACTGCTTGCTCAACTAAGTGGACTCAAAACCCCATATTAAACGCCTAAGTATATACCTGACTAGTAAGAATCTTAAAACCTATGGATTTATATGTCTCCGAAAGAGAATCCAGCGTGTGTACAGGGCATAAACGCAGCAGTGATAGGATTGGTGAGGTTCGGTGAGCAAATGCAGACCCTTTGAAGTCATATTGCATGGTACCCATTCCATGGGTCTCAACTCTCCAGGTTTAAGGGATTCTTCCTTCAGCTAAAACATGCATGTGGAACCCAGAGTATGATCCACCATGTGATCGGGAAACGTGTTCAAATGTGTCTCAGTTTTCGTCCCCTGGTACTCGGATGCAACATTCCAGATGCTTTACTAACACTCTCCCCACTTGGAGAGTCAGTGCCTTTAACCTCCTGTTTGGCCCAGTTTGCAATTTTTGTGGAAAATGAACAGGAATAGGGAGAACCAATGAGAGACTAGCTGGAGGTGTCTGGACGGGCAAATTTAACTCTCATTTCCCACCAGGAAGAGGAATTAACCAAAGGCTCAGCGAGCCATGCCGGAACCACACTAGGGCCTGAAGCAATCCTGCGGTGTTGCGGCCAGCTCACAAGAAAGCGAGTTGAAGAAAGGAGCTCAGGGGCACTGTAATTCACAAACCTGCAGAGTTATAAATGACAGCTATCGTCCAAAAATATATTGAAGTAAGGCTGCCAAGAGGACTTGAAAGCGGGGAAGAATTGCAGGAAACCGATTTCAGGAGGTAGACTGGAATTGCATGTAAAGCATAGGAAAAGAGGCAGAACGTCCACAATGATGCACTTGGCCAAAAAGGGCGTATGCGTTTTTTCCTGAATATATTCAGGAAAAAACGCATACGCCCTTTTTGGCCAACCAAGCAAGCTTGCAAAGGATATCTGCACTACAATGAAGTCTCACTGCCCCCCTGTCAAAAGGGCCATCTGAAAAAAGTGTAAAATCCTACAAGGCAGGACAGGCCATGGAGAACTGGGAGCCTTGTTATGCTGAGGGGCGGGATGTAAATTGCCAACAGCCACTCTGGAGAAGTGTATGGTGTTTCCTGAAACATCTAAAAAACAAAGAAACAGAGCCTAGGGCACTTCTACTTATGGTCCTATAGCTTAGGGAAATTAAAATCAAAAAGAAACAGCCACCCCAAAGTTTGGGACGGCTCTGTTTACAAGAACCTCGTTTACGGTACAAGTTCAATATCGCAGAAAGCGAAAAATGGATAAAGAAGTTGTGGTACTTACGTACAATGCAATATCACTCAGCAATGAAATCTATGTCATCAGGCCAGTAGCAGCATAATGAGTGGATTCAGGTACGAAGATTCTAAGTGAAATAAGTCACACAGAAAAAGAAACATCATAAGGTATCACTAATACACGGAATGTAAAGTTGGCTACACAGGAACTGAATTACAAAACAGAATAGGGTCTCAAATGTAGAAAACCAACTTATGCTTGCTTAAGGGGAAAGGTGAGTTGGGGTGCTGCATAAAACCAGAGATTGAAATTAACACAGATACCTTTCCATAAGCCAAATATGTAATAGACAAGAGCTACTGCTTGCTCAACTAAGTGGACTCAAAACCCCATATTAAACGCCTAAGTATATACCTGACTAGTAAGAATCTTAAAACCTATGGATTTATATGTCTCCGAAAGAGAATCCAGCGTGTGTACAGGGCATAAACGCAGCAGTGATAGGATTGGTGAGGTTCGGTGAGCAAATGCAGACCCTTTGAAGTCATATTGCATGGTACCCATTCCATGGGTCTCAACTCTCCAGGTTTAAGGGATTCTTCCTTCAGCTAAAACATGCATGTGGAACCCAGAGTATGATCCACCATGTGATCGGGAAACGTGTTCAAATGTGTCTCAGTTTTCGTCCCCTGGTACTCGGATGCAACATTCCAGATGCTTTACTAACACTCTCCCCACTTGGAGAGTCAGTGCCTTTAACCTCCTGTTTGGCCCAGTTTGCAATTTTTGTGGAAAATGAACAGGAATAGGGAGAACCAATGAGAGACTAGCTGGAGGTGTCTGGACGGGCAAATTTAACTCTCATTTCCCACCAGGAGGAGGAATTAACCAAAGGCTCAGCGAGCCATGCCGGAACCACACTAGGGCCTGAAGCAATCCTGCGGTGTTGCGGCCAGCTCACAAGAAAGCGAGTTGAAGAAAGGAGCTCAGGGGCACTGTAATTCACAAACCTGCAGAGTTATAAATGACAGCTATCGTCCAAAAATATATTGAAGTAAGGCTGCCAAGAGGACTTGAAAGCGGGGAAGAATTGCAGGAAACCGATTTCAGGAGGTAGACTGGAATTGCATGTAAAGCATAGGAAAAGAGGCAGAACGTCCACAATGATGCACTTGGCCAAAAAGGGCGTATGCGTTTTTTCCTGAATATATTCAGGAAAAAACGCATACGCCCTTTTTGGCCAACCAAGCAAGCTTGCAAAGGATATCTGCACTACAATGAAGTCTCACTGCCCCCCTGTCAAAAGGGCCATCTGAAAAAAGTGTAAAATCCTACAAGGCAGGACAGGCCATGGAGAACTGGGAGCCTTGTTATGCTGAGGGGCGGGATGTAAATTGCCAACAGCCACTCTGGAGAAGTGTATGGTGTTTCCTGAAACATCTAAAAAACAAAGAAACAGAGCCTAGGGCACTTCTACTTATGGTCCTATAGCTTAGGGAAATTAAAATCAAAAAGAAACAGCCACCCCAAAGTTTGGGACGGCTCTGTTTACAAGAACCTCGTTTACGGTACAAGTTCAATATCGCAGAAAGCGAAAAATGGATAAAGAAGTTGTGGTACTTACGTACAATGCAATATCACTCAGCAATGAAATCTATGTCATCAGGCCAGTAGCAGCATAATGAGTGGATTCAGGTACGATGATTCTAAGTGAAATAAGTCACACAGAAAAAGAAACATCATAAGATATCACTAATACACGGAAGGTAAACTTGGCTACACAGGAACTGAATTACAAAACAGAATAGGGTCTCAAATGTAGAAAAACAACTTATGCTTGCTTAAGGGGAAAGGTGAGTTGGGGTGCTGCATAAAACCAGAGATTGAAATTAACACAGATACCTTTCCATAAGCTAAATATGTAATAGAAAAGAGCTACTCCTTGCTCAACGATGTGGACTCAACACCCCATATTAAACGCCTAAGAATATACCTGAC
This sequence comes from Pseudorca crassidens, assembly GCF_039906515.1. Classification (NCBI taxonomy): domain Eukaryota; kingdom Metazoa; phylum Chordata; class Mammalia; order Artiodactyla; family Delphinidae; genus Pseudorca; species Pseudorca crassidens. The sequence continues at coordinate 1,009,754 of NW_027135943.1, forward strand.
TAGTAAGAATCTTAAAACCAATGGATTTATATGTCTCCGAAAGAGAATCAAGCGTGTGTACAGTGGCATAAACGCAGCAGTGATAGGATTGGTGAGGTTCGGTGAGCAAATGCAGACCCTGTGAAGTCATATTGCATGGTACCCATTCCATGGGTCTCAACTCTCCAGGTTTAAGGGATTCTTCCTTCAGCTAAAACATGCATGTGGAACCCAGAGTATGATCCACCGTGTGATCGGGAAACGTGTTCAAATGTGTCTCAGTTTTCGTCCCCTGGTACTCGGGTGCAACATTCCAGACGCTTTACTAACACTCTCCCCACTTGGAGAGTCAGTGCCTTTAACCTGCTGTTGGGCCCAGTTTGCAATTTCTGCGGAAAATGAACAGGAATAGGGAGAACCAATGAGAGACTAGCTGGAGGTGTCTGGACGGGCAAATTTAACTCTCATTTCCCACCAGGAAGAGGAATTAACCAAAGGCTCAGCGAGCCATGCCAGAACCACACTAGGGCCTGAAGCAATCCTGCGGAGTTGCGGCCAGCTCACAAGAAAGCGAGTTGAAGAAAGGAGCTCAGGGGCACTGTAATTCACAAACCTGCAGAGTTATAAATGACAGCTATCGTCCAAAAATATATTGAAGTAAGGCTGCCAAGAGGACTTGAAAGCGGGGCAGAATTGCAGGAAACCGATTTCAGGAGGTAGACTGGAATTGGATGTAAAGCATAGGAAAAGAGGCAGAACGTCCACAATGATGCACTTGGCCAAAAAGGGCGTATGCGTTTTTTCCTGAATATATTCAGGAAAAAACGCATACGCCCTTTTTGGCCAACCAAGCAAGCTTGCAAAGGAAATCTGCACTACAATGAAGTCTCACTGCCCCCCGGTCAAAAGGGCTATCTGAAGAAAGTGTAAAATCCAGAAAGGCAGGACAGGCCATGGAGAACTGGGAGCCTTGTTATGCTGATGGGCATGATGTAAATTGCCAACAGCCACTCTGGAGTAGTGTATGGTGTTTCCTGAAACATCTAAAAAACAAAGAACCAGAGCCTAGGGCACTTCCACTTATGGTCCTATAGCTTAGGGAAATTAAAATCAAAAAGACACAGCCACCCCAAAGTTCGAGAGGGCTCTGTTTACATGAACCTCGTTTACGGTACAAGTTCAATATCGCAGAAAGCGAAAAATGGATAAAGAAGTTGTGGTACTTACGTACAATGCAATATCACTCAGCAATGAAATCTATGTCATCAGGCCAGTAGCAGCATAATGAGTGGATTCAGGTACGATGATTCTAAGTGAAATAAGTCACACAGAAAAAGAAACATCGTAAGATATCACTAATACACGGAATGTAAGCTTGGCTACACAGGAACTGAATTACAAAACAGAACAGGGTCTCAAATGTAGAAAACCAACTTATGCTTGCTTAAGGGGAAAGGTGAGTTGGGGTGCTGCATAAAACCAGAGATTGAAATTAACACAGATAACTTTCTATAAGACAAATATGTAATAGACCAGAGCTACTCCTTGCTCAACGAAGTGGACTCAACACCCCATGTTAAACGCCTAAGAATATACCTGACTAGTAAGAATCTTAAAACCTATGGATTTATATGTCTCTGAAAGAGAATCCAGCGTGTGTACAGCGGCATAAAGGCAGCAGTGAAAGGATTGGTGAGGTTCGGTGAGCAAATGAAGACCGTTTGAAGTCATATTGCATGGTACCCATTCCATGGTTCTCAACTCTCTAGGTTTAAGGGATTCTTCCTTCAGCTAAAACATGCATGTGGAACCCAGAGTATGATGCAACGTGTGATCGGGAAACGTGTTCAAATGTGTCTCAGTTTTCGTCCCCTGGTACTCGGGTGCAACATTCCAGACGCTTTACTAACACTCTCCCCACTTGGAGAGTCAGTGCCTTTAAACTCCTGTTTGGCCCAGTTTGCAATTTCTGCGGAAAATGAACAGGAATAGGGAGAAACAATGAGAGACTAGCTGGAGGTGTCTGGACGGGCAAATTTAACTCTCATTTCCCACCAGGAAGAGGAATTAACCAAAGGCTCAGCGAGCCATGCCGGAACCACACTAGGGCCTGAAGCAATCCTGCGGTGTTGCGGCCAGCTCACAAGAAAGCGAGTTGAAGAAAGGAGCTCAGGGGCACTGTAATTCACAAACCTGCAGAGTTATAAATGACAGCTATCGTCCAAAAATATATTGAAGTAAGGCTGCCAAGAGGACTTGAAAGCGGGGAAGAATTGCAGGAAACCGATTTCAGGAGGTAGACTGGAATTGCATGTAAAGCATAGGAAAAGAGGCAGAACGTCCACAATGATGCACTTGGCCAAAAAGGGCGTATGCGTTTTTTCCTGAATATATTCAGGAAAAAACGCATACGCCCTTTTTGGCCAACCAAGCAAGCTTGCAAAGGATATCTGCACTACAATGAAGTCTCACTGTCCCCCTGTCAAAAGGGCCATCTGAAAAAAGTGTAAAATCCTGAAAGGCAGGACAGGCCATGGAGAACTGGGAGCCTTGTTATGCTGAGGGGCGGGATGTAAATTGCCAAGAACCACTCTGGAGAAGTGTATGGTGTTTCCTGAAACATCTAAAAAACAAAGAAACAGAGCCTAGGGCACTTCTACTTATGGTCCTATAGCTTAGGGAAATTAAAATCAAAAAGAAACAGCCACCCCAAAGTTTGGGACGGCTCTGTTTACAAGAACCTCGTTTACGGTACAAGTTCAATATCACAGAAAGCGAAAAATGGATAAAGAAGTTGTGGTACTTACGTACAATGCAATATCACTCAGCAATGAAATCTATGTCATCAGGCCAGTAGCAGCATAATGAGTGGATTCAGGTACGATGATTCTAAGTGAAATAAGTCACACAGAAAAAGAAACATCATAAGATATCACTAATACACGGAAGGTAAACTTGGCTACACAGGAACTGAATTACAAAACAGAATAGGGTCTCAAATGTAGAAAACCAAATTATGCTTGCTTAAGGGGAAAGGTGAGTTGGGGTGCTGCATAAAACCAGAGATTGAAATTAACACAGATACCTTTCCATAAGCTAAATATGTAATAGACAAGAGCTACTCCTTGCTCAACGATGTGGACTCAACACCCCATATTAAACGCCTAAGAATATACCTGACTAGTAAGAATCTTAAAACCAATGGATTTATATGTCTCCGAAAGAGAATCAAGCGTGTGTACAGTGGCATAAACGCAGCAGTGATAGGATTGGTGAGGTTCGGTGAGCAAATGCAGACCCTGTGAAGTCATATTGCATGGTACCCATTCCATGGGTCTCAACTCTCCAGGTTTAAGGGATTCTTCCTTCAGCTAAAACATGCATGTGGAACCCAGAGTATGTTCCAGTGTGTGATCGGGAAACGTGTTCAAATGTGTCTCAGTTTTCGTCCCCTGGTACTCGGGTGCAACATTCCAGACGCTTTACTAACACTCTCCCCACTTGGAGAGTCAGTGCCTTTAACCTGCTGTTGGGCCCAGTTTGCAATTTCTGCGGAAAATGAACAGGAATAGGGAGAACCAATGAGAGACTAGCTGGAGGTGTCTGGACGGGCAAATTTAACTCTCATTTCCCACCAGGAAGAGGAATTAACCAAAGGCTCAGCGAGCCATGCCAGAACCACACTAGGGCCTGAAGCAATCCTGCGGAGTTGCGGCCAGCTCACAAGAAAGCGAGTTGAAGAAAGGAGCTCAGGGGCACTGTAATTCACAAACCTGCAGAGTTATAAATGACAGCTATCGTCCAAAAATATATTGAAGTAAGGCTGCCAAGAGGACTTGAAAGCGGGGCAGAATTGCAGGAAACCGATTTCAGGAGGTAGACTGGAATTGGATGTAAAGCATAGGAAAAGAGGCAGAACGTCCACAATGATGCACTTGGCCAAAAAGGGCGTATGCGTTTTTTCCTGAATATATTCCTGAATATATTCAGGAAAAAACGCATACGCCCTTTTTGGCCAACCAAGCAAGCTTGCAAAGGAAATCTGCACTACAATGAAGTCTCACTGCCCCCCGGTCAAAAGGGCCATCTGAAAAAAGTGTAAAATCCAGAAAGGCAGGACAGGCCATGGAGAACTGGGAGCCTTCTTATGCTGATGGGTGGGATGTAAATTGCCAAAAGCCACTCTGGAGAAGTGTATGGTGTTTCCTGAAACATCTAAAAAACAAAGCAACAGAGCCTAGGGCACTTCCACTTATGGTCCTATAGATTAGGGAAATTAAAATCAAAAAGACACAGCCACCACAAAGTTTGGGACGGCTCTGTTTACAAGAACCTCATTTACGGTACAAGTTCAATATCGCAGAAAGCGAAAAATGGATAAAGAAGTTGTGGTACTTACGTACAATGCAATATCACTCAGCAATGAAATCTATGTCATCAGGCCAGTAGCAGCATAATGAATGGATTCAGGTACGATGATTCTAAGTAAAATAAGTCACACAGAAAAAGAAACATCATAAGGTATCACTAATACACGGAATGTAAAGTTGGCTACACAGGAACTGAATTACAAAACAGAATAGGGTCTCAAATGTAGAAAACCAACTTATGCTTGCTTAAGGGGAAAGGTGAGTTGGGGTGCTGCATAAAACCAGAGATTGAAATTAACACAGATACCTTTCCATAAGCCAAATATGTAATAGACAAGAGCTACTGCTTGCTCAACTAAGTGGACTCAAAACCCCATATTAAACGCCTAAGTATATACCTGACTAGTAAGAATCTTAAAACCTATGGATTTATATGTCTCCGAAAGAGAATCCAGCATGTGTACAGGGCATAAACGCAGCAGTGATAGGATTGGTGAGGTTCGGTGAGCAAATGCAGACCCTTTGAAGTCATATTGCATGGTACCCATTCCATGGGTCTCAACTCTCCAGGTTTAAGGGATTCTTCCTTCAGCTAAAACATGCATGTGGAACCCAGAGTATGATCCACCATGTGATCGGGAAACGTGTTCAAATGTGTCTCAGTTTTCGTCCCCTGGTACTCGGATGCAACATTCCAGATGCTTTACTAACACTCTCCCCACTTGGAGAGTCAGTGCCTTTAACCTCCTGTTTGGCCCAGTTTGCAATTTTTGTGGAAAATGAACAGGAATAGGGAGAACCAATGAGAGACTAGCTGGAGGTGTCTGGACGGGCAAATTTAACTCTCATTTCCCACCAGGAAGAGGAATTAACCAAAGGCTCAGCGAGCCATGCCGGAACCACACTAGGGCCTGAAGCAATCCTGCGGTGTTGCGGCCAGCTCACAAGAAAGCGAGTTGAAGAAAGGAGCTCAGGGGCACTGTAATTCACAAACCTGCAGAGTTATAAATGACAGCTATCGTCCAAAAATATATTGAAGTAAGGCTGCCAAGAGGACTTGAAAGCGGGGAAGAATTGCAGGAAACCGATTTCAGGAGGTAGACTGGAATTGCATGTAAAGCATAGGAAAAGAGGCAGAACGTCCACAATGATGCACTTGGCCAAAAAGGGCGTATGCGTTTTTTCCTGAATATATTCAGGAAAAAACGCATACGCCCTTTTTGGCCAACCAAGCAAGCTTGCAAAGGATATCTGCACTACAATGAAGTCTCACTGCCCCCCTGTCAAAAGGGCCATCTGAAAAAAGTGTAAAATCCTACAAGGCAGGACAGGCCATGGAGAACTGGGAGCCTTGTTATGCTGAGGGGCGGGATGTAAATTGCCAACAGCCACTCTGGAGAAGTGTATGGTGTTTCCTGAAACATCTAAAAAACAAAGAAACAGAGCCTAGGGCACTTCTACTTATGGTCCTATAGCTTAGGGAAATTAAAATCAAAAAGAAACAGCCACCCCAAAGTTTGGGACGGCTCTGTTTACAAGAACCTCGTTTACGGTACAAGTTCAATATCGCAGAAAGCGAAAAATGGATAAAGAAGTTGTGGTACTTACGTACAATGCAATATCACTCAGCAATGAAATCTATGTCATCAGGCCAGTAGCAGCATAATGAGTGGATTCAGGTACGATGATTCTAAGTGAAATAAGTCACACAGAAAAAGAAACATCATAAGATATCACTAATACACGGAAGGTAAACTTGGCTACACAGGAACTGAATTACAAAACAGAATAGGGTCTCAAATGTAGAAAAACAACTTATGCTTGCTTAAGGGGAAAGGTGAGTTGGGGTGCTGCATAAAACCAGAGATTGAAATTAACACAGATACCTTTCCATAAGCTAAATATGTAATAGAAAAGAGCTACTCCTTGCTCAACGATGTGGACTCAACACCCCATATTAAACGCCTAAGAATATACCTGACTAGTAAGAATCTTAAAACCAATGGATTTATATGTCTCCGAAAGAGAATCAAGCGTGTGTACAGTGGCATAAACGCAGCAGTGATAGGATTGGTGAGGTTCGGTGAGCAAATGCAGACCCTGTGAAGTCATATTGCATGGTACCCATTCCATGGGTCTCAACTCTCCAGGTTTAAGGGATTCTTCCTTCAGCTAAAACATGCATGTGGAACCCAGAGTATGTTCCAGTGTGTGATCGGGAAACGTGTTCAAATGTGTCTCAGTTTTCGTCCCCTGGTACTCGGGTGCAACATTCCAGACGCTTTACTAACACTCTCCCCACTTGGAGAGTCAGTGCCTTTAACCTGCTGTTGGGCCCAGTTTGCAATTTCTGCGGAAAATGAACAGGAATAGGGAGAACCAATGAGAGACTAGCTGGAGGTGTCTGGACGGGCAAATTTAACTCTCATTTCCCACCAGGAAGAGGAATTAACCAAAGGCTCAGCGAGCCATGCCAGAACCACACTAGGGCCTGAAGCAATCCTGCGGAGTTGCGGCCAGCTCACAAGAAAGCGAGTTGAAGAAAGGAGCTCAGGGGCACTGTAATTCACAAACCTGCAGAGTTATAAATGACAGCTATCGTCCAAAAATATATTGAAGTAAGGCTGCCAAGAGGACTTGAAAGCGGGGCAGAATTGCAGGAAACCGATTTCAGGAGGTAGACTGGAATTGCATGTAAAGCATAGGAAAAGAGGCAGAACGTCCACAATGATGCACTTGGCCAAAAAGGGCGTATGCGTTTTTTCCTGAATATATTCCTGAATATATTCAGGAAAAAACGCATACGCCCTTTTTGGCCAACCAAGCAAGCTTGCAAAGGAAATCTGCACTACAATGAAGTCTCACTGCCCCCCGGTCAAAAGGGCCATCTGAAAAAAGTGTAAAATCCAGAAAGGCAGGACAGGCCATGGAGAACTGTGAGCCTTCTTATGCTGATGGGTGGGATGTAAATTGCCAAAAGCCACTCTGGAGAAGTGTATGGTGTTTCCTGAAACATCTAAAAAACAAAGCAACAGAGCCTAGGGCACTTCCACTTATGGTCCTATAGATTAGGGAAATTAAAATCAAAAAGACACAGCCACCACAAAGTTTGGGACGGCTCTGTTTACAAGAACCTCATTTACGGTACAAGTTCAATATCGCAGAAAGCGAAAAATGGATAAAGAAGTTGTGGTACTTACGTACAATGCAATATCACTCAGCAATGAAATCTATGTCATCAGGCCAGTAGCAGCATAATGAATGGATTCAGGTACGATGATTCTAAGTAAAATAAGTCACACAGAAAAAGAAACATCATAAGGTATCACTAATACACGGAATGTAAAGTTGGCTACACAGGAACTGAATTACAAAACAGAATAGGGTCTCAAATGTAGAAAACCAACTTATGCTTGCTTAAGGGGAAAGGTGAGTTGGGGTGCTGCATAAAACCAGAGATTGAAATTAACACAGATACCTTTCCATAAGCCAAATATGTAATAGACAAGAGCTACTGCTTGCTCAACGAAGTGGACTCAAAACCCCATATTAAACGACTAAGTATATACCTGACTAGTAAGAATCTTAAAACCTATGGATTTATATGTCTCCGAAAGAGAATCCAGCGTGTGTACAGGGCATAAACGCAGCAGTGATAGGATTGGTGAGGTTCGGTGAGCAAATGCAGACCCTTTGAAGTCATATTGCATGGTACCCATTCCATGGGTCTCAACTCTCCAGGTTTAAGGGATTCTTCCTTCAGCTAAAACATGCATGTGGAACCCAGAGTATGATCCACCATGTGATCGGGAAACGTGTTCAAATGTGTCTCAGTTTTCGTCCCCTGGTACTCGGATGCAACATTCCAGATGCTTTACTAACACTCTCCCCACTTGGAGAGTCAGTGCCTTTAACCTCCTGTTTGGCCCAGTTTGCAATTTTTGTGGAAAATGAACAGGAATAGGGAGAACCAATGAGAGACTAGCTGGAGGTGTCTGGACGGGCAAATTTAACTCTCATTTCCCACCAGGAAGAGGAATTAACCAAAGGCTCAGCGAGCCATGCCGGAACCACACTAGGGCCTGAAGCAATCCTGCGGTGTTGCGGCCAGCTCACAAGAAAGCGAGTTGAAGAAAGGAGCTCAGGGGCACTGTAATTCACAAACCTGCAGAGTTATAAATGACAGCTATCGTCCAAAAATATATTGAAGTAAGGCTGCCAAGAGGACTTGAAAGTGGGGAAGAATTGCAGGAAACCGATTTCAGGAGGTAGACTGGAATTGCATGTAAAGCATAGGAAAAGAGGCAGAACGTCCACAATGATGCACTTGGCCAAAAAGGGCGTATGCGTTTTTTCCTGAATATATTCAGGAAAAAACGCATACGCCCTTTTTGGCCAACCAAGCAAGCTTGCAAAGGAAATCTGCACTACAATGAAGTCTCACTGCCCCCCGGTCAAAACGGCCATCTGAAAAATGTGTAAAATCCAGAAAGGCAGGACAGACCATGGAGAACTGGGAGCCTACTTAGGCTGATGAGTGGGATGTAAATTGCCAACAGCCACTCTGGAGAAGTGTATGGTGTTTCCTGAAACATCTGAAAAACAAAGCAACAGAGCCTAGGGCACTTCCATTTTTAGTCCTATAGATTAGGGAAATTAAAATCAAAAAGACACAGCCACCCCAAAGTTTGGGACAGCTCTGTTTACAAGAACCTCATTTACGATACAAGTTCAATATCGCAGAAAGCGAAAAATGGATAAAGAAGTTGTGGTACTTACGTACAATGCAATATCACTCAGCAATGAAATCTATGTCATCAGGCCAGTAGCAGCATAATGAGTGGATTCAGGTACGAAGATTCTAAGTGAAATAAGTCACACAGAAAAAGAAACATCATAAGGTATCACTAATACACGGAATGTAAACTTGCCTACACAGGAACTGAATTACAAAACAGAATAGGGTCTCAAATGTAGAAAACCAACTTATGCTTGCTTAAGGGGAAAGGTGAGTTGGGGTGCTGCATAAAACCAGAGATTGAAATTAGCACAGATACCTTTCCATAAGCCAAATATGTAATAGACAAGAGCTACTGCTTGCTCAACGAAGTGGACTCAACACCCCATATTAAACGCCTAAGAATATACCTGACTAGTAAGAATCTTAAAGCTTATGGATTTATATGTCTCCAAAAGAGAATCAAGCGTGTGTACAGCGGCATAAACGCAGCAGTGATAGGATTGGTGAGGTTCGGTGAGCAAATGCAGACCCTTTGAAGTCATATTGCATGGTACCCATTCCATGGTTCTCAACTCTCCAGGTTTAAGGGATTCTTCCTTCAGCTAAAACATGCATGTGGAACCCAGAGTATGATCCACCGTGTGATCGGGAAACGTGTTCAAATGTGTCTCAGTTTTCGTCCCCTGGTACTCGGGTGCAACATTCCAGACGCTTTACTAACACTCTCCCCACTTGGAGAGTCAGGGCCTTTAACCTGCTGTTTGGCCCAGTTTGCAATTTCTGCGGAAAATGAACAGGAATAGGGAGAACCAATGAGAGACTAGCTGGAGGTGTCTGGACGGGTAAATTTAACTCTCATTTCCCACCAGGAAGAGGAATTAACCAAAGGCTCAGCGAGCCATGCCGGAACCACACTAGGGCCTGAAGCAATCCTGCGGTGTTGCGGCCAGCTCACAAAAAAGCCAGTTGAAAAAAGGAGCTCAGGGGCACTGTAATTCACAAAACTGCAGAGTTATAAATGACAGCTATCGTCCAAAAATATATTGAAGTAAGGCTGCCAAGAGGACTTGAAAGCGGGGAAGAATTGCAGGAAACCGATTTCAGGAGGTAGACTGGAATTGCATGTAAAGCATAGGAAAAGAGGCAGAACGTCCACAATGATGCACTTGGCCAAAAAGGGCGTATGCGTTTTTTCCTGAATATATTCCTGAATATATTCAGGAAAAAACGCATACGCCCTTTTTGGCCAACCAAGCAAGCTTGCAAAGGAAATCTGCACTACAATGAAGTCTCACAGCCCCCCGGTCAAAAGGGCCATCTGAAAAAAGTGTAAAATCCAGAAAGGCAGGACAGGCCATGGAGAACTGGGAGCCTTCTTATGCTGATGGGCGGGATGTAAATTGCCAACAGCCACTCTGGAGAAGTGTATGGTGTTTCCTGAAACATCTAAAAAACAAAGCAACAGAGCCTAGGGCACTTCCACTTATGGTCCTATAGATTAGGGAAATTAAAATCAAAAAGACACAGCCACCCCAAAGTTTGGGACGGCTCTGTTTACAAGAACCTCATTTACGGTACAAGTTCAATATTGCAGAAAGCGAAAAATGGATAAAGAAGATGTGGTACTTACGTACAATGCAATACCACTCAGCAATGAAATCTATGTCATCAGGCCAGTAGCAGCATAATGAGTGGATTCAGGTACGATGATTCTAAGTGAAATAAGTCACACAGAAAAAGAAACATCATAAGATATCACTAATACACGGAATGTAAACTTGCCTACACAGGAACTGAATTACAAAACAGAATAGGGTCTCAAATGTAGAAAACCAACTTATGCTTGCTTAAGGGGAAAGGTGAGTTGGGGTGCTGCATAAAACCAGAGATTGAAATTAGCACAGATACCTTTCCATAAGCCAAATATGTAATAGACAAGAGCTACTGCTTGCTCAACGAAGTGGACTCAACACCCCATATTAAACGCCTAAGAATATACCTGACTAGTAAGAATCTTAAAGCCTATGGATTTATATGTCTCCGAAAGAGAATCAAGCATGTGTACAGCGGCATAAACGCAGCAGTGATAGGATTGGTGAGGTTCGGTGAGCAAATGCAGACCCTTTGAAGTCATATTGCATGGTACCCATTCCATGCGTCTCAACTCTCCAGGTAAGGGATTCTTCCTTCAGCTAAAACATGCATGTGGAACCCAGAGTATGATCCACCGTGTGATCGGGAAACGTGTTCATATGTGTCTCAGTTTTCGTCCCCTGGTACTCGGGTGCAACATTCCAGACGCTTTACTAACACTCTCCCCACTTGGAGAGTCAGTGCCTTTAACCTCCTGTTTGGCCCAGTTTGCAATTTCTGTGGAAAATTAACAGGAATAGGGAGAACCAATGAGAGACTAGCTGGAGGTGTCTGGACGGGCAAATTTAACTCTCATTTCCCACCAGGAAGAGGAATTAACCAAAGGCTCAGCGAGCCATGCCGAAACTACACTAGGGCTTGAAGCAATCCTGCGGTGTTGCGGCCAGCTCACAAGAAAGCGAGTTGAAGAAAGAAGCTCAGGGGCACTGTAATTCACAAACCTGCAGAGTTATAAATGACAGCTATCATCCAAAAATATATTGAAGTAAGGCTGCCAAGAGGACTTGAAAGCGGGGCAGAATTGCAGGAAACCGATTTCAGGAGGTAGACTGGAATTGCATGAAAAGCATAGGAAAAGAGGCAGAACGTCCACAATGATGCACTTGGCCAAAAAGGGCGTATGCGTTTTATCCTGAATATATTCAGGAAAAAACGCATACGCCCTTTTTGGCCAACCAAGCAAGCTTGCAAAGGAAATCTGCACTACAATGAAGTCTCACTGCCCCCGGGTCAAAAGGGCCATCTGAAAAGAGTGTAAAATCCAGAAAGGCAGGACAGGCCATGGAGAACTGGGAGCCTTCTTATGCTGATGGGCGGGATGTAAATTGCCAACAGCCACTCTGGAGAAGTGTATGGTGTTTCCTGAAACATCTAAAAAACAAAGCAACAGAGCCTAGGGCACTTCCACTTATGGCCCTATAGATTAGGGAAATTAAAATCAAAAAGACACAGCCACCCCAAAGTTTGGGACGGCTCGGTTTACAAGAACCTCATTTACGGTACAAGTTCAATATTGCAGAAAGCGAAAAATGGATAAAGAAGTTGTGGTACTTACGTACAATGCAATACCACTCAGCAATGAAATCTATGTCATCAGGCCAGTAGCAGCATAATGAGTGAATTCAGGTACGATGATTCTAAGTGAAATAAGTCACACAGAAAAAGAAACATCATAAGATATCACTAATACACGGAATGTAAACTTGCCTACACAGGAACTGAATTACAAAACAGAAGAGGGTCTCAAATGTAGAAAACCAACTTATGCTTGCTTAAGGGGAAAGGTGAGTTGGGGTGCTGCATAAAACCAGAGATTGAAATTAGCACAGATACCTTTCCATAAGCCAAATATGTAATAGACAAGAGCTACTGCTTGCTCAACGAAGTGGACTCAACACCCCATATTAAACGCCTAAGAATATACCTGACTAGTAAGAATCTTAAAACCTATGGATTTATATGTCTCCAAAAGAGAATCAAGCGTGTGTACAGCGGCATAAACGCAGCAGTGATAGGATTGTTGAGGTTCGGTGAGCAAATGCAGACCCTTTGAAGTCATATTGCATGGTACCCATTCCACGGTTCTCAACTCTCCAGGTTTAAGGGATTCTTCCTTCAGCTAAAACATGCATGTGGAACCCAGAGTATGATCCACCGTGTGATCGGGAAACGTGTTCAAATGTGTCACAGTTTTCGTCCCCTGGTACTCGGGTGCAACATTCCAGATGCTTTACTAACACTCTCCCCACTTGGAGAGTCAGTGCCTTTAAACTCCTGTTTGGTCCAGTTTGCAATTTCTGCGGAAAATGAACAGGAATAGGGAGAACCAATGAGAGGCTAGCTGGAGGTGTCTGGACGGGCAAATTTTACTCTCATTTCCCACCAGAAAGAGGAATTAACCAAAGGCTCAGCGAGCTGTGCCGGAACAACACTAGGGCCTGAAGCAATCCTGCGGTGTTGCGGCCAGCTCACAAGAAAGCGAGTTGAAGAAAGAAGCTCAGGGGCACTGTAATTCACAAACCTTCAGAGTTGTAAATGACAGCTATCGTCCAAAAATATATTGAAGTAAGGCTGCCAAGAGGACTTGAAAGCGGGGCAGAATTGCAGGAAACCGTTTTCAGGAGGTAGACTGGAATTGCATGTAAAGCATAGGAAAAGAGACAGAACGTCCACAATGATGCACTTGGCCAAAAAGGGCGTATGCGTTTTATCCTGAATATATTCAGGAAAAAACGCATACGCCCTTTTTGGCCAACCAAGCAAGCTTGCAAAGGAAATCTGCACTACAATGAAGTCTCACTGCCCCCCGGTCAAAAGGGCCATCTGAAAAAAGTGTAAAATCCAGAAAGGCAGGACAGACCATGGAGAACTGGGAGCCTACTTAGGCTGATGGGCGGGATGTAAATTGCCAACTGCCACTCTGGAGAAGTGTATGGTGTTTCCTGAAACATCTGAAAAACAAAGCAACAGAGCCTAGGGCACTTCCATTTTTGGTCCTATATATTAGGGAAATTAAAATCAAAAAGACACAGCCACCCCAAAGTTTGGGACGGCTCTGTTTACAAGAACCTCGTTTACGGTACAAGTTCAATATCGCAGAAAGCGAAAAATGGATAAAGAAGTTGTGGTACTTACGTACAATGCAATATCACTCAGCAATGAAATCTATGTCATCAGGCCAGTAGCAGCATAATGAGTGGATTCAGGTACGATGATTCTAAGTGAAATAAGTTACACAGAAAAAGAAACATCATAAGGTATCACTAATACACGGAATGTAAACTTGGCTACACAGGAACTGAATTACAAAACAGAATAGGGTCTCAAATGTAGAAAACCAACTTATGCTTGCTTAAGGGGAAAGGTGAGTTGGGGTGCTGCATAAAACCAGAGATTGAAATTAACACAGATACCTTTCCATAAGCCAAATATGTAATAGACAAGAGCTACTGCTTGCTCAACGAAGTGGACTCAACACCCCATATTAAACGCCTAAGAATATACCTGACTAGTAAGAATCTTAAAACCTATGGATTTATATGTCTCCGAAAGAGAATCCAGCGTGTGTACAGCGGCATAAATGCAGCAGTGATAGGATTGGTGAGGTTCGGTGAGCAAATGCAGACCCTTTGAAGTCATATTGCATGGTACCCATTCCATGGGTCTCAACTCTCCAGGTTTAAGGGATTCTTCCTTCAGCTAAAACATGCATGTGGAACCCAGAGTATGATCCACCGTGTGATCGGGAAACGTGTTCAAATGTGTCTCAGTTTTCGTCCCCTGGTACTCGGGTGCAACATTCCAGACGCTTTACTAACACTCTCCCCACTTGGAGAGTCAGTGCCTTTAACCTCCTGTTTGGCCCAGTTTGCAATTTTTGTGGAAAATGAACAGGAATAGGGAGAACCAATTAGAGACTAGCTGGAGGTGTCTGGACGGGCAAATTTAACTCTCATTTCCCACCAGGAAGAGGAATTAACCAAAGGCTCAGCGAGCCATGCCGGAACCACACTAGGGCCTGAAGCAATCCTTCGCTGTTGTGGCCAGCTCACAAGAAAGCGAGTTGAAGAAAGGAGCTCAGGGGCACTGTAATTCACAAACCTGCAGAGTTATAAATGACAGCTATCGTCCAAAAATATATTGAAGTAAGGCTGCCAAGAGGACTTGAAAGCGGGGAAGAATTGCAGGAAACCGATTTCAGGAGGTAGACTGGAATTGGATGTAAAGCATAGGAAAAGAGGCAGAACTTCCACAATGATGCACTTGGCCAAAAAGGGCGTATGCGTTTTTTCCTGAATATATTCAGGAAAAAACGCATACGCCCTTTTTGGCCAACCAAGCAAGCTTGCAAAGGAAATCTGCACTACAATGAAGTCTCACTGCCCCCCGGTCAAAAGGGCCATCTGAAAAAAGTGTAAAATCCAGAAAGGCAGGACAGGCCTTGGAGAACTGGGAGCCTTCTTATGCTGATGGGCGGGATGTAAATTGCCAACAGCCACTCTGGAGAAGTGTATGGTGTTTCCTGAAACATCTAAAAAACAAAGCAACAGAGCCTAGGGCACTTCCACTTATGGTCCTATAGATTAGGGAAATTAAAATCAAAAAGACACAGCCACCCCAAAGTTTGGGACGGCTCTGTTTACAAGAACCTCATTTACGGTACAAGTTCAATATCGCAGAAAGCGAAAAATGGATAAAGAAGTTGTGGTACTTACGTACAATGCAATATCACTCAGCAATGAAATCTATGTCATCAGGCCAGTAGCAGCATAATGAGTGAATTCAGGTACGATGATTCTAAGTAAAATAAGTCACACAGAAAAAGAAACATCATAAGGTATCACTAATACACGGAATGTAAACTTGGCTACACAGGAACTGAATTACAAAACAGAATAGGGTCTCAAATGTAGAAAACCAACTTATGCTTGCTTAAGGGGAAAGGTGAGTTGGGGTGCTGCATAAAACCAGAGATTGAAATTAACACAGATACCTTTCCATAAGTCAAATATGTAATAGACAAGAGCTACTGCTTCCTCAACGAAGTGGACTCAACACCCCATATTAAACGCCTAAGAATATACCTGACTAGTAAGAATCTTAAAACCTATGGATTTATATGTCTCTGAAAGAGAATCCAGCGTGTGTACAGCGGCATAAACGCAGCAGTGATAGGATTGGTGAGGTTCGGTGAGCAAATGCAGACCCTTTGAAGTCATATTGCATGGTACCCATTCCATGGTTCTCAACTCTCCAGGTTTAAGGGATTCTTCCTTCAGCTAAAACATGCATGTGGAACCCAGAGTATGATCCACCGTGTGATCGGGAAACGTGTTCAAATGTGTCTCAGTTTTCGTCCCCTGGTACTCGGGTGCAACATTCCAGACACTTTACTAACACTCTCCCCACTTGGAGAGTCAGTGCCTTTAACCTCCTGTTTGGCCCAGTTTGCAATTTCTGCGGAAAATTAACAGGAATAGGGAGAACCAATGACAGACTAGCTGGAGGTGTCTGGACGGGCAAATTTAACTCTCATTTCCCACCAGGAAGAGGAATTAACCAAAGGCTCAGCGAGCCATGCCGGAACCACACTAGGGCCTGAAGCAATCCTGCGGTGTTGCGGCCAGCTCACAAGAAAGCCAGTTGAAAAAAGGAGCTCAAGGGCACTGTAATTCACAAAGCTTCAGAGTTATAAATGACAGCTATCGTCCAAAAATATATTGAAGTAAGGCTGCCAAGAGGACTTGAAAGCGGGGCAGAATTGCAGGAAACCGATTTCAGGAGGTAGAGTGGAATTGCATGTAAAGCATAGGAAAAGAGGCAGAACGTCCACAATGATGCACTTGGCCAAAAAGGGCGTATGCGTTTTTTCCTGAATATATTCAGGAAAAAACGCATACGCCCTTTTTGGCCAACCAAGCAAGCTTGCAAAGGAAATCTGCACTACAATGAAGTCTCACTGCCCCCAGGTCAAAAGGGCCATCTGAAAAAAGTGTAAAATCCAGAAAGGCAGGACAGGCCATGGAGAACTGGGAGCCTTGTTATGCTGATGGGCGGGATGTAAATTGCCAACAGCCACTCTGGAGAAGTGTATGGTGTTTCCTGAAACATCTAAAAAACCAAAGCAACAGAGCCTAGGGCACTTCCACTTATGGTCCTATATATTAGGGAAATTAAAATCAAAAAGACACAGCCACCCCAAAGTTTGGGACGGCTATGTTTACAAGAACCTCATTTACGGTACAAGTTCAATATCGCAGAAAGCGAAAAATGGATAAAGAATTTGTGGTACTTACGTACAATGCAATATCACTCAGCAATGAAATCTATGTCATCAGGCCAGTAGCAGCATAATGAATGGATTCAGGTACGATGATTCTAAGTAAAATAAGTCAAACAGAAAAAGAAACATCATAAGGTATCACTAATACACGGAATGTAAACTTGGCTACACAGGAACTGAATTACAAAACAGAATAGGGTCTCAAATGTAGAAAACCAACTTATGCTTGCTTAAGGGGAAAGGTGAGTTGGGGTGCTGCATAAAACCAGAGATTGAAATTAGCATAGATACCTTTCCATAAGTCAAATATGTAATAGACAAGAGCTACTGCTTGCTCAACGAAGTGGACTCAACACCCCATATTAAACGCCTAAGAATATACCTGACTAGTAAGAATCTTAAAACCTATGGATTTATATGTCTCCGAAAGAGAATCCAGCGTGTGTACAGCGGCATAAACGCAGCAGTGATAGGATTGGTGAGGTTCGGTGAGCAAATGCAGACCCTTTGAAGTCATATTGCATGGTACCCATTCCATGCGTCTCAACTCTCCAGGTTTAAGGGATTCTTCCTTCAGCTAAAACATGCATGTGGAACCCAGAGTATGATCCACCATGTGATCGGGAAACGTGTTCAAATGTGTCTCAGTTTTCGTCCCCTGGTACTCGGGTGCAACATTCCAGACGCTTTACTAACACTCTCCCCACTTGGAGAGTCAGGGCCTTTAACCTGCTGTTTGGCCCAGTTTGCAATTTCTGCGGAAAATGAACAGGAATAGGGAGAACCAATGAGAGACTAGCTGGAGGTGTCTGGACGGGCAAATTTAACTCTCATTTCCCACCAGGAAGAGGAATTAACCAAAGGCTCAGCGAGCCATGCCGGAACCACACTAGGGCCTGAAGCAATCCTGCGGTGTTGCGGCCAGCTCACAAGAAAGCCAGTTGAAAAAAGGAGCTCAGGGGCACTGTAATTCACAAACCTTCAGAGTTATAAATGACAGCTATCGTCCAAAAATATATTGAAGCAAGGCTGCCAAGAGGACTTGAAAGCGGGGAAGAATTGCAGGAAACCGATTTCAGGAGGTAGACTGGAATTGCATGTAAAGCATAGGAAAAGAGGCAGAACGTCCACAATGATGCACTTGGCCAAAAAGGGCGTATGCGTTTTTTCCTGAATATATTCCTGAATATATTCAGGAAAAAACGCATACGCCCTTTTTGGCCAACCAAGCAAGCTTGCAAAGGAAATCTGCACTACAATGAAGTCTCACTGCCCCCCGGTCAAAAGGGCCATCTGAAAAAAGTGTAAAATCCAGAAAGGCAGGACAGGCCATGGAGAACTGGGAGCCTTGTTATGCTGATGGGCGGGATGTAAATTGCCAACAGCCACTCTGGAGAAGTGTATGGTGTTTCCTGAAACATCTAAAAAACAAAGCAACAGAGCCTAGGGCACTTCCACTTATGGTCCTATAGATTAGGGAAATTAAAATCAAAAAGACACAGCCACCCCAAAGTTTGGGACGGCTATGTTTACAAGAACCTCATTTACGGTACAAGTTCAATATTGCAGAAAGCGAAAAATGGATAAAGAAGTTGTGGTACTTACGTACAATGCAATACCACTCAGCAATGAAATCTATGTCATCAGGCCAGTAGCAGCATAATGAGTGGATTCAGGTACGATGATTCTAAGTGAAATAAGTCACACAGAAAAAGAAACATCATAAGATATCACTAATACACGGAATGTAAACTTGCCTACACAGGAACTGAATTACAAAACAGAATAGGGTCTCAAATGTAGAAAACCAACTTATGCTTGCTTAAGGGGAAAGGTGAGTTGGGGTGCTGCATAAAACCAGAGATTGAAATTAGCATAGATACCTTTCCATAAGCCAAATATGTAATAGACAAGAGCTACTGCTTGCTCAACGAAGTGGACTCAACACCCCATATTAAACGCCTAAGAATATACCTGACTAGTAAGAATCTTAAAGCTTATGGATTTATATGTCTCCAAAAGAGAATCAAGCGTGTGTACAGCGGCATAAACGCAGCAGTGATAGGATTGGTGAGGTTCGGTGAGCAAATGCAGACCCTTTGAAGTCATATTGCATGGTACCCATTCCATGGTTCTCAACTCTCCAGGTTTAAGGGATTCTTCCTTCAGCTAAAACATGCATGTGGAACCCAGAGGATGATCCACCGTGTGATCGGGAAACGTGTTCAAATGTGTCTCAGTTTTCGTCCCCTGGTACTCGGGTGCAACATTCCAGACGCTTTACTAACACTCTCCCCACTTGGAGAGTCAGGGCCTTTAACCTGCTGTTTGGCCCAGTTTGCAATTTCTGCGGAAAATGAACAGGAATAGGGAGAACCAATGAGAGACTAGCTGGAGGTGTCTGGACGGGCAAATTTAACTCTCATTTCCCACCAGGAAGAGGAATTAACCAAAGGCTCAGCGAGCCATGCCGGAACCACACTAGGGCCTGAAGCAATCCTGCGGTGTTGCGGCCAGCTCACAAAAAAGCCAGTTGAAAAAAGGAGCTCAGGGGCACTGTAATTCACAAAACTGCAGAGTTATAAATGACAGCTATCGTCCAAAAATATATTGAAGTAAGGCTGCCAAGAGGACTTGAAAGCGGGGAAGAATTGCAGGAACCCGATTTCAGGAGGTAGACTGGAATTGCATGTAAAGCATAGGAAAAGAGGCAGAACGTCCACAATGATGCACTTGGCCAAAAAGGGCGTATGCGTTTTTTCCTGAATATATTCCTGAATATATTCAGGAAAAAACGCATACGCCCTTTTTGGCCAACCAAGCAAGCTTGCAAAGGAAATCTTCACTACAATGAAGTCTCACAGCCCCCCGGTCAAAAGGGCCATCTGAAAAAAGTGTAAAATCCAGAAAGGCAGGACAGGCCATGGAGAACTGGGAGCCTTCTTATGCTGATGGGCGGGATGTAAATTGCCAACAGCCACTCTGGAGAAGTGTATGGTGTTTCCTGAAACATCTAAAAAACAAAGCAACAGAGCCTAGGGCACTTCCACTTATGGTCCTATAGATTAGGGAAATTAAAATCAAAAAGACACAGCCACCCCAAAGTTTGGAACGGCTCTGTTTACAAGAACCTCATTTACGGTACAAGTTCAATATCGCAGAAAGCGAAAAATGGATAAAGAAGTTGTGGTACTTACGTACAATGCAATACCACTCAGCAATGAAATCTATGTCATCAGGCCAGTAGCAGCATAATGAGTGGATTCAGGTACGATGATTCTAAGTGAAATAAGTCACACAGAAAAAGAAACATCATAAGATATCACTAATACACGGAATGTAAACTTGCCTACACAGGAACTGAATTACAAAACAGAATAGGGTCTCAAATGTAGAAAACCAACATATGCTTGCTTAAGGGGAAAGGTGAGTTGGGGTGCTGCATAAAACCAGAGATTGAAATTAGCACAGATACCTTTCCATAAGCCAAATATGTAATAGACAAGAGCTACTGCTTGCTCAATGAAGTGGACTCAACACCCCATATTAAACGCCTAAGAATATACCTGACTAGTAAGAATCTTAAAGCCTATGGATTTATATGTCTCCGAAAGAGAATCAAGCATGTGTACAGCGGCATAAACGCAGCAGTGATAGGATTGGTGAGGTTCGGTGAGCAAATGCAGACCCTTTGAAGTCGTATTGCATGGTACCCATTCCATGGGTCTCAACTCTCCAGGTTTAAGGGATTCTTCCTTCAGCTAAAACATGCATGTGGAACCCAGAGTATGATCCACCGTGTGATTCGGAAACGTGTTCAAATGTGTCTCAGTTTTCGTCCCCTGGTACTCGGGTGCAACATTCCAGACGCTTTACTAACACTCTCCCCACTTGGAGAGTCAGTGCCTTTAACCTCCTGTTTGGCCCAGTTTGCAATTTCTGCGGAAAATGAACAGGAATAGGGAGAACCAATGAGAGACTAGCTGGAGGTGTCTGGACGGGTAAATTTAACTCTCAATTCCCACCAAGAAGAGGAATTAACCAAAGGCTCAGCGAGCCATGCCGGAACCACACTAGGGCCTGAAGCAATCCTGCGGTGTTGCGGCCAGCTCACAAGAAAGCGAGTTGAAGAAAGGAGCTCAGGGGCCCTGTAATTCACACACCTGCAGAGTTCTAAATGACAGCTATCGTCCAAAAATATATTGAAGTAAGGCTGCCAAGAGGACTTGAAAGCGGGGCAGAATTGCAGGAAACCGATTTCAGGAGGTAGACTGGAATTGCATGTAAAGCATACGAAAAGAGGCAGAACGTCCACAATGATGCACTTGGCCAAAAAGGGCGTATGTGTTTTTTCCTGAATATATTCAGGAAAAAACGCATACGCCCTTTTTGGCCAACCAAGCAAGCTTGCAAAGGAAATCTGCACTACAATGAAGTCTCACTGCCCCCCGGTCAAAAGGGCCATCTGAAAAAAGTGTAAAATCCAGAAAGGCAGGACAGGCCATGGAGAACTGGGAGCCTTCTTATGCTGATGGGCGTGATGTAAATTGCCAACAGCCACTCTGGAGAAGTGTATGGTGTTTCCTGAAACATCTAAAAAACAAAGCAACAGAGCCTAGGGCACTTCCACTTATGGTCCTATAGCTTAGGGAAATTAAAATAAAGACACAGCCACCCCAAAGTTTGGGACAGCTCTGTTTACAAGAACCTCGTTTACGGTACAAGTTCAATATCGCAGAAAGCGAAAAATGGATAAAGAAGTTGTGGTACTTACGTACAATGCAATATCACTCAGCAATGAAATCTATGTCATCAGGCCAGTAGCAGCATAATGAGTGGATTCAGGTACGATGATTCTAAGTGAAATAAGTCACACAGAAAAAGAAACATCATAAGATATCACTAATACACGGAATGTAAACTTGGCTACACAGGAACTGAATTACAAAACAGAATAGGGTCTCAAATGTAGAAAACCAACTTATGCTTGCTTAAGGGGAAGGTGAGTTGGGGTGCTGCATAAAACCAGAGATTGAAATTAACACAGATACCTTTCCATAAGCCAAATATGTAATAGACAAGAACTACTCCTTGCTCAACGAAGTGGACTCAACACCCCATATTAAAAGCCTAAGAATACACCTGACTAGTAAGAATCTTAAAACGTATGGATTTATATGTCTCCAAAAGATAATCCAGCGTGTGTACAGTGACATAAAAGCAACAGTGATAGGATTGGTGAGGTTCGGTGAGCAAATGCAGACCCTTTGAAGTCATATTGCATGGTACCCATTCCATGGTTCTCAACTCTCCAGGTTTAAGTGATTCTTCCTTCAGCTAAAACATGCATGTGGAACCCAGAGTATGATCCACCGTGTGATAGGGAAACGTGTTCAAATGTGTCTCAGTTTTCGTCCCCTGGTACTCGGGTGCAACATTCCAGATGCTTTACTAACACTCTCCCCACTTGGAGAGTCAGTGCCTTTAACCTCCTGTTTGGCCCAGTTTGCAATTTCTGCGGAAAATGAACAGGAATAGGGAGAACCAATGAGAGACTAGCTGGAGGTGTCTGGACGGGCAAATTTAACTCTCATTTCCCACCAGGAAGAGGAATTAACCAAAGGCTCAGCGAGCCATGCCGGAACCACACTAGGGCCTGAAGCAATCCTGCGGTGTTGCGGCCAGCTCACAAGAAAGCGAGTTGAAGAAAGGAGCTCAGGGGCCCTGTAATTCACACACCTGCAGAGTTGTAAATGACAGCTATCGTCCAAAAATATATTGAAGTAAGGCTGCCAAGAGGACTTGAAAGCGGGGCAGAATTGCAGGAAACCGATTTCAGGAGGTAGACTGGAATTGCATGTAAAGCATAGGAAAAGAGGCAGAACGTCCACAATGATGCACTTGGCCAAAAACGGCGTATGCGTTTTTTCCTGAATATATTCAGGAAAAAACGCATACGCCCTTTTTGGCCAAGCAAGCAAGCTTGCAAAGGAAATCTGCACTACAATGAAGTCTCACTGCCCCCCGGTCAAAAGGGCCATCTGAAAAAAGTGTAAAATCCAGAAAGGCAGGACAGGCCGTGGAGAACTGGGAGCCTTGTTATGCTGATGGGCGTGATGTAAATTGCCAAGAGCCACTCTGGAGAAGTGTATGGTGTTTCCTGAAACATCTAAAAAACAAAGCAACAGAGCCTAGGGCACTTCCACTTATGGTCCTATAGCTTAGGGAAATTAAAATAAAGACACAGCCACCCCAAAGTTTGGGACAGCTCTGTTTACAAGAACCTCATTTACGGTACAAGTTCAATATCGCAGAAAGCAAAAAATGGATAAAGAAGTTGTGGTACTTACGTACAATGCAATATCACTCAGCAATGAAATCTATGTCATCAGGCCAGTAGCAGCATAATGAGTGGATTCAGGTACGATGATTCTAAGTGAAATAAGTCACACAGAAATAGAAACATCATAAGATATCACTAATACACGGAATGTAAACTTGGCTACACAGGAACTGAATTACAAAACAGAATAGGGTCTCAAATGTAGAAAACCAACTTATGCTTGCTTAAGGGGAAAGGTGAGTTGTGGTGCTGCATAAAACCAGAGATTGAAATTAGCACTGATACCTTTCCATAAGCCAAATATGTAATAGACAAGAGCTACTGCTTGCTCAACGAAGTGGACTCAACACCCCATATTAAATGCCTAAGAATATACCTGACTAGTAAGAATCTTAAAACCTATGGATTTATATGTCTCCGAAAGAGAATCAAGCATGTGTACAGTGGAATAAACGCAGCAGTGATAGGATTGGTGAGGTTCGGTGAGCAAATGCAGACCCTTTGAAGTCGTATTGCATGGTACCCATTCCATGGGTCTCAACTCTCCAGGTTTAAGGGATTCTTCCTTCAGCTAAAACATGCATGTGGAACCCAGAGTATGATCCACCGTGTGATCGGGAAACGTGTTCAAATGTGTCTCAGTTTTCGTCCCCTGGTACTCGGGTGCAACATTCCAGATGCTTTACTAACACTCTCCCCACTTGGAGAGTCAGTGCCTTTAACCTCCTGTTTGGCCCAGTTTGCAATTTCTGCGGAAAATGAACAGGAATAGGGAGAACCAATGAGAGACTAGCTGGAGGTGTCTGGACGGGTAAATTTAACTCTCATTTCCCACCAAGAAGAGGAATTAACCAAAGGCTCAGCGAGCCATGCCGGAACCACACTAGGGCCTGAAGCAATCCTGCGGTGTTGTGGCCAGCTCACAAGAAAGCGAGTTGAATAAAGGAGCTCAGGGGCCCTGTAATTCACACACCTGCAGAGTTGTAAATGACAGCTATCGTCCAAAAATATATTGAAGTAAGGCTGCCAAGAGGACTTGAAAGCGGGGCAGAATTGCAGGAAACCGATTTCAGGAGGTAGACTGGAATTGCATGTAAAGCATACGAAAAGAGGCAGAACGTCCACAATGATGCACTTGGCCAAAAAGGGCGTATGCGTTTTTCCCTGAATATATTCAGGAAAAAACGCATACGCCCTTTTTGGCCAACCAAGCAAGCTTGCAAAGGAAATCTGCACTACAATGAAGTCTCACTGCCCCCCGGTCAAAAGGGCCATCTGAAAAAAGTGTAAAATCCAGAAAGGCAGGACAGGCCATGGAGAACTGGGAGCCTTGTTATGCTGATGGGCGTGATGTAAATTGCCAACAGCAACTCTGGAGAAGTGTATGGTGTTTCCTGAAACATCTAAAAAACAAAGC
Organism: Pseudorca crassidens; assembly: GCF_039906515.1. Classification (NCBI taxonomy): domain Eukaryota; kingdom Metazoa; phylum Chordata; class Mammalia; order Artiodactyla; family Delphinidae; genus Pseudorca; species Pseudorca crassidens. Next base: position 1,034,540 of record NW_027135943.1, read on the forward strand.
AACAGAGCCTAGGGCACTTCCACTTATGGTCCTATAGCTTAGGGAAATTAAAATAAAGACACAGCCACCCCAAAGTTTGGGACAGCTCTGTTTACAAGAACCTCGTTTACGGTACAAGTTCAATATCGCAGAAAGCAAAAAATGGATAAAGAAGTTGTGGTACTTACGTACAATGCAATATCACTCAGCAATGAAATCTATGTCATCAGGCCAGTAGCAGCATAATGAGTGGATTCAGGTACGATGATTCTAAGTGAAATAAGTCACACAGAAAAAGAAACATCATAAGATATCACTAATACACGGAATGTAAACTTGGCTACACAGGAACTGAATTACAAAACAGAATAGGGTCTCAAATGTAGAAAACCAACTTATGCTTGCTTAAGGGGAAAGGTGAGTTGTGGTGCTGCATAAAACCAGAGATTGAAATTAGCACAGATACCTTTCCATAAGCCAAATATGTAATAGACAAGAGCTACTGCTTGCTCAACGAAGTGGACTCAACACCCCATATTAAACGCCTAAGAATATACCTGACTAGTAAGAATCTTAAAACCTATTGATTTATATGTCTCCGAAAGAGAATCAAGCGTGTGTACAGCGGCATAAACGCAGCAGTGATAGGATTGGTGAGGTTCGGTGAGCAAATGCAGACCCTTTGAAGTCATATTGCATGGTACCCATTCCATGGTTCTCAACTCTCCAGGTTTAAGGGATTCTTCCTTCAGCTAAAACATGCATGTGGAACCCAGAGGATGATCCACCGTGTGATCGGGAAACGTGTTCAAATGTGTCTCAGTTTTCGTCCCCTGGTACTCGGGTGCAACATTCCAGATGCTTTACTAACACTCTCCCCACTTGGAGAGTCAGTGCCTTTAAACTCCTGTTTGGCCCAGTTTGCAATTTCTGCAGAAAATGAACAGGAATAGGGAGAACCAATGAGAGACTAGCTGGAGGTGTCTGGACGGGCAAATTTTACTCTCATTTCCCACCAGGAAATGGAATTAACCAAAGGCTCACCGAGCCGTGCCGGAACCACACTAGGGCCTGAAGCAATCCTGCGGTGTTGCGGCCAGCTCACAAGAAAGCGAGTTGAAGAAAGGAGCTCAGGGGCCCTGTAATTCACACACCTGCAGAGTTATAAATGACAGCTATCGTCCAAAAATATATTGAAGTAAGGCTGCCAAGAGGACTTGAAAGCGGGGCAGAATTGCAGGAAACCGATTTCAGGAGGTAGACTGGAATTGCATGTAAAGCATACGAAAAGAGGCAGAACGTCCACAATGATGCACTTGGCCAAAAAGGGCGTATGCGTTTTTTCCTGAATATATTCAGGAAAAAACGCATACGCCCTTTTTGGCCAACCAAGCAAGCTTGCAAAGGAAATCTGCACTACAATGAAGTCTCACTGCCCCCCGGTCAAAAGGGCCATCTGAAAAAAGTGTAAAATCCAGAAAGGCAGGACAGGCCATGGAGAACTGGGAGCCTTGTTATGCTGATGGGCGTGATGTAAATTGCCAACAGCCACTCTGGAGAAGTGTATGGTGTTTCCTGAAACATCTAAAAAACAAAGCAACAGAGCCTAGGGCACTTCCACTTATGGTCCTATAGCTTAGGGAAATTAAAATAAAGACACAGCCACCCCAAAGTTTGGGACAGCTCTGTTTACAAGAACCTCGTTTACGGTACAAGTTCAATATCGCAGAAAGCAAAAAATGGATAAAGAAGTTGTGGTACTTACGTACAATGCAATATCACTCAGCAATGAAATCTATGTCATCAGGCCAGTAGCAGCATAATGAGTGGATTCAGGTACGATGATTCTAAGTGAAATAAGTCACACAGAAAAAGAAACATCATAAGATATCACTAATACACGGAATGTAAACTTGGCTACACAGGAACTGAATTACAAAACAGAATAGGGTCTCAAATGTAGAAAACCAACTTATGCTTGCTTAAGGGGAAAGGTGAGTTGTGGTGCTGCATAAAACCAGAGATTGAAATTAGCACAGATACCTTTCCATAAGCCAAATATGTAATAGACAAGAGCTACTGCTTGCTCAACGAAGTGGACTCAACACCCCATATTAAACGCCTAAGAATATACCTGACTAGTAAGAATCTTAAAACCTATTGATTTATATGTCTCCGAAAGAGAATCAAGCGTGTGTACAGCGGCATAAACGCAGCAGTGATAGGATTGGTGAGGTTCGGTGAGCAAATGCAGACCCTTTGAAGTCATATTGCATGGTACCCATTCCATGGTTCTCAACTCTCCAGGTTTAAGGGATTCTTCCTTCAGCTAAAACATGCATGTGGAACCCAGAGGATGATCCACCGTGTGATCGGGAAACGTGTTCAAATGTGTCTCAGTTTTCGTCCCCTGGTACTCGGGTGCAACATTCCAGATGCTTTACTAACACTCTCCCCACTTGGAGAGTCAGTGCCTTTAAACTCCTGTTTGGCCCAGTTTGCAATTTCTGCGGAAAATGAACAGGAATAGGGAGAACCAATGAGAGACTAGCTGGAGGTGTCTGGACGGGCAAATTTTACTCTCATTTCCCACCAGGAAATGGAATTAACCAAAGGCTCACCGAGCCGTGCCGGAACCACACTAGGGCCTGAAGCAATCCTGCGGTGTTGCGGCCAGCTCACAAGAAAGCGAGTTGAAGAAAGTAGCTCAGGGGCACTGTAATTCACAAACCTTCAGAGTTCTAAATGACAGCTATCGTCCAAAAATATATTGAAGTAAGGCTGCCAAGAGGACTTGAAAGCGGGGCAGAATTGCAGGAAACCGATTTCAGGAGGTAGACTGGAATTACATATAAAGCATACGAAAAGAGGCAGAACGTCCACAATGATGCACTTGGCCAAAAAGGGCGTATGCGTTTTTTCCTGAATATATTCAGGAAAAAACGCATACGCCCTTTTTGGCCAACCAAGCAAGCTTGCAAAGGAAATCTGCACTACAATGAAGTCTCACTGCCCCCCGGTCAAAAGGGCCATCTGAAAAAAGTGTAAAATCCAGAAAGGCAGGACAGGCCATGGAGAACTGGGAGCCTTCTTATGCTGATGGGCGTGATGTAAATTGCCAACAGCCACTCTGGAGAAGTGTATGGTGTTTCCTGAAACATCTAAAAAACAAAGCAACAGAGCCTAGGGCACTTCCACTTATGGTCCTATAGCTTAGGGAAATTAAAATAAAGACACAGCCACCCCAAAGTTTGGGACAGCTCTGTTTACAAGAACCTCATTTACGGTACAAGTTCAATATCGCAGAAAGCAAAAAATGGATAAAGAAGTTGTGGTACTTACGTACAATGCAATATCACTCAGCAATGAAATCTATGTCATCAGGCCAGTAGCAGCATAATGAGTGGATTCAGGTACGATGATTCTAAGTGAAATAAGTCACACAGAAAAAGAAACATCATAAGATATCACTAATACACGGAATGTAAACTTGGCTACACAGGAACTGAATTACAAAACAGAATAGGGTCTCAAATGTAGAAAACCAACTTATGCTTGCTTAAGGGGAAAGGTGAGTTGTGGTGCTGCATAAAACCAGAGATTGAAATTAGCACAGATACCTTTCCATAAGCCAAATATGTAATAGACAAGAGCTACTGCTTGCTCAACGAAGTGGACTCAACACCCCATATTAAACGCCTAAGAATATACCTGACTAGTAAGAATCTTAAAACCTATTGATTTATATGTCTCCGAAAGAGAATCAAGCGTGTGTACAGCGGCATAAACGCAGCAGTGATAGGATTGGTGAGGTTCGGTGAGCAAATGCAGACCCTTTGAAGTCATATTGCATGGTACCCATTCCATGGTTCTCAACTCTCCAGGTTTAAGGGATTCTTCCTTCAGCTAAAACATGCATGTGGAACCCAGAGGATGATCCACCGTGTGATCGGGAAACGTGTTCAAATGTGTCTCAGTTTTCGTCCCCTGGTACTCGGGTGCAACATTCCAGATGCTTTACTAACACTCTCCCCACTTGGAGAGTCAGTGCCTTTAAACTCCTGTTTGGCCCAGTTTGCAATTTCTGCGGAAAATGAACAGGAATAGGGAGAACCAATGAGAGACTAGCTGGAGGTGTCTGGACGGGCAAATTTTACTCTCATTTCCCACCAGGAAATGGAATTAACCAAAGGCTCACCGAGCCGTGCCGGAACCACACTAGGGCCTGAAGCAATCCTGCGGTGTTGCGGCCAGCTCACAAGAAAGCGAGTTGAAGAAAGTAGCTCAGGGACACTGTAATTCACAAACCTTCAGAGTTCTAAATGACAGCTATCGTCCAAAAATATATTGAAGTAAGGCTGCCAAGAGGACTTGAAAGCGGGGCAGAATTGCAGGAAACCGATTTCAGGAGGTAGACTGGAATTGCATGTAAAGCATACGAAAAGAGGCAGAACGTCCACAATGATGCACTTGGCCAAAAAGGGCGTATGCGTTTTTTCCTGAATATATTCAGGAAAAAACGCATACGCCCTTTTTGGCCAACCAAGCAAGCTTGCAAAGGAAATCTGCACTACAATGAAGTCTCACTGCCCCCCGGTCAAAAGGGCCATCTGAAAAAAGTGTAAAATCCAGAAAGGCAGGACAGGCCATGGAGAACTGGGAGCCTTCTTATGCTGATGGGCGTGATGTAAATTGCCAACAGCCACTCTGGAGAAGTGTATGGTGTTTCCTGAAACATCTAAAAAACAAAGCAACAGAGCCTAGGGCACTTCCACTTATGGTCCTATAGCTTAGGGAAATTAAAATAAAGACACAGCCACCCCAAAGTTTGGGACAGCTCTGTTTACAAGAACCTCGTTTACGGTACAAGTTCAATATCGCAGAAAGCAAAAAATGGATAAAGAAGTTGTGGTACTTACGTACAATGCAATATCACTCAGCAATGAAATCTATGTCATCAGGCCAGTAGCAGCATAATGAGTGGATTCAGGTACGATGATTCTAAGTGAAATAAGTCACACAGAAAAAGAAACATCATAAGATATCACTAATACACGGAATGTAAACTTGGCTACACAGGAACTGAATTACAAAACAGAATAGGGTCTCAAATGTAGAAAACCAACTTATGCTTGCTTAAGGGGAAAGGTGAGTTGTGGTGCTGCATAAAACCAGAGATTGAAATTAGCACAGATACCTTTCCATAAGCCAAATATGTAATAGACAAGAGCTACTGCTTGCTCAACGAAGTGGACTCAACACCCCATATTAAACGCCTAAGAATATACCTGACTAGTAAGAATCTTAAAACCTATTGATTTATATGTCTCCGAAAGAGAATCAAGCGTGTGTACAGCGGCATAAACGCAGCAGTGATAGGATTGGTGAGGTTCGGTGAGCAAATGCAGACCCTTTGAAGTCATATTGCATGGTACCCATTCCATGGTTCTCAACTCTCCAGGTTTAAGGGATTCTTCCTTCAGCTAAAACATGCATGTGGAACCCAGAGGATGATCCACCGTGTGATCGGGAAACGTGTTCAAATGTGTCTCAGTTTTCGTCCCCTGGTACTCGGGTGCAACATTCCAGATGCTTTACTAACACTCTCTCCACTTGGAGAGTCAGTGACTTTAAACTCCTGTTTGGCCCAGTTTGCAATTTCTGCGGAAAATGAACAGGAATAGGGAGAACCAATGAGAGACTAGCTGGAGGTGTCTGGACGGGCAAATTTTACTCTCATTTCACACCAGGAAATGGAATTAACCAAAGGCTCACCGAGCCGTGCCGGAACCACACTAGGGCCTGAAGCAATCCTGCGGTGTTGCGGCCAGCTCACAAGAAAGCGAGTTGAAGAAAGTAGCTCAGGGACACTGTAATTCACAAACCTTCAGAGTTCTAAATGACAGCTATCGTCCAAAAATATATTGAAGTAAGGCTGCCAAGAGGACTTGAAAGCGGGGCAGAATTGCAGGAAACCGATTTCAGGAGGTAGACTGGAATTGCATGTAAAGCATACGAAAAGAGGCAGAACGTCCACAATGATGCACTTGGCCAAAAAGGGCGTATGCGTTTTTTCCTGAATATATTCAGTAAAAAACGCATACGCCCTTTTTGGCCAACCAAGCAAGCTTGCAAAGGAAATCTGCACTACAATGAAGTCTCACTGCCCCCCGGTCAAAAGGGCCATCTGAAAAAAGTGTAAAATCCAGAAAGGCAGGACAGGCCATGGAGAACTGGGAGCCTTCTTATGCTGATGGGCGTGATGTAAATTGCCAACAGCCACTCTGGAGAAGTGTATGGTGTTTCCTGAAACATCTAAAAAACAAAGCAACAGAGCCTAGGGCACTTCCACTTATGGTCCTATAGCTTAGGGAAATTAAAATAAAGACACAGCCACCCCAAAGTTTGGGACAGCTCTGTTTACAAGAACCTCGTTTTCGGTACAAGTTCAATATCGCAGAAAGCAAAAAATGGATAAAGAAGTTGTGGTACTTACGTACAATGCAATATCACTCAGCAATGAAATCTATGTCATCAGGCCAGTAGCAGCATAATGAGTGGATTCAGGTACGATGATTCTAAGTGAAATAAGTCACACAGAAAAAGAAACATCATAAGATATCACTAATACACGGAATGTAAACTTGGCTACACAGGAACTGAATTACAAAACAGAATAGGGTCTCAAATGTAGAAAATCAACTTATGCTTGCTTAAGGGGAAAGGTGAGTTGTGGTGCTGCATAAAACCAGAGATTGAAATTAGCACAGATACCTTTCCATAAGCCAAATATGTAATAGACAAGAGCTACTGCTTGCTCAACGAAGTGGACTCAACACCCCATATTAAACGCCTAAGAATATACCTGACTAGTAAGAATCTTAAAACCTATTGATTTATATGTCTCCGAAAGAGAATCAAGCGTGTGTACAGCGGCATAAACGCAGCAGTGATAGGATTGGTGAGGTTCGGTGAGCAAATGCAGACCCTTTGAAGTCATATTGCATGGTACCCATTCCATGGTTCTCAACTCTCCAGGTTTAAGGGATTCTTCCTTCAGCTAAAACATGCATGTGGAACCCAGAGGATGATCCACCGTGTGATCGGGAAACGTGTTCAAATGTGTCTCAGTTTTCGTCCCCTGGTACTCGGGTGCAACATTCCAGATGCTTTACTAACACTCTCCCCACTTGGAGAGTCAGTGCCTTTAACCTCCTGTTTGGCCCAGTTTGCAATTTCTGCGGAAAATGAACAGGAATAGGGAGAACCAATGAGAGACTAGCTGGAGGTGTCTGGATGGGCAAATTTTACTCTCATTTCCCACCAGGAAATGGAATTAACCAAAGGCTCACCGAGCCGTGCCGGAACCACACTAGGGCCTGAAGCAATCCTGCGGTGTTGCGGCCAGCTCACAAGAAAGCGAGTTGAAGAAAGTAGCTCAGGGGCACTGTAATTCACAAACCTTCAGAGTTCTAAATGACAGCTATCGTCCAAAAATATATTGAAGTAAGGCTGCCAAGAGGACTTGAAAGCGGGGCAGAATTGCAGGAAACCGTTTTCAGGAGGTAGACTGGAATTGCATGTAAAGCATAAGAAAAGAGGCAGACCGTCCACAATGATGCACTTGGCCAAAAAGGGCGTATGCGTTTTCTCCTGAATATATTCAGGAAAAAACGCATACGCCCTTTTTGGCCAACCAAGCAAGCTTGCAAAGGAAATCTGCACTACAATGAAGTCTCACTGCCCCCCGGTCAAAAGGGCCATCTGAAAAAAGTGTAAAATCCAGAAAGGCAGGACAGACCATGGAGAACTGGGAGCCTACTTAGGCTGATGGGCGGGATGTAAATTGCCAACAGCCACTCTGGAGAAGTGTATGGTGTTTCCTGAAACATCTGAAAAACAAAGCAACAGAGCCTAGGGCACTTCCATTTTTGGTCCTATAGATTAGGGAAATTAAAATCAAAAAGACACAGCCACCCCAAAGTTTGGGACAGCTCTGTTTACAAGAACCTCATTTACTATACAAGTTCAATATCGCAGAAAGCGAAAAATGGATAAAGAAGTTGTGGTACTTACGTACAATGCAATATCACTCAGCAATGAAATCTATGTCATCAGGCCAGTAGCAGCATAATGAGTGGATTCAGGTACGATGATTCTAAGTGAAATAAGTCACACAGAAAAAGAAACATCATAAGGTATCACTAATACACGGAATGTAAACTTGGCTACACAGGAACTGAATTACAAAACAGAATAGGGTCTCAAATGTAGAAAACCAACTTATGCTTGCTTAAGGGGAAAGGTGAGTTGGGGTGCTGCATAAAACCAGAGATTGAAATTAGCACAGATACCTTTCCATAAGCCAAATATGTAATAGACAAGAGCTACTGCTTGCTCAACGAAGTGGACTCAACACCCCATATTAAACGTCTAAGAATATACCTGACTAGTAAGAATCTTAAAACCTATGGATTTATATGTCTCCGAAAGAGAATCCAGCGTGTGTACAGCGGCATAAACGCAGCAGTGATAGGATTGGTGAGGTTCGGTGAGCAAATGCAGACCCTTTGAAGTCGTATTGCATGGTACCCATTCCATGGGTCTCAACTCTCCAGGTTTAAGGGATTCTTCCTTCAGCTAAAACATGCATGTGGAACCCAGAGTATGATCCACCGTGTGATCGGGAAACGTGTTCAAATGTGTCTCAGTTTTCGTCCCCTGGTACTCGGGTGCAACATTCCAGATGCTTTACTAACACTCTCCCCACTTGGAGAGTCAGTGCCTTTAACCTCCTGTTTGGCCCAGTTTGCAATTTCTGCGGAAAATGAACAGGAATAGGGAGAACCAATGAGAGACTAGCTGGAGGTGTCTGGACGGGTAAATTTAACTCTCATTTCCCACCAAGAAGAGGAATTAACCAAAGGCTCAGCGAGCCATGCCGGAACCACACTAGGGCCTGAAGCAATCCTGCGGTGTTGTGGCCAGCTCACAAGAAAGCGAGTTGAATAAAGGAGCTCAGGGGCCCTGTAATTCACACACCTGCAGAGTTGTAAATGACAGCTATCGTCCAAAAATATATTGAAGTAAGGCTGCCAAGAGGACTTGAAAGCGGGGCAGAATTGCAGGAAACCGATTTCAGGAGGTAGACTGGAATTGCATGTAAAGCATACGAAAAGAGGCAGAACGTCCACAATGATGCACTTGGCCAAAAAGGGCGTATGCGTTTTTCCCTGAATATATTCAGGAAAAAACGCATACGCCCTTTTTGGCCAACCAAGCAAGCTTGCAAAGGAAATCTGCACTACAATGAAGTCTCACTGCCCCCCGGTCAAAAGGGCCATCTGAAAAAAGTGTAAAATCCAGAAAGGCAGGACAGGCCATGGAGAACTGGGAGCCTTGTTATGCTGATGGGCGTGATGTAAATTGCCAACAGCAACTCTGGAGAAGTGTATGGTGTTTCCTGAAACATCTAAAAAACAAAGCAACAGAGCCTAGGGCACTTCCACTTATGGTCCTATAGCTTAGGGAAATTAAAATAAAGACACAGCCACCCCAAAGTTTGGGACAGCTCTGTTTACAAGAACCTCGTTTACGGTACAAGTTCAATATCGCAGAAAGCAAAAAATGGATAAAGAAGTTGTGGTACTTACGTACAATGCAATATCACTCAGCAATGAAATCTATGTCATCAGGCCAGTAGCAGCATAATGAGTGGATTCAGGTACGATGATTCTAAGTGAAATAAGTCACACAGAAAAAGAAACATCATAAGATATCACTAATACACGGAATGTAAACTTGGCTACACAGGAACTGAATTACAAAACAGAATAGGGTCTCAAATGTAGAAAACCAACTTATGCTTGCTTAAGGGGAAAGGTGAGTTGTGGTGCTGCATAAAACCAGAGATTGAAATTAGCACAGATACCTTTCCATAAGCCAAATATGTAATAGACAAGAGCTACTGCTTGCTCAACGAAGTGGACTCAACACCCCATATTAAACGCCTAAGAATATACCTGACTAGTAAGAATCTTAAAACCTATTGATTTATATGTCTCCGAAAGAGAATCAAGCGTGTGTACAGCGGCATAAACGCAGCAGTGATAGGATTGGTGAGGTTCGGTGAGCAAATGCAGACCCTTTGAAGTCATATTGCATGGTACCCATTCCATGGTTCTCAACTCTCCAGGTTTAAGGGATTCTTCCTTCAGCTAAAACATGCATGTGGAACCCAGAGGATGATCCACCGTGTGATCGGGAAACGTGTTCAAATGTGTCTCAGTTTTCGTCCCCTGGTACTCGGGTGCAACATTCCAGATGCTTTACTAACACTCTCCCCACTTGGAGAGTCAGTGCCTTTAAACTCCTGTTTGGCCCAGTTTGCAATTTCTGCGGAAAATGAACAGGAATAGGGAGAACCAATGAGAGACTAGCTGGAGGTGTCTGGACGGGCAAATTTTACTCTCATTTCCCACCAGGAAATGGAATTAACCAAAGGCTCACCGAGCCGTGCCGGAACCACACTAGGGCCTGAAGCAATCCTGCGGTGTTGCGGCCAGCTCACAAGAAAGCGAGTTGAAGAAAGGAGCTCAGGGGCCCTGTAATTCACACACCTGCAGAGTTATAAATGACAGCTATCGTCCAAAAATATATTGAAGTAAGGCTGCCAAGAGGACTTGAAAGCGGGGCAGAATTGCAGGAAACCGATTTCAGGAGGTAGACTGGAATTGCATGTAAAGCATACGAAAAGAGGCAGAACGTCCACAATGATGCACTTGGCCAAAAAGGGCGTATGCGTTTTTTCCTGAATATATTCAGGAAAAAACGCATACGCCCTTTTTGGCCAACCAAGCAAGCTTGCAAAGGAAATCTGCACTACAATGAAGTCTCACTGCCCCCCGGTCAAAAGGGCCATCTGAAAAAAGTGTAAAATCCAGAAAGGCAGGACAGGCCATGGAGAACTGGGAGCCTTGTTATGCTGATGGGCGTGATGTAAATTGCCAACAGCCACTCTGGAGAAGTGTATGGTGTTTCCTGAAACATCTAAAAAACAAAGCAACAGAGCCTAGGGCACTTCCACTTATGGTCCTATAGCTTAGGGAAATTAAAATAAAGACACAGCCACCCCAAAGTTTGGGACAGCTCTGTTTACAAGAACCTCGTTTACGGTACAAGTTCAATATCGCAGAAAGCAAAAAATGGATAAAGAAGTTGTGGTACTTACGTACAATGCAATATCACTCAGCAATGAAATCTATGTCATCAGGCCAGTAGCAGCATAATGAGTGGATTCAGGTACGATGATTCTAAGTGAAATAAGTCACACAGAAAAAGAAACATCATAAGATATCACTAATACACGGAATGTAAACTTGGCTACACAGGAACTGAATTACAAAACAGAATAGGGTCTCAAATGTAGAAAACCAACTTATGCTTGCTTAAGGGGAAAGGTGAGTTGTGGTGCTGCATAAAACCAGAGATTGAAATTAGCACAGATACCTTTCCATAAGCCAAATATGTAATAGACAAGAGCTACTGCTTGCTCAACGAAGTGGACTCAACACCCCATATTAAACGCCTAAGAATATACCTGACTAGTAAGAATCTTAAAACCTATTGATTTATATGTCTCCGAAAGAGAATCAAGCGTGTGTACAGCGGCATAAACGCAGCAGTGATAGGATTGGTGAGGTTCGGTGAGCAAATGCAGACCCTTTGAAGTCATATTGCATGGTACCCATTCCATGGTTCTCAACTCTCCAGGTTTAAGGGATTCTTCCTTCAGCTAAAACATGCATGTGGAACCCAGAGGATGATCCACCGTGTGATCGGGAAACGTGTTCAAATGTGTCTCAGTTTTCGTCCCCTGGTACTCGGGTGCAACATTCCAGATGCTTTACTAACACTCTCCCCACTTGGAGAGTCAGTGCCTTTAAACTCCTGTTTGGCCCAGTTTGCAATTTCTGCGGAAAATGAACAGGAATAGGGAGAACCAATGAGAGACTAGCTGGAGGTGTCTGGACGGGCAAATTTTACTCTCATTTCCCACCAGGAAATGGAATTAACCAAAGGCTCACCGAGCCGTGCCGGAACCACACTAGGGCCTGAAGCAATCCTGCGGTGTTGCGGCCAGCTCACAAGAAAGCGAGTTGAAGAAAGTAGCTCAGGGGCACTGTAATTCACAAACCTTCAGAGTTCTAAATGACAGCTATCGTCCAAAAATATATTGAAGTAAGGCTGCCAAGAGGACTTGAAAGCGGGGCAGAATTGCAGGAAACCGATTTCAGGAGGTAGACTGGAATTACATATAAAGCATACGAAAAGAGGCAGAACGTCCACAATGATGCACTTGGCCAAAAAGGGCGTATGCGTTTTTTCCTGAATATATTCAGGAAAAAACGCATACGCCCTTTTTGGCCAACCAAGCAAGCTTGCAAAGGAAATCTGCACTACAATGAAGTCTCACTGCCCCCCGGTCAAAAGGGCCATCTGAAAAAAGTGTAAAATCCAGAAAGGCAGGACAGGCCATGGAGAACTGGGAGCCTTCTTATGCTGATGGGCGTGATGTAAATTGCCAACAGCCACTCTGGAGAAGTGTATGGTGTTTCCTGAAACATCTAAAAAACAAAGCAACAGAGCCTAGGGCACTTCCACTTATGGTCCTATAGCTTAGGGAAATTAAAATAAAGACACAGCCACCCCAAAGTTTGGGACAGCTCTGTTTACAAGAACCTCATTTACGGTACAAGTTCAATATCGCAGAAAGCAAAAAATGGATAAAGAAGTTGTGGTACTTACGTACAATGCAATATCACTCAGCAATGAAATCTATGTCATCAGGCCAGTAGCAGCATAATGAGTGGATTCAGGTACGATGATTCTAAGTGAAATAAGTCACACAGAAAAAGAAACATCATAAGATATCACTAATACACGGAATGTAAACTTGGCTACACAGGAACTGAATTACAAAACAGAATAGGGTCTCAAATGTAGAAAACCAACTTATGCTTGCTTAAGGGGAAAGGTGAGTTGTGGTGCTGCATAAAACCAGAGATTGAAATTAGCACAGATACCTTTCCATAAGCCAAATATGTAATAGACAAGAGCTACTGCTTGCTCAACGAAGTGGACTCAACACCCCATATTAAACGCCTAAGAATATACCTGACTAGTAAGAATCTTAAAACCTATTGATTTATATGTCTCCGAAAGAGAATCAAGCGTGTGTACAGCGGCATAAACGCAGCAGTGATAGGATTGGTGAGGTTCGGTGAGCAAATGCAGACCCTTTGAAGTCATATTGCATGGTACCCATTCCATGGTTCTCAACTCTCCAGGTTTAAGGGATTCTTCCTTCAGCTAAAACATGCATGTGGAACCCAGAGGATGATCCACCGTGTGATCGGGAAACGTGTTCAAATGTGTCTCAGTTTTCGTCCCCTGGTACTCGGGTGCAACATTCCAGATGCTTTACTAACACTCTCCCCACTTGGAGAGTCAGTGCCTTTAAACTCCTGTTTGGCCCAGTTTGCAATTTCTGCGGAAAATGAACAGGAATAGGGAGAACCAATGAGAGACTAGCTGGAGGTGTCTGGACGGGCAAATTTTACTCTCATTTCCCACCAGGAAATGGAATTAACCAAAGGCTCACCGAGCCGTGCCGGAACCACACTAGGGCCTGAAGCAATCCTGCGGTGTTGCGGCCAGCTCACAAGAAAGCGAGTTGAAGAAAGTAGCTCAGGGACACTGTAATTCACAAACCTTCAGAGTTCTAAATGACAGCTATCGTCCAAAAATATATTGAAGTAAGGCTGCCAAGAGGACTTGAAAGCGGGGCAGAATTGCAGGAAACCGATTTCAGGAGGTAGACTGGAATTGCATGTAAAGCATACGAAAAGAGGCAGAACGTCCACAATGATGCACTTGGCCAAAAAGGGCGTATGCGTTTTTTCCTGAATATATTCAGGAAAAAACGCATACGCCCTTTTTGGCCAACCAAGCAAGCTTGCAAAGGAAATCTGCACTACAATGAAGTCTCACTGCCCCCCGGTCAAAAGGGCCATCTGAAAAAAGTGTAAAATCCAGAAAGGCAGGACAGGCCATGGAGAACTGGGAGCCTTCTTATGCTGATGGGCGTGATGTAAATTGCCAACAGCCACTCTGGAGAAGTGTATGGTGTTTCCTGAAACATCTAAAAAACAAAGCAACAGAGCCTAGGGCACTTCCACTTATGGTCCTATAGCTTAGGGAAATTAAAATAAAGACACAGCCACCCCAAAGTTTGGGACAGCTCTGTTTACAAGAACCTCGTTTACGGTACAAGTTCAATATCGCAGAAAGCAAAAAATGGATAAAGAAGTTGTGGTACTTACGTACAATGCAATATCACTCAGCAATGAAATCTATGTCATCAGGCCAGTAGCAGCATAATGAGTGGATTCAGGTACGATGATTCTAAGTGAAATAAGTCACACAGAAAAAGAAACATCATAAGATATCACTAATACACGGAATGTAAACTTGGCTACACAGGAACTGAATTACAAAACAGAATAGGGTCTCAAATGTAGAAAACCAACTTATGCTTGCTTAAGGGGAAAGGTGAGTTGTGGTGCTGCATAAAACCAGAGATTGAAATTAGCACAGATACCTTTCCATAAGCCAAATATGTAATAGACAAGAGCTACTGCTTGCTCAACGAAGTGGACTCAACACCCCATATTAAACGCCTAAGAATATACCTGACTAGTAAGAATCTTAAAACCTATTGATTTATATGTCTCCGAAAGAGAATCAAGCGTGTGTACAGCGGCATAAACGCAGCAGTGATAGGATTGGTGAGGTTCGGTGAGCAAATGCAGACCCTTTGAAGTCATATTGCATGGTACCCATTCCATGGTTCTCAACTCTCCAGGTTTAAGGGATTCTTCCTTCAGCTAAAACATGCATGTGGAACCCAGAGGATGATCCACCGTGTGATCGGGAAACGTGTTCAAATGTGTCTCAGTTTTCGTCCCCTGGTACTCGGGTGCAACATTCCAGATGCTTTACTAACACTCTCCCCACTTGGAGAGTCAGTGACTTTAAACTCCTGTTTGGCCCAGTTTGCAATTTCTGCGGAAAATGAACAGGAATAGGGAGAACCAATGAGAGACTAGCTGGAGGTGTCTGGACGGGCAAATTTTACTCTCATTTCACACCAGGAAATGGAATTAACCAAAGGCTCACCGAGCCGTGCCGGAACCACACTAGGGCCTGAAGCAATCCTGCGGTGTTGCGGCCAGCTCACAAGAAAGCGAGTTGAAGAAAGTAGCTCAGGGACACTGTAATTCACAAACCTTCAGAGTTCTAAATGACAGCTATCGTCCAAAAATATATTGAAGTAAGGCTGCCAAGAGGACTTGAAAGCGGGGCAGAATTGCAGGAAACCGATTTCAGGAGGTAGACTGGAATTGCATGTAAAGCATACGAAAAGAGGCAGAACGTCCACAATGATGCACTTGGCCAAAAAGGGCGTATGCGTTTTTTCCTGAATATATTCAGTAAAAAACGCATACGCCCTTTTTGGCCAACCAAGCAAGCTTGCAAAGGAAATCTGCACTACAATGAAGTCTCACTGCCCCCCGGTCAAAAGGGCCATCTGAAAAAAGTGTAAAATCCAGAAAGGCAGGACAGGCCATGGAGAACTGGGAGCCTTCTTATGCTGATGGGCGTGATGTAAATTGCCAACAGCCACTCTGGAGAAGTGTATGGTGTTTCCTGAAACATCTAAAAAACAAAGCAACAGAGCCTAGGGCACTTCCACTTATGGTCCTATAGCTTAGGGAAATTAAAATAAAGACACAGCCACCCCAAAGTTTGGGACAGCTCTGTTTACAAGAACCTCGTTTTCGGTACAAGTTCAATATCGCAGAAAGCAAAAAATGGATAAAGAAGTTGTGGTACTTACGTACAATGCAATATCACTCAGCAATGAAATCTATGTCATCAGGCCAGTAGCAGCATAATGAGTGGATTCAGGTACGATGATTCTAAGTGAAATAAGTCACACAGAAAAAGAAACATCATAAGATATCACTAATACACGGAATGTAAACTTGGCTACACAGGAACTGAATTACAAAACAGAATAGGGTCTCAAATGTAGAAAATCAACTTATGCTTGCTTAAGGGGAAAGGTGAGTTGTGGTGCTGCATAAAACCAGAGATTGAAATTAGCACAGATACCTTTCCATAAGCCAAATATGTAATAGACAAGAGCTACTGCTTGCTCAACGAAGTGGACTCAACACCCCATATTAAACGCCTAAGAATATACCTGACTAGTAAGAATCTTAAAACCTATTGATTTATATGTCTCCGAAAGAGAATCAAGCGTGTGTACAGCGGCATAAACGCAGCAGTGATAGGATTGGTGAGGTTCGGTGAGCAAATGCAGACCCTTTGAAGTCATATTGCATGGTACCCATTCCATGGTTCTCAACTCTCCAGGTTTAAGGGATTCTTCCTTCAGCTAAAACATGCATGTGGAACCCAGAGGATGATCCACCGTGTGATCGGGAAACGTGTTCAAATGTGTCTCAGTTTTCGTCCCCTGGTACTCGGGTGCAACATTCCAGATGCTTTACTAACACTCTCCCCACTTGGAGAGTCAGTGCCTTTAACCTCCTGTTTGGCCCAGTTTGCAATTTCTGCGGAAAATGAACAGGAATAGGGAGAACCAATGAGAGACTAGCTGGAGGTGTCTGGATGGGCAAATTTTACTCTCATTTCCCACCAGGAAATGGAATTAACCAAAGGCTCACCGAGCCGTGCCGGAACCACACTAGGGCCTGAAGCAATCCTGCGGTGTTGCGGCCAGCTCACAAGAAAGCGAGTTGAAGAAAGTAGCTCAGGGGCACTGTAATTCACAAACCTTCAGAGTTCTAAATGACAGCTATCGTCCAAAAATATATTGAAGTAAGGCTGCCAAGAGGACTTGAAAGCGGGGCAGAATTGCAGGAAACCGTTTTCAGGAGGTAGACTGGAATTGCATGTAAAGCATAAGAAAAGAGGCAGACCGTCCACAATGATGCACTTGGCCAAAAAGGGCGTATGCGTTTTCTCCTGAATATATTCAGGAAAAAACGCATACGCCCTTTTTGGCCAACCAAGCAAGCTTGCAAAGGAAATCTGCACTACAATGAAGTCTCACTGCCCCCCGGTCAAAAGGGCCATCTGAAAAAAGTGTAAAATCCAGAAAGGCAGGACAGACCATGGAGAACTGGGAGCCTACTTAGGCTGATGGGCGGGATGTAAATTGCCAACAGCCACTCTGGAGAAGTGTATGGTGTTTCCTGAAACATCTGAAAAACAAAGCAACAGAGCCTAGGGCACTTCCATTTTTGGTCCTATAGATTAGGGAAATTAAAATCAAAAAGACACAGCCACCCCAAAGTTTGGGACAGCTCTGTTTACAAGAACCTCATTTACTATACAAGTTCAATATCGCAGAAAGCGAAAAATGGATAAAGAAGTTGTGGTACTTACGTACAATGCAATATCACTCAGCAATGAAATCTATGTCATCAGGCCAGTAGCAGCATAATGAGTGGATTCAGGTACGATGATTCTAAGTGAAATAAGTCACACAGAAAAAGAAACATCATAAGGTATCACTAATACACGGAATGTAAACTTGGCTACACAGGAACTGAATTACAAAACAGAATAGGGTCTCAAATGTAGAAAACCAACTTATGCTTGCTTAAGGGGAAAGGTGAGTTGGGGTGCTGCATAAAACCAGAGATTGAAATTAGCACAGATACCTTTCCATAAGCCAAATATGTAATAGACAAGAGCTACTGCTTGCTCAACGAAGTGGACTCAACACCCCATATTAAACGTCTAAGAATATACCTGACTAGTAAGAATCTTAAAACCTATGGATTTATATGTCTCCGAAAGAGAATCCAGCGTGTGTACAGCGGCATAAACGCAGCAGTGATAGGATTGGTGAGGTTCGGTGAGCAAATGCAGACCCTTTGAAGTCATATTGCATGGTACCCATTCCATGGTTCTCAACTCTCCAGGTTTAAGGGATTCTTCCTTCAGCTAAAACATGCATGTGGAACCCAGAGTATGATCCACCGTGTGATCGGGAAACGTGTTCAAATGTGTCTCAGTTTTCGTCCCCTGGTACTCGGGTGCAACATTCCAGATGCTTTACTAACACTCTCCCCACTTGGAGAGTCAGCGCCTTTATACTCCTGTTTGGCCCAGTGTGCAATTTCTGCGGAAAATGAACAGGAATAGGGAGAACCAATGAGAGACTAGCTGGAGGTGTCTGGACGGGCAAATTTAACTCTCATTTCCCACCAGGAAGACGAATTAACCAAAGGCTCAGCGAGCCATGCCGAAACCACACTAGGGCCTGAAGCAATCCTGCGGTGTTGCGGCCAGCTCACAAGAAAGCGAGTTGAAGAAAGAAGCTCAGGGGCACTGTAATTCACAAACCTGCAGAGTTATAAATGACAGCTATCGTCCAAAAATATATTGAAGTAAGGCTGCCAAGAGGACTTGAATGTGGGGCAGAATTGCAGGAAACCGATTTCAGGAGGTAGACTGGAATTGCATGTAAAGCATACGAAAAGAGGCAGAACGTCCACAATGATGCACTTGGCCAAAAAGGGCGTATGCGTTTTTTCCTGAATATATTCAGGAAAAAACGCATACGCCCTTTTTGGCCAACCAAGCAAGCTTGCAAAGGAAATCTGCACTACAATGAAGTCTCACTGCCCCCCGGTCAAAAGGGCCATCTGAAAAAAGTGTAAAATCCAGAAAGGCAGGACAGGCCATGGAGAACTGGGAGCCTTCTTATGCTGATGGGCGTGATGTAAATTGCCAACAGCCACTCTGGAGAAGTGTATGGTGTTTCCTGAAACATCTAAAAAACAAAGCAACAGAGCCTAGGGCACTTCCACTTATGGTCCTATAGCTTAGGGAAATTAAAATAAAGACACAGCCACCCCAAAGTTTGGGACAGCTCTGTTTACAAGAACCTCGTTTACGGTACAAGTTCAATATCGCAGAAAGCAAAAAATGGATAAAGAAGTTGTGGTACTTACGTACAATGCAATATCACTCAGCAATGAAATCTATGTCATCAGGCCAGTAGCAGCATAATGAGTGGATTCAGGTACGATGATTCTAAGTGAAATAAGTCACACAGAAAAAGAAACATCATAAGATATCACTAATACACGGAATGTAAACTTGGCTACACAGGAACTGAATTACAAAACAGAATAGGGTCTCAAATGTAGAAAACCAACTTATGCTTGCTTAAGGGGAAAGGTGAGTTGTGGTGCTGCATAAAACCAGAGATTGAAATTAGCACAGATACCTTTCCATAAGCCAAATATGTAATAGACAAGAGCTACTGCTTGCTCAACGAAGTGGACTCAACACCCCATATTAAACGCCTAAGAATATACCTGACTAGTAAGAATCTTAAAACCTATTGATTTATATGTCTCCGAAAGAGAATCAAGCGTGTGTACAGCGGCATAAACGCAGCAGTGATAGGATTGGTGAGGTTCGGTGAGCAAATGCAGACCCTTTGAAGTCATATTGCATGGTACCCATTCCATGGTTCTCAACTCTCCAGGTTTAAGGGATTCTTCCTTCAGCTAAAACATGCATGTGGAACCCAGAGTATGATCCACCATGTGATCGGGAAACGTGTTCAAATGTGTCTCAGTTTTCGTCCCCTGGTACTCGGGTGCAACATTCCAGATGCTTTACTAACACTCTCCCCACTTGGAGAGTCAGTGCCTTTAACCTCCTGTTTGGCCCAGTTTGCAATTTCTGCGGAAAATGAACAGGAATAGGGAGAACCAATGAGAGACTAGCTGGAGGTGTCTGGATGGGCAAATTTTACTCTCATTTCCCACCAGGAAATGGAATTAACCAAAGGCTCACCGAGCCGTGCCAGAACCACACTAGGGCCTGAAGCAATCCTGCGGTGTTGCGGCCAGCTCACAAGAAAGCGAGTTGAAGAAAGTAGCTCAGGGGCACTGTAATTCACAAACCTTCAGAGTTCTAAATGACAGCTATCGTCCAAAAATATATTGAAGTAAGGCTGCCAAGAGGACTTGAAAGCGGGGCAGAATTGCAGGAAACCGTTTTCAGGAGGTAGACTGGAATTGCATGTAAAGCATAAGAAAAGAGGCAGACCGTCCACAATGATGCACTTGGCCAAAAAGGGCGTATGCGTTTTCTCCTGAATATATTCAGGAAAAAACGCATACGCCCTTTTTGGCCAACCAAGCAAGCTTGCAAAGGAAATCTGCACTACAATGAAGTCTCACTGCCCCCCGGTCAAAAGGGCCATCTGAAAAAAGTGTAAAATCCAGAAAGGCAGGACAGACCATGGAGAACTGGGAGCCTACTTAGGCTGATGGGCGGGATGTAAATTGCCAACAGCCACTCTGGAGAAGTGTATGGTGTTTCCTGAAACATCTGAAAAACAAAGCAACAGAGCCTAGGGCACTTCCATTTTTGGTCCTATAGATTAGGGAAATTAAAATCAAAAAGACACAGCCACCCCAAAGTTTGGGACAGCTCTGTTTACAAGAACCTCATTTACTATACAAGTTCAATATCGCAGAAAGCGAAAAATGGATAAAGAAGTTGTGGTACTTACGTACAATGCAATATCACTCAGCAATGAAATCTATGTCATCAGGCCAGTAGCAGCATAATGAGTGGATTCAGGTACGATGATTCTAAGTGAAATAAGTCACACAGAAAAAGAAACATCATAAGGTATCACTAATACACGGAATGTAAACTTGGCTACACAGGAACTGAATTACAAAACAGAATAGGGTCTCAAATGTAGAAAACCAACTTATGCTTGCTTAAGGGGAAAGGTGAGTTGGGGTGCTGCATAAAACCAGAGATTGAAATTAGCACAGATACCTTTCCATAAGCCAAATATGTAATAGACAAGAGCTACTGCTTGCTCAACGAAGTGGACTCAACACCCCATATTAAACGTCTAAGAATATACCTGACTAGTAAGAATCTTAAAACCTATGGATTTATATGTCTCCGAAAGAGAATCCAGCGTGTGTACAGCGGCATAAACGCAGCAGTGATAGGATTGGTGAGGTTCGGTGAGCAAATGCAGACCCTTTGAAGTCATATTGCATGGTACCCATTCCATGGTTCTCAACTCTCCAGGTTTAAGGGATTCTTCCTTCAGCTAAAACATGCATGTGGAACCCAGAGTATGATCCACCGTGTGATCGGGAAACGTGTTCAAATGTGTCTCAGTTTTCGTCCCCTGGTACTCGGGTGCAACATTCCAGATGCTTTACTAACACTCTCCCCACTTGGAGAGTCAGCGCCTTTATACTCCTGTTTGGCCCAGTGTGCAATTTCTGCGGAAAATGAACAGGAATAGGGAGAACCAATGAGAGACTAGCTGGAGGTGTCTGGACGGGCAAATTTAACTCTCATTTCCCACCAGGAAGACGAATTAACCAAAGGCTCAGCGAGCCATGCCGAAACCACACTAGGGCCTGAAGCAATCCTGCGGTGTTGCGGCCAGCTCACAAGAAAGCGAGTTGAAGAAAGAAGCTCAGGGGCACTGTAATTCACAAACCTGCAGAGTTATAAATGACAGCTATCGTCCAAAAATATATTGAAGTAAGGCTGCCAAGAGGACTTGAATGTGGGGCAGAATTGCAGGAAACCGATTTCAGGAGGTAGACTGGAATTGCATGTAAAGCATACGAAAAGAGGCAGAACGTCCACAATGATGCACTTGGCCAAAAAGGGCGTATGCGTTTTTTCCTGAATATATTCAGGAAAAAACGCATACGCCCTTTTTGGCCAACCAAGCAAGCTTGCAAAGGAAATCTGCACTACAATGAAGTCTCACTGCCCCCCGGTCAAAAGGGCCATCTGAAAAAAGTGTAAAATCCAGAAAGGCAGGACAGGCCATGGAGAACTGGGAGCCTTCTTATGCTGATGGGCGTGATGTAAATTGCCAACAGCCACTCTGGAGAAGTGTATGGTGTTTCCTGAAACATCTAAAAAACAAAGCAACAGAGCCTAGGGCACTTCCACTTATGGTCCTATAGCTTAGGGAAATTAAAATAAAGACACAGCCACCCCAAAGTTTGGGACAGCTCTGTTTACAAGAACCTCGTTTACGGTACAAGTTCAATATCGCAGAAAGCAAAAAATGGATAAAGAAGTTGTGGTACTTACGTACAATGCAATATCACTCAGCAATGAAATCTATGTCATCAGGCCAGTAGCAGCATAATGAGTGGATTCAGGTACGATGATTCTAAGTGAAATAAGTCACACAGAAAAAGAAACATCATAAGATATCACTAATACACGGAATGTAAACTTGGCTACACAGGAACTGAATTACAAAACAGAATAGGGTCTCAAATGTAGAAAACCAACTTATGCTTGCTTAAGGGGAAAGGTGAGTTGTGGTGCTGCATAAAACCAGAGATTGAAATTAGCACAGATACCTTTCCATAAGCCAAATATGTAATAGACAAGAGCTACTGCTTGCTCAACGAAGTGGACTCAACACCCCATATTAAACGCCTAAGAATATACCTGACTAGTAAGAATCTTAAAACCTATTGATTTATATGTCTCCGAAAGAGAATCAAGCGTGTGTACAGCGGCATAAACGCAGCAGTGATAGGATTGGTGAGGTTCGGTGAGCAAATGCAGACCCTTTGAAGTCATATTGCATGGTACCCATTCCATGGTTCTCAACTCTCCAGGTTTAAGGGATTCTTCCTTCAGCTAAAACATGCATGTGGAACCCAGAGGATGATCCACCGTGTGATCGGGAAACGTGTTCAAATGTGTCTCAGTTTTCGTCCCCTGGTACTCGGGTGCAACATTCCAGATGCTTTACTAACACTCTCCCCACTTGGAGAGTCAGTGCCTTTAACCTCCTGTTTGGCCCAGTTTGCAATTTCTGCGGAAAATGAACAGGAATAGGGAGAACCAATGAGAGACTAGCTGGAGGTGTCTGGATGGGCAAATTTTACTCTCATTTCCCACCAGGAAATGGAATTAACCAAAGGCTCACCGAGCCGTGCCGGAACCACACTAGGGCCTGAAGCAATCCTGCGGTGTTGCGGCCAGCTCACAAGAAAGCGAGTTGAAGAAAGTAGCTCAGGGGCACTGTAATTCACAAACCTTCAGAGTTCTAAATGACAGCTATCGTCCAAAAATATATTGAAGTAAGGCTGCCAAGAGGACTTGAAAGCGGGGCAGAATTGCAGGAAACCGTTTTCAGGAGGTAGACTGGAATTGCATGTAAAGCATAAGAAAAGAGGCAGACCGTCCACAATGATGCACTTGGCCAAAAAGGGCGTATGCGTTTTCTCCTGAATATATTCAGGAAAAAACGCATACGCCCTTTTTGGCCAACCAAGCAAGCTTGCAAAGGAAATCTGCACTACAATGAAGTCTCACTGCCCCCCGGTCAAAAGGGCCATCTGAAAAAAGTGTAAAATCCAGAAAGGCAGGACAGACCATGGAGAACTGGGAGCCTACTTAGGCTGATGGGCGGGATGTAAATTGCCAACAGCCACTCTGGAGAAGTGTATGGTGTTTCCTGAAACATCTGAAAAACAAAGCAACAGAGCCTAGGGCACTTCCATTTTTGGTCCTATAGATTAGGGAAATTAAAATCAAAAAGACACAGCCACCCCAAAGTTTGGGACAGCTCTGTTTACAAGAACCTCATTTACTATACAAGTTCAATATCGCAGAAAGCGAAAAATGGATAAAGAAGTTGTGGTACTTACGTACAATGCAATATCACTCAGCAATGAAATCTATGTCATCAGGCCAGTAGCAGCATAATGAGTGGATTCAGGTACGATGATTCTAAGTGAAATAAGTCACACAGAAAAAGAAACATCATAAGGTATCACTAATACACGGAATGTAAACTTGGCTACACAGGAACTGAATTACAAAACAGAATAGGGTCTCAAATGTAGAAAACCAACTTATGCTTGCTTAAGGGGAAAGGTGAGTTGGGGTGCTGCATAAAACCAGAGATTGAAATTAGCACAGATACCTTTCCATAAGCCAAATATGTAATAGACAAGAGCTACTGCTTGCTCAACGAAGTGGACTCAACACCCCATATTAAACGTCTAAGAATATACCTGACTAGTAAGAATCTTAAAACCTATGGATTTATATGTCTCCGAAAGAGAATCCAGCGTGTGTACAGCGGCATAAACGCAGCAGTGATAGGATTGGTGAGGTTCGGTGAGCAAATGCAGACCCTTTGAAGTCATATTGCATGGTACCCATTCCATGGTTCTCAACTCTCCAGGTTTAAGGGATTCTTCCTTCAGCTAAAACATGCATGTGGAACCCAGAGTATGATCCACCGTGTGATCGGGAAACGTGTTCAAATGTGTCTCAGTTTTCGTCCCCTGGTACTCGGGTGCAACATTCCAGATGCTTTACTAACACTCTCCCCACTTGGAGAGTCAGCGCCTTTATACTCCTGTTTGGCCCAGTGTGCAATTTCTGCGGAAAATGAACAGGAATAGGGAGAACCAATGAGAGACTAGCTGGAGGTGTCTGGACGGGCAAATTTAACTCTCATTTCCCACCAGGAAGACGAATTAACCAAAGGCTCAGCGAGCCATGCCGAAACCACACTAGGGCCTGAAGCAATCCTGCGGTGTTGCGGCCAGCTCACAAGAAAGCGAGTTGAAGAAAGAAGCTCAGGGGCACTGTAATTCACAAACCTGCAGAGTTATAAATGACAGCTATCGTCCAAAAATATATTGAAGTAAGGCTGCCAAGAGGACTTGAATGTGGGGCAGAATTGCAGGAAACCGATTTCAGGAGGTAGACAGGAATTGCATGTAAAGCATAGGAAAAGAGGCAGAACGTCCACAATGATGCACTTGGCCAAAAGGGCGTATGCGTTTTATCCTGAATATATTCAGGAAAAAACGCATACGCCCTTTTTGGCCAACCAAGGAAGCTTGCAAAGGAAATCTGCACTACAATGAAGTCTCACTGCCCCCCGGTCAAAAGGGCTATCTGAAAAAAGTGTAAAATCCAGAAAGGCAGGACAGGCCATGGAGAACTGGGAGCCTTCTTATGCTGATGGGCGTGATGTAAATTGCCAACAGCCACTCTGGAGAAGTGTATGGTGTTTCCTGAAACATCTAAAAAACAAAGCAACAGAGCCTAGGGCACTTCCACTTATGGTCCTATAGCTTAGGGAAATTAAAATCAAAAAGACACAGCCACCCCAAAGTTTGGGACGGCTCTGTTTACAAGAACCTCGTTTACGGTACAAGTTCAATATCGCAGAAAGCGAAAAATGGATAAAGTAGTTGTGGTACTTACGTACAATGCAATATCACTCAGCAATGAAATCTATGTCATCAGGCCAGTAGCAGCATAATGAGTGGATTCAGGTACAATGATTCTAAGTGAAATAAGTCACAGAGAAAAAGAAACATCATAAAGTATCACTAATACACGGAATGTAAACTTGGCTACACAGGAACTGAATTACAAAACAGAATAGGGTCTCAAATGTCGATAACCAACTTATACTTGCTTAAGGGGAAAGGTGAGTTGGGGTGCTGCATAAAACCAGAGATTGAAATTAGCACAGATACCTTTCCATAAGCCAAATATGTAATAGACAAGAGCTACTGCTTGCTCAACGAAGTGGACTCAACACCCCATATTAAACGCCTAAGAATATACCTGACTAGTAAGAATCTTAAAACCTATGGATTGATATGTCTCCAAAAGAGAATCAAGCGTGTGCACAGCGGCATAAACGCAGCAGTGATAGGATTGGTGAGGTTCGGTGAGCAAATGCAGACCCTTTCAAGTCATATTGCATGGTACACATTCCATGGGTCTCAACTCTCCAGGTTTAAGGTATTCTTCCTTCAGCTAAAACATGTATGTGGAACCCCGAGTATGATCCACCGTGTGATCGGGAAACGTGTTCAAATGTGTCTCAGTTTTCGTCCCCTGGTACTCGGGTGCAACATTCCAGACGCTTTCCTAACACTCTCCCCACTTGGAGAGTCAGTGCCTTTAACCTCCTGTTTGGCCCAGTTTGAAATTTCTGCGTAAGATGAACAGGAATAGGGAGAACCAATGAGAGACTAGCTGGAGGTGTCTGGATGGGCAAATTTAACTCTCATTGCCCACCAGGAAGAGGAATTAACCAAAGGCTCAGCGTGCCGTGCCGGAACCACACTAGGGCCTGAAGCAATCCTGCGGTGTTGCGGCCAGCTCACAAGAAAGCGAGTTGAAGAAATGAGCTCAGGGGCACTGTATTTCACAAACCTGCAGAGTTATAAATGACAGCTATCGTCCAAAAATATATTGAAGTAAGGCTGCCAAGAGGACTTGAAAGCGAGGCAGAATTGTAGGAAACCAATTTCAGGAGGCAGAGGGGAATTGCATGTAAAGCCTAGGAAAAGAGGCAGAACGTCCACAATGATGCACTTAGCCAAAAAGGGCGTATGCGTTTTTTCCTGAATATATTCAGGAAAAAACGCATACGTCCTTTTTGGCCAACCAAGCAAGCTTGCAATGGAAATCTGCACTACAATGAACTCTCACTGCTCCCAGTTCAAAAGGGCCATCTGAAAAAAGTGTAAAATCCAGAAAGGCAGGACAGGCCATGGAGAACTGGGAGCCTTGTTATGCTGATGGGCGGGATGTAAATTGCCAACAGTCACTCTGGAGAAGTGTATGGTGTTTCCTGAAACATCTATAAAACAAAGCAACAGAGCCTAGGGCACTTCTACTTATGATCTTATAGCTTAGGGAAATTAAAATCAAAAAGACACAGCCACCCCAAGGTTTGGGATGGCTCTCTTTACAAGAACCTCATTTACGATACAAGTTCAATATCTCAGAAAGCGAAAAATGGATAAAGAAGTTGTGGAACTTACGTACAATGCAATATCACTCAGCAATGAAATCTATGTCATCAGGCCCGTAGAATCATAATGAGTGGATTCAGGTACGATGATTCTAAGTGATTTAAGTCACACAGAAAAAGAAACATCATAAGGTATCACTAATACACGGAATGTAAACATGGCTACACAGGAACTGAATTACAAAACAGAATAGGGTCTCAAATGTAGAAAACCAACTTATGCTTGCTTAAGGGGAAAGGTGAGTTGGGGTGCTGCATAAAACCAGAGATTGAGATTAACACAGATACCTTTTCATAAGCCAAATATGTAATAGACAAGAGCTACTCCTTGCTCAACGAGGGACACACAACACCACATATTAAACGCCTAAGAATATACCTGACTAGTAAGAATCTTAAAACCTATGGATTTATATGTCTCCGAAAGCGAATCAAGAGTGTGTACAGCGGCATGAACGCAGCAGTGATAGGATTGCTGATGTTCGGTTAGCAAATGCAGACTCTTTGAAGTCATATTGCATGGTACCCGTTCCATGGGTCTCAACTCTCCAGGTTTAAGGGATTCTTCCTTCAGCTAAAACATGCATGTGGAACCCAGAGTATGATCCAGCGTGTGATCGGGAAACCTGTTCAAATGTGTCTCAGTTTTCGTCCCCTGGTACTCGGGTGCCACATTCCAGATGCTTTACTAACACTCTCACCACTTGGAGAGTCAGTGCCTTTAACCTCCTGTTTGGCCCAGTTTGCAAATTCTGCGGAAAATGAACAGGAATAGGGAGAACCAATGAGAGACTAGCTGGAGGTGTCTGGACGGGCAAATTTAACTCTCATTTACCACCAGGAAGAGGAATTAACCAAAGGCTCAGCGTGCCATGCCGGTACCACACTAGGGCCTGAAGCAATCCTGCGGTGTTGGGGCCAGCTCACAAGAAAGCGAGTTGAAGAAAGGAGCTCAGGGGCCCTGTAATTCACAAACCTGCAGAGTTCTAAATGACAGCTATCGTCCAAAAATATATTAAAGTAACGCTGTCAAGACGACTTGAAAGTGGGGCAGAATTGCAGGAAACCGATTTCAGGAGGTAGACTGGAATTGCATGTAAAGCATAGGAAAAGAGGCAGAACGTCCACAATGATGCACTTGGCCAAAAAGTTCGTATGCGTTTTTTCCTGAATATATTCAGGAAAAAACGCATACGCCCTTTTTGGCCAACCAAGCAAGCTTGCAAAGGAAATCTGCACTACAATGAAGTCTCACTGCTCCACGGTCAAAAGGGCCATCTGAAAAAATTGTAAAATCCAGAAAGGCAGGACAGGCCATGGAGAACTGGGAGCCTTCTTATGCTGATGGGTGGGATGTAAATTGCCAACAGCCACTCTGGAGAAGTGTATGCTGTTTCCTGAAACATCTAAAAAACAAAGCAACAGAGCCTAGGGCACTTCTACTTATGGTCCTATAGCTTAGGGAAATTAAAATCAAAAAGACACAGCCACCCCAAAGTTTGGGACGGCTCTGTTTACAAGAACCTCGTTTGCGGTACAAGTTCAATATCGCAGAAGCGAAAAATGGATAAAGAAGTTGTGGTACTTACGTACAATGCAATATCACTCAGCAATGAAATCTATGTCATCAGGCCCGTAGCAGCATAATGAGTGGATTCAGCTACGATGATTCTAAGTGAAATAAGTCACACAGAAAAAGAAACATCATAAGATATCACTAATACACGGAATGTAAACTTGGCTACACAGGAACTGAATTACAAAACAGAATAGGGTCTCAAATGTAGAAAACCAACTTATGCTTGCTTAAGGGGAAAGGTGAGGTGGGGTGCTGCATAAAACCAGAGATTGAAATTAACACAGATACCTTTCCATAAGCCAAATATGTAATAGACAAGAGCTACTCCTGGCTCAACAAAGTGGACCCAACACCCCATATTAAACGCCTAAGAATATACCTGACTAGTAAGAATCTTAAAACCTATGGATTTATATGTCTCCGAAAGAGAATCAAGCATGTGTACAGGGGAATAAACGCAGCAGTGATAGGATTGGTGAGGTTCGGTGAGCAAATGCAGACCCTTTGAAGTCATATTGCATGGTACACATTCCATGCGTCTCAACTCTCCAGGTTTAAGGGATTCTTCCTTCAGCTAAAACATGCATGTGGAACCCAGAGTATGATCCACCGTGTGATCGGGAAACGTGTTCAAATTTGTCTCAGTTTTCGACCCCTGGTACTCGGGTGCAACATTCCAGACCCTTTACGAACACTCTCCCCACTTGGAGAGTCAGTGCCTTTAACCTCCTGTTTGGCGCAGTTTGCAATTTCTGCGGAAAATGAACAGGAATAGGGAGAACCAATGAGAGACTAGCTGGAGGTGTCTGGATGGTCAAATTTAACTCTCATTTCCCAGTAGGAAGTGGAATTAACCAAAGGCTAAGCGTGCCATGCCGGAACCACACTAAGGCCTGAAGCAATCCTGCGGTGTTGCGGCCAGCTCACTAGAAAGCGAATTGAAGAAAGGAGCTCAGGGGCACTGTAATTCACAAACCTGCAGAGTTATAAATGACAGCTATCGTCCAAAAATATATTGAAGTAAGGCTGCCAAGAGGACTTGAAAGCGGGGCAGAATTGCAGGAAAGCGATTTCAGGAGGTAGACTGGAATTGCATGTAAAGCATACGAAAAGAGGCAGAACGTCCACAATGATGCACTTGGCCAAAAAGGGCGTATGCGTTTTTTCCTGAATATATTCAGGAAAAAACGCATACGCCCTTTTTGGCCAACCAAGCAAGCTTGCAAATGATATCTGCACTACAATGAAGTCTCACTGCCCTCCGGTCAAAAGGGATATCTGAAAAAAGTGTAAAATCCAGAAAGGCAGGACAGGCCATGGAGAACTGGGAGCCTTGTTATGCTGATGGGCGTGATGTAAATTGCCAACAGCCACTCTGGAGAAGTGTATGGTGTTTCCTGAAACATCTAAAAAACAAAGCAACAGAGCCTAGGGCACTTCCACTTATGGTCCTATAGCTTAGGGAAATTGAAATCAAAAAGACACAGCCACCCCAAAGTTTGGGTCAGCTCTGTTTACAAGAACCTTGTTTACGGTACAAGTTCAATATCACAGAAAGCAAAAAATGGATAAAGAAGTTGTGGTACTTACGTACAATGCAATATCACTCAGCAATGAAATCTATGTCATCAGGCCAGTAGCAGCATAATGAGTGGATTCAGGTACGATGATTCTAAGTGAAATAAGTCACACAGAAAAAGAAACATCATAAGATATCACTAATACACGGAATGTAAACTTGGCTACACAAGAACTGAATTACAAAACAGAATAGGGTCTCAAATGTAGAAAACCAACTTATGCTTGCTTAAGGGGAAAGGTGAGTTGGGGTGCTGCATAAAACCAGAGATTGAAATTAGCACAGATACCTTTCCATAAGCCAAATATGTAATAGCCAAGAGCTACTGCTTGCTCAACGAAGTGGACTCAACACCCCATATTAAACGCCTAAGAATGTACTTGACTAGTAAGAATCTTAAAACCTATGGATTTATATGTCTCCGAAAGAGAATCAAGCATGTGTACAGCGGCATAAACGCAGCAGTGATAGGATTGGTGAGGTTCGGTGAGCAAATGCAGACCCTTTGAAGTCATATTGCATGGTACCCATTCCATGGGTCTCAACTCTCCACGTTTAAGGGATTCTTCCTTCAGCTAAAACATGCATGTGGAACCCAGAGTATGATCCACCGTGTGATCGGGAAACGTGTTCAAATGTGTCTCAGTTTTCGTCCCCTGGTACTCGGGTGCAACATTCCAGACGCTTTACTAACACTCTCCCCACTTGGAGAGTCAGTGCCTTTAACCTCCTGTTTGGCCCAGTTTGCAATTTCTGCGGAAAATGAACAGGAATAGGGAGAACCAATGAGAGACTAGCTGGAGGAGTCTGGACGGGCAAATTTAACTCTCATTTCCCACCAGGAAGAGGAATTAACCAAAGGCTCAGCGAGCCATGCCGGAACCACACTAGGGCCTGAAGCAATCCTGCGGTGTTGTGGCCAGCTCACAAGAAAGCGAGTTGAAGAAAGGAGCTCAGGGGCCCTGTAATTCACAAACCTGCAGAGTTCTAAATGACAGCTATCGTCCAAAAATATATTGAAGTAAGGCTGCCAAAAGGACTTGAAAGCGGGGCAGAATTGCAGGAAACCGATTTCAGGAGGTAGACTGGAATTGCATGTAAAGCATAGGAAAAGAGGCAGAACGTCCACAATGATGCACTTGGCCAAAAAGGGCGTATGCGTTTTTTCCTGAATATATTCAGGAAAAAACGCATACGCCCTTTTTGGCCAACCAAGCAAGCTTGCAAAGGAAATCTGCACTACAATGAAGTCTCACTGCCCCCCGGTCAAAAGGGCCATCTGAAAAAAGTGTAAAATCCAGAAAGGCAGGACAGGCCATGGAGAACTGGGAGCCTTGTTATGCTGATGGGCGTGATGTAAATTGCCAACAGCCACTCTGGAGAAGTGTATGGTGTTTCCTGAAACATCTAAAAAACAAAGCAACAGAGCCTAGGGCACTTCCACTTATGGTCCTATAGCTTAGGGAAATTAAAATCAAAAAGACACAGCAACCCCAAAGTTTTGGACGGCTCTGTTTACAAGAACCTCGTTTACGGTACAAGTTCAATATCGCAGAAAGCGAGAAATGGATAAAGAAGTTGAGGTACTTACGTACAATGCAATAACACTCAGCAATGAAATCTATGTAATCAGGCCCTTAGCAGCATAATGAGTGGATTCAGGTACGATGATTCTAAGTGAAATAAGTCACACAGAAAAAGAAACATCATAAGATATCACTAATAGACGGAATGTAAACTTGGCTACACAGGAACTGAATTACAAAACAGAATAGGGTCTCAAATGTAGAAAACCAACTTATGCTTGCTTAAGGGGAAAGGTGAGTTGGGGTGCTGCATAAAACCAGAGATTGAAATTACCACAGATACCTTTCCATAAGCCAAATATGTAATAGCCAAGAGCTACTGCTTGCTCAACGAAGTGGACTCAACACCCCATATTAAACGCCTAAGAATATACTTGACTAGTAAGAATCTTAAAACCTATGGATTTATATGTCTCCGAAACAGAATCAAGCATGTGTACAGCGGCATAAATGCAGCAGTGATAGGATTGGTGAGGTTCGGTGAGCAAATGCAGACCCTTTGAAGTCATATTGCATGGTACCCATTCCATGGTTCTCAACTCTCCAGGTTTAAGGGATTCTTCCTTCAGCTAAAACATGCATGTGGAACCCAGAGGATGATCCACCGTGTGATCGGGAAATGTGTTCAAATGTGTCTCAGGTTTCGTCCCCTGGTACTCGGGTGCAACATTCCAGACGCTTTACTAACACTCTCCCCACTTGGAGAGTCAGTGCCTTTAACCTCCTGTTTGGCCCAGTTTGCAATTTCTGCGGAAAATGAACAGGAATAGGGAGAACCAATGAGAGACTAGCTGGAGGTGTCTGGACGGGCAAATTTAACTCTCATTTCCCACCAGGAAGAGGAATTAACCAAAGGCTCAGCGAGCCATGCTGGAACCACACTAGGGGCTGAAGCAATCCTGCGGTGTTGTGGCCAGCTCACAAGAAAGCGAGTTGAAGAAAGGAGCTCAGGGGCCCTGTAATTCACACAGCTGCAGAGTTGTAAATGACAGCTATCGTCTAAAAATATATTGAAGTAAGGCTGCCAAGACGACTTGAAAGCGGGGCAGAATTGCAGGAAACCGATTTCAGGAGGTAGACTGGAATTGCATGTAAAGCATAGGAAAAGAGGCAGAACGTCCACAATGATGCACTTGGCCAGAAAGGGCGTATGCGTTTTTTCCTGAATATATTCAGGAAAAAACGCATACGCCCTTTTTGGCCAACCAAGCAAGCTTGCAAAGGAAATCTGCACTACAATGAAGTCTCACTGCCCCCCGGTCAAACGGGCCATCTGAAAAACGTGTAAAATCCAGAAAGGCAGGACAGGCCATGGAGAACTGGGAGCCTTGTTATGCTGATGGGCGTGATGTAAATTGCCAACAGCCACTCTGGAGAAGTGTATGGTGTTTCCTGAAACATCTAAAAAACAAAGCAACAGAGCCTAGGGCACTTCCACTTATGGTCCTATAGCTTAGGGAAATTGAAATCAAAAAGACACAGCCACCCCAAAGTTTGGGTCAGCTCTGTTTACAAGAACCTTGTTTACGGTACAAGTTCAATATCACAGAAAGCAAAAAATGGATAAAGAAGTTGTGGTACTTACGTACAATGCAATATCACTCAGCAATGAAATCTATGTCATCAGGCCAGTAGCAGCATAATGAGTGGATTCAGGTACGATGATTCTAAGTGAAATAAGTCACACAGAAAAAGAAACATCATAAGATATCACTAATACACGGAATGTAAACTTGGCTACACAGGAACTGAATTACAAAACAGAATAGGGTCTCAAATGTAGAAAACCAACTTATGCTTGCTTAAGGGGAAAGGTGAGTTGGGGTACTGCATAAAACCAGAGATTGAAATTAGCACAGATACCTTTCCATAAGCCAAATATGTAATAGCCAAGAGCTACTGCTTGCTCAACGAAGTGGACTCAACACCCCATATTAAACGCCTAAGAATGTACTTGACTAGTAAGAATCTTAAAACCTATGGATTTATATGTCTCCGAAAGAGAATCAAGCATGTGTACAGCGGCATAAACGCAGCAGTGATAGGATTGGTGAGGTTCGGTGAGCAAATGCAGACCCTTTGAAGTCATATTGCATGGTACCCATTCCATGGGTCTCAACTCTCCACGTTTAAGGGATTCTTCCTTCAGCTAAAACATGCATGTGGAACCCAGAGTATGATCCACCGTGTGATCGGGAAACGTGTTCAAATGTGTCTCAGTTTTCGTCCCCTGGTACTCGGGTGCAACATTCCAGACGCTTTACTAACACTCTCCCCACTTGGAGAGTCAGTGCCTTTAACCTCCTGTTTGGCCCAGTTTGCAATTTCTGCGGAAAATGAACAGGAATAGGGAGAACCAATGAGAGACTAGCTGGAGGAGTCTGGACGGGCAAATTTAACTCTCATTTCCCACCAGGAAGAGGAATTAACCAAAGGCTCAGCGAGCCATGCCGGAACCACACTAGGGCCTGAAGCAATCCTGCGGTGTTGTGGCCAGCTCACAAGAAAGCGAGTTGAAGAAAGGAGCTCAGGGGCCCTGTAATTCACAAACCTGCAGAGTTCTAAATGACAGCTATCGTCCAAAAATATATTGAAGTAAGGCTGCCAAAAGGACTTGAAAGCGGGGCAGAATTGCAGGAAACCGATTTCAGGAGGTAGACTGGAATTGCATGTAAAGCATAGGAAAAGAGGCAGAACGTCCACAATGATGCACTTGGCCAAAAAGGGCGTATGCGTTTTTTCCTGAATATATTCAGGAAAAAACGCATACGCCCTTTTTGGCCAACCAAGCAAGCTTGCAAAGGAAATCTGCACTACAATGAAGTCTCACTGCCCCCCGGTCAAAAGGGCCATCTGAAAAAAGTGTAAAATCCAGAAAGGCAGGACAGGCCATGGAGAACTGGGAGCCTTGTTATGCTGATGGGCGTGATGTAAATTGCCAACAGCCACTCTGGAGAAGTGTATGGTGTTTCCTGAAACATCTAAAAAACAAAGCAACAGAGCCTAGGGCACTTCCACTTATGGTCCTATAGCTTAGGGAAATTAAAATCAAAAAGACACAGCAACCCCAAAGTTTTGGACGGCTCTGTTTACAAGAACCTCGTTTACGGTACAAGTTCAATATCGCAGAAAGCGAGAAATGGATAAAGAAGTTGAGGTACTTACGTACAATGCAATAACACTCAGCAATGAAATCTATGTAATCAGGCCCTTAGCAGCATAATGAGTGGATTCAGGTACGATGATTCTAAGTGAAATAAGTCACACAGAAAAAGAAACATCATAAGATATCACTAATAGACGGAATGTAAACTTGGCTACACAGGAACTGAATTACAAAACAGAATAGGGTCTCAAATGTAGAAAACCAACTTATGCTTGCTTAAGGGGAAAGGTGAGTTGGGGTGCTGCATAAAACCAGAGATTGAAATTACCACAGATACCTTTCCATAAGCCAAATATGTAATAGCCAAGAGCTACTGCTTGCTCAACGAAGTGGACTCAACACCCCATATTAAACGCCTAAGAATATACTTGACTAGTAAGAATCTTAAAACCTATGGATTTATATGTCTCCGAAACAAAATCAAGCATGTGTACAGCGGCATAAATGCAGCAGTGATAGGATTGGTGAGGTTCGGTGAGCAAATGCAGACCCTTTGAAGTCATATTGCATGGTACCCATTCCATGGTTCTCAACTCTCCAGGTTTAAGGGATTCTTCCTTCAGCTAAAACATGCATGTGGAACCCAGAGGATGATCCACCGTGTGATCGGGAAATGTGTTCAAATGTGTCTCAGGTTTCGTCCCCTGGTACTCGGGTGCAACATTCCAGACGCTTTACTAACACTCTCCCCACTTGGAGAGTCAGTGCCTTTAACCTCCTGTTTGGCCCAGTTTGCAATTTCTGCGGAAAATGAACAGGAATAGGGAGAACCAATGAGAGACTAGCTGGAGGTGTCTGGACGGGCAAATTTAACTCTCATTTCCCACCAGGAAGAGGAATTAACCAAAGGCTCAGCGAGCCATGCTGGAACCACACTAGGGGCTGAAGCAATCCTGCGGTGTTGTGGCCAGCTCACAAGAAAGCGAGTTGAAGAAAGGAGCTCAGGGGCCCTGTAATTCACACAGCTGCAGAGTTGTAAATGACAGCTATCGTCCAAAAATATATTGAAGTAAGGCTGCCAAGACGACTTGAAAGCGGGGCAGAATTGCAGGAAACCGATTTCAGGAGGTAGACTGGAATTGCATGTAAAGCATAGGAAAAGAGGCAGAACGTCCACAATGATGCACTTGGCCAGAAAGGGCGTATGCGTTTTTTCCTGAATATATTCAGGAAAAAACGCATACGCCCTTTTTGGCCAACCAAGCAAGCTTGCAAAGGAAATCTGCACTACAATGAAGTCTCACTGCCCTCCGGTCAAACGGGCCATCTGAAAAACGTGTAAAATCCAGAAAGGCAGGACAGGCCATGGAGAACTGGGAGCCTTGTTATGCTGATGGGCGTGATGTAAATTGCCAACAGCCACTCTGGAGAAGTGTATGGTGTTTCCTGAAACATCTAAAAAACAAAGCAACAGAGCCTAGGGCACTTCCACTTATGGTCCTATAGCTTAGGGAAATTAAAATCAAAAAGACACAGCAACCCCAAAGTTTGGGACGGCTCTGTTTACAAGAACCTCGTTTCCGGTACAAGTTCAATATCGCAGAAAGCGAAAAATGGATAAAGAAGTTGTGGTACTTACGTACAATGCAATATCACTCAGCAATGAAATCTCTGTCATCAGGCCCATAGCAGCATAATGAGTGGATTCAGGTACGATGATTCTAAGTGAAATAAGTCACACAGAAAAAGAAACATCATAAGATATCACTAATACACGGAATGTAAACTTGGCTACACAGGAACTGAATTACAAAACAGAATAGGGTCTCAAATGTAGAAAACCAACTTATGCTTGCTTAAGGGGAAAGGTGAGTTGTGGTGCTGCATAAAACCAGAGATTGAAATTAGCACAGATACCTTTCCATAAGCCAAATATGTAATAGACAAGAGCTACTGCTTGCTCAACGAAGTGGACTCAACACCCCATATTAAACGCCTAAGAATATACCTGACTAGTAAGAATCTTAAAACCTATTGATTTATATGTCTTCGAAAGAGAATCAAGCGTGTGTACAGCGGCATAAACGCAGCAGTGATAGGATTGGTGAGGTTCGGTGAGCAAATGCAGACCCTTTGAAGTCATATTGCATGGTACCCATTCCATGGTTCTCAACTCTCCAGGTTTAAGGGATTCTTCCTTCAGCTAAAACATGCATGTGGAACCCAGAGGATGATCCACCGTGTGATCGGGAAACGTGTTCAAATGTGTCTCAGTTTTCGTCCCCTGGTACTCGGGTGCAACATTCCAGACGCTTTACTAACACTCTCCCCACTTGGAGAGTCAGTGCCTTTAACCTCCTGTTTGGCCCAGTTTGCAATTTCTGCGGAAAATGAACAGGAATAGGGAGAACTAATGAGAGACAAGCTGGAGGTGTCTGGACGGGCAAATTTAACTCTCATTTCCCAACAGGAAGAGGAATTAACCAAAGGCTCAGCGAGCCATGCCGGAACCACACTAGGGCCTGAAGCAATCCTGCGGTGTTGCGGCCAGCTCACAAGAAAGCGAGTTGAAGAAAGGAGCTCAAGGGCCCTGTAATTCACACACCTGCAGAGTTGTAAATGACAGCTATCGTCCAAAAATATATTGAAGTAAGGCTGCCAAGAGGACTTGAAAGCGGGGCAGAATTGCAGGAAACCGATTTCAGGAGGTAGACTGGAATTGCATGTAAAGCATAGGAAAAGAGGCAGAACGTCCACAATGATGCACTTGGCCAAAAAGGGCGTATGCGTTTTTTCCTGAATATATTCAGGAAAAAACGCATACGCCCTTTTTGGCCAACCAAGCAAGCTTGCAAAGGAAATCTGCACTACAATGAAGTCTCACTGCCCCCCGGTCAAAAGGGCCATCTGAAAAAAGTGTAAAATCCAGAAAGGCAGGACAGGCCATGGAGAACTGGGAGCCTTGTTATGCTGATGGGCGTGATGTAAATTGCCAACAGCCACTCTGGAGAAGTGTATGGTGTTTCCTGAAACATCTAAAAAACAAAGCAACAGAGCCTAGGGCACTTCCACTTATGGTCCTATATATTAGGGAAATTAAAATCAAAAAGACACAGCCACCAGTAAGTTTGGGACGGCTCTGTTTACAGGAACCTCGTTTCCGGTACAAGTTCAATATCGCAGAAAGCGAAAAATGGATAAAGAAGTTGTGGGACTTACGTACAATGCAATATCATTCAGCAATGAAATCTATGTCATCATGCCCGTAGCAGCATAATGAGTGGATTCAGGTACGATGATTCTAAGTGAAATAAGTCACACAGAAAAAGAAACATCATAAGATATCACTAATACACGGAATGTAAACTTGGCTACACAGGAACTGAATTACAAAACAGAATAGGGTCTCAAATGTAGAAAACCAACTTATGCTTGCTTAAGGGGAAAGGTGAGTTGGGGTGCTGCATAAAACCAGAGATTGAAATTAGCACAGATACCTTTCCATAAGCCAAATATGTAATAGACAAGAGCTACTGCTTGCTCAACGAAGTGGACTCAACACCCCATATTAACCGCCTAAAAATATACCTGACTAGTAAGAATCTTAAAACCTATGGATTTATATGTCTCCAAAAGAGAATCAAGCATGTTTACAGTGGCATAAACGCAGCAGTGATAGGATTGGTGAGGTTCGGTGAGCAAATGCAGACCCTTTGAAGTCATATTGCATGGTACCCATTCCATGGTTCTCAACTCTCCAGGTTTAAGGGATTCTTCCTTCAGCTAAAACATGCATGTGGAACCCAGAGTATGATCCACCGTGTGATCGGGAAACGTGTTCAAATGTGTCTCAGTTTTCGTCCCCTGGTACTCGGGTGCAACATTCCAGACGCTTTACTAACACTCTCCCCACTTGGAGAGTCAGTGCCTTTAACCTCCTGTTTGGCCCAGTTTGCTAATTCTGCGGAAAATGAACAGGAATAGGGAGAACTAATGAGAGACTAGCTGGAGGAGTCTGGACGGGCAAATTTAACTCTCATTTCCCACCAGGAAGAGGAATTAACCAAAGGCTCAGCGAGCCATGCCGGAACCACACTAGGGCCTGAAGCAATCCTGCGGTGTTGCGGCCAGCTCACAAGAAAGCGAGTTGAAGAAAGGAGCTCAGGGGCCCTGTAATTCACACACCTGCAGAGTTGTAAATGACAGCTATCGTCCAAAAATATATTGAAGTAAGGCTGCCAAGAGGACTTGAAAGCGGGGCAGAATTGCAGGAAACCGATTTCAGGAGGTAGACTGGAATTGCATGTAAAGCATAGGAAAAGAGGCAGAACGTCCACAATGATGCACTTGGCCAAAAAGGGCGTATGCGTTTTTTCCTGAATATATTCAGGAAAAAACGCATACGCCCTTTTTGGCCAACCAAGCAAGCTTGCAAAGGAAATCTGCACTACAATGAAGTCTCACTGCCCCCCGGTCAAAAGGGCCATCAGAAAAAAGTGTAAAATCCAGAAAGGCAGGACAGGCCATGGAGAACTGGGAGCCTTGTTATGCTGATGGGCGTGATGTAAATTGCCAACAGCCACTCTGGAGAAGTGTATGGTGTTTCCTGAAACATCTAAGAAACAAAGCAACAGAGCCTAGGGCACTTCCACTTATGGTCCTATAGATTAGGGAAATTAAAATCAAAAAGACACAGCCACCCCAAAGTTTGGGACGGCTCTGTTTACAAGAACCTCGTTTCCGGTACAAGTTCAATATCGCAGAAAGCGAAAAATGGATAAAGAAGTTGTGGGACTTACGTACAATGCAATATCATTCAGCAATGAAATCTATGTCATCATGCCCGTAGCAGCATAATGAGTGGATTCAGGTACGATGATTCTAAGTGAAATAAGTCACACAGAAAAAGAAACATCATAAGATATCACTAATACACGGAATGTAAACTTGGCTACACAGGAACTGAATTACAAAACAGAATAGGGTCTCAAATGTAGAAAACCAACTTATGCTTGCTTAAGGGGAAAGGTGAGTTGGGGTGCTGCATAAAACCAGAGATTGAAATTAGCACAGATACCTTTCCATAAGCCAAATATGTAATAGACAAGAGCTACTGCTTGCTCAACGAAGTGGACTCAACACCCCATATTAACCGCCTAAAAATATACCTGACTAGTAAGAATCTTAAAACCTATGGATTTATATGTCTCCAAAAGAGAAACCAGCATGTGTACAGTGGCATAAACTCAGCAGTGATAGGATTGGTGAGGTTCGGTGAGCAAACGCAGACCCTTTGAAGTCATATTGCATGGTACCCATTCCATGGGTCTCAACTCTCCAGGTGTAAGGGATTCTTCCTTCAGCTAAAACATGCATGTGGAACCCAGAGTATGATCCACCGTGTGATCGGGAAACGTGTTCAAATGTGTCTCAGTTTTCGTCCCCTGGTACTCGGGTGCCACATTCCAGATGCTTTACTAACACTCTCCCCACTTGGAGAGTCAGTGCCTTTAACCTCCTGTTTGGCCCAGTTTGCAATTTCTGCGGAAAATGAACAGGAATAGGGAGAACCAATGAGAGACTAGCTGGAGGAGTCTGGACGGGCAAATTTAACTCTCATTTCCCACCAGGAAGAGGAATTAACCAAAGGCTCAGCGAGCCATGCCGGAACCACACTAGGGCCTGAAGCAATCCTGCGGTGTTGTGGCCAGCTCACAAGAAAGCGAGTTGAAGAAAGGAGCTCAGGGGCCCTGTAATTCATACACCTGCAGAGTTCTAAATGACAGCTATCGTCCAAAAATATATTGAAGTAAGGCTGCCAAGAGGACTTGAAAGCGGGGCAGAATTACAGGAAACCGATTTCAGGAGGTAGACTGGAATTGCATGTAAAGCATAGGAAAAGAGGCAGAACGTCCACAATGATGCACTTGGCCAAAAAGGGCGTATGCGTTTTTTCCTGAATATATTCAGGAAAAAACGCATACGCCCTTTTTGGCCAACCAAGCAAGCTTGCAAAGGAAATCTGCACTACAATGAAGTCTCACTGCCCCCCGGTCAAAAGGGACATCTGAAAAAAGTGTAAAATCCAGAAAGGCAGTACCGGCCATGGAGAACTGGGAGCCTTGTTATGCTGATGGGCGTGATGTAAATTGCCAACAGCCACTCTGGAGAAGTGTATGGTGTTTCCTGAAACATCTAAAAAACAAAGCAACAGAGCCTAGGGCACTTCCACTTATGGTCCTATAGCTTAGGGAAATTAAAATCAAAAAGACACAGCCACCCCAAGGTTTGGGACGGCTCTGTTTACAAGAACCTCGTTTCCGGTACAAGTTCAATATCGCAGAAAGCGAAAAATGGATAAAGAAGTTGTGGTACTAACGTACAATGCAATATCACTCAGCAATGAAATCTCTGTCATCAGGCCCATAGCAGCATAATGAGTGGATTCAGGTACGATGATTCTAAGTGAAATAAGTCACACAGAAAAAGAAACATCATAAGATATCACTAATACACGGAATGTAAACTTGGCTACACAGGAACTGAATTACAAAACAGAATAGGGTCTCAAATGTAGAAAACCAACTTATGCTTGCTTAAGGGGAAAGGTGAGTTGGGGTGCTGCATAAAACCAGAGATTGAAATTAGCACAGATACCTTTCCATAAGCCAAATATGTAATAGCCAAGAGCTACTGCTTGCTCAACGAAGTGGACTCAACACCCCATATTAAACGCCTAAGAATATACTTGACTAGTAAGAATCTTAAAACCTATGGATTTATATGTCTCCGAAAGAGAATCAAGCATGTGTACAGCGGCATAAACGCAGCAGTGATAGGATTGGTGAGGTTCGGTGAGCAAATGCAGACCCTTTGAAGTCATATTGCATGGGACCCATTCCATGGGTCTCAACTCTCCACGTTTAAGGGATTCTTCCTTCAGCTAAAACATGCATGTGGAACCCAGAGGATGATCCACCGTGTGATCGGGAAACGTGTTCAAATGTGTCTCAGTTTTCGTCCCCTGGTACTCGGGTGCAACATTCCAGACGCTTTACTAACACTCTCCCCACTTGGAGAGTCAGTGCCTTTAACCTCCTGTTTGGCCCAGTTTGCAATTTTTGTGGAAAATGAACAGGAATAGGGAGAACCAATGAGAGACTAGCTGGAGGAGTCTGGACGGGCAAACTTAACTCTCATTTCCCACCAGGAAGAGGAATTAACCAAAGGCTCAGCGAGCCATGCCGGAACCACACTAGGGCCTGAAGCAATCCTGCGGTGTTGCGGCCAGCTCACAAGAAAGCGAGTTGAAGAAAGGAGCTCAGGGGCCCTGTAATTCACACACCTGCAGAGTTATAAATGACAGCTATCGTCCAAAAATATATTGAAGTAAGGCTGCCAAGAGGACTTGAAAGCAGGGCAGAATTGCAGGAAACCGATTTCAGGAGGTAGACTGGAATTGCATGTAAAGCATAGGAAAAGAGGCAGAACGTCCACAATGATGCACTTGGCCAAAAAGGGCGTATGCGTTTTTTCCTGAATATATTCAGGAAAAAACGCATACGCCCTTTTTGGCCAACCAAGCAAGCTTGCAAAGGAAATCTGCACTACAATGAAGTCTCACTGCCCCCCGGTCAAAAGGGCCATCTGAAAAAAGAGTAAAATCCAGAAAGGCAGGACAGGCCATGGAGAACTGGGAGCCTTGTTATGCTGATGGGCGTGATGTAAATTGCCAACAGCCACTCTGGAGAAGTGTATGGTGTTTCCTGAAATATCTAAAAAACAAAGCAACAGAGCCTAGGGCACTTCCACTTATGGTCCTATAGCTTAGGGAAATTAAAATCAAAAAGACACAGCCACCCCAAAGTTTGGGACGGCTCTGTTTACAAGGACCTCATTTCCGGAACAAGTTCAATATCGCAGAAAGCGAAAAATGGATAAAGAAGTTGTGGTACTAACGTACAATGCAATATCACTCAGCAATGAAATCTCTGTCATCAGGCCCATAGCAGCATAATGAGTGGATTCAGGTACGATGATTCTAAGTGAAATAAGTCACACAGAAAAAGAAACATCATAAGATATCACTAATACACGGAATGTAAAGTTGGCTACACAAGAACTGAATTACAAAACAGAATAGGGTCTCAAATGTAGAAAACCAACTTATGCTTGCTTAAGGGGAAAGGTGAGTTGGGGTGCTGCATAAAACCAGAGATTGAAATTAGCACAGATACCTTTCCATAAGCCAAATATGTAATAGCCAAGAGCTACTGCTTGCTCAACGAAGTGGACACAACACCCCATATTAAACGCCTAAGAATATACTTGACTAGTAAGAAACTTAAAACCTATGGATTTATATGTCTCCGAAAGAGAATCAAGCATGTGTACAGCGGCATAAACGCAACAGTGATAGGATTGGTGAGGTTCAGTGAGCAAATGCAGACACTTTGAAGTCATATTGCATGGTACCCATTCCATGGGTCTCAACTCTCCAGGTTTAAGGGATTCTTCCTTCAGCTAAAACATGCATGTGGAACCCAGAGGATGATCTACCGTGTGATCGGGAAACGTGTTCTAATGTGTCTCAGTTTTCGTCCCCTGATACTCGGGTGCAACATTCCAGATGCTTTACTAACACTCTCCCCACTTGGAGAGTCAGTGCCTTTAACCTCCTGTTTGGCCCAGTTTGCAATTTCTGCGGAAAATGAACAGGAATAGGGAGAACCAATGAGAGACTAGCTGGAGGTGTCTGGACAGGTAAATTTAACTCTCATTTCCCACCAAGAAGAGGAATTAACCAAAGGCTCAGCGAGCCATGCCGGAACCACACTAGGGCCTGAAGCAATCCTGCGGTGTTGCGGCCAGCTCACAAGAAAACGAGTTGAAGAAAGGAGCTCAGGGTCCCTG
Source organism: Pseudorca crassidens (assembly GCF_039906515.1). Taxonomy (NCBI): domain Eukaryota; kingdom Metazoa; phylum Chordata; class Mammalia; order Artiodactyla; family Delphinidae; genus Pseudorca; species Pseudorca crassidens. Next base: position 1,078,286 of record NW_027135943.1, read on the forward strand.
TAATTCACACACCTGCAGAGTTCTAAATGACAGCTATCGTCCAAAAATATATTGAAGTAAGGCTGCCAAGAGGACTTGAAAGCGGGGCAGAATTGCAGGAAACCGATTTCAGGAGGTAGACTGGAATTGCATGTAAAGCATAGGAAAAGAGGCAGAACGTCCACAATGATGCACTTGGCCAAAAAGGGCGTAGGCGTTTTTTCCTGAATATATTCAGGAAAAAACGCATACGCCCTTTCTGGCCAACCAAGCAAGCTTGCAAAGGAAATCTGCACTACAATGAAGTCTCACTGCCCCCCGGTCAAAAGGGCCATCTGAAAAAAGTGTAAAATCCATAAAGGCAGGACAGGCCATGGAGAACTGGGAGCCTTGTTATGCTGATGGGCATGATGTAAATTGCCAACAGCCACTCTGGAGAAGTGTATGGTGTTTCCTGAAACATCTGAAAAACAAAGCAACAGAGCCTAGGGCACTTCCATTTTTGGTCCTATAGCTTAGGGAAATTAAAATCAAAAAGACACAGCCACCCCAAAGTTTGGGACAGCTCTGTTTACAAGAACCTCATTTACGATACAAGTTCAATATCGCAGAAAGCGAAAAATGGATAAAGAAGTTGTGGTACTTACGTACAATGAAATATCACTCAGCAATGAAATCTATGTCATCAGGCCAGTAGCATCATAATGAGTGGATTCAGGTACGATGATTCTAAGTGAAATAAGTCACACAGAAAAAGAAACATCATAAGGTATCACTAATACACGGAATGTAAACTTGGCTACACAGGAACTGAATTACAAAACAGAATAGGGTCTCAAATGTAGAAAACCAACTTATGCTTGCTTAAGGGGAAAGGTGAGTTGGGGTGCTGCATAAAACCAGAGATTGAAATTAACACAGATACCTTTCCATAAGCCAAATATGTAATAGACAAGAGCTACTGCTTGCTCAACGAAGTGGACTCAACACCCCATATTAAACGCCTAAGAATATACCTAACTAGTAAGAATCTTAAAACCTATGGATTTATATGTCTCCGAAAGAGAATCCAGCGTGTGTACAGCGGCATAAACGCAGCAGTGATAGGATTGGTGAGGTTCGGTGAGCAAATGCAGACCCTTTGAAGTCATATTGCATGGTACCCATTCCATGGTTCTCAACTCTCCAGGTTTAAGGGATTCTTCCTTCAGCTAAAACATGCATGTGGAACCCAGAGTATGATCCACCATGTGATCGGGAAACGTGTTCAAATGTGTCTCAGTTTTCGTCCCCTGGAACTCGGATGCAACATTCCAGATGCTTTACTAACACTCTCCCCACTTGGAGAGTCAGTGCCTTTAACCTCCTGTTTGGCCCAGTTTGAAATTTTTGTGGAAAATGAACAGGAATAGGGAGAACCAATGAGAGACTAGCTGGAGGTGTCTGGACGGGCAAATTTAACTCTCATTTCCCACCAGGAAGAGGAATTAACCAAAGGCTCAGCGAGCCATGCCGGAACCACACTAGGGCCTGAAGCAATCCTGCGGTGTTGTGGCCAGCTCACAAGAAAGCGAGTTGAAGAAAGGAGCTCAGGGGCACTGTAATTCACAAACCTGCAGAGTTATAAATGACAGCTATCGTCCAAAAATATATTGAAGTAAGGCTGCCAAGAGGACTTGAAAGCGGGGAAGAATTGCAGGAAACCGATTTCAGGAGGTAGACTGGAATTGCATGTAAAGCATAGGAAAAGAGGCAGAACGTCCACAATGATGCACTTGGCCAAAAAGGGCGTATGCGTTCTTTCCTGAATATATTCAGGAAAAAATGCATACGCCCTTTTTGGCCAACCAAGCAAGCTTGCAAAGGATATCTGCACTACAATGAAGTCTCACTGCCCCCCTGTCAAAAGGGCCATCTGAAAAAAGTGTAAAATCCTGAAAGGCAGGACAGGCCATGGAGAACTGGGAGCCTTGTTATGCTGAGGGGCGGGATGTAAATTGCCAAGAACCACTCTGGAGAAGTGTATGGTGTTTCCTGAAACATCTAAAAAACAAAGAAACAGAGCCTAGGGCACTTCTACTTATGGTCCTATAGCTTAGGGAAATTAAAATCAAAAAGAAACAGCCACCCCAAAGTTTGGGACGGCTCTGTTTACAAGAACCTCGTTTACGGTACAAGTTCAATATCGCAGAAAGCGAAAAATGGATAAAGAAGTTGTGGTACTTACGTACAATGCAATATCACTCAGCAATGAAATCTATGTCATCAGGCCAGTAGCAGCATAATGAGTGGATTCAGGTACAATGATTCTAAGTGAAATAAGTCACACAGAAAAAGAAACATCATAAGATATCACTAATACACGGAAGGTAAACTTGGCTACACAGGAACTGAATTACAAAACAGAATAGGGTCTCAAATGTAGAAAACCAACTTATGCTTGCTTAAGGGGAAAGGTGAGTTGGGGTGCTGCATAAAACCAGAGATTGAAATTAACACAGATACCTTTCCATAAGCTAAATATGTAATAGACAAGAGCTACTCCTTGCTCAACGATGTGGACTCAACACCCCATATTAAACGCCTAAGAATATACCTGACTAGTAAGAATCTTAAAACCTATGGATTTATATGTCTCCGAAAGAGAATCAAGCGTGTGTACAGTGGCATAAACGCAGCAGTGATAGGATTGGTGAGGTTCGGTGAGCAAATGCAGACCCTGTGAAGTCATATTGCATGGTACCCATTCCATGGGTCTCAACTCTCCAGGTTTAAGGGATTCTTCCTTCAGCTAAAACATGCATGTGGAACCCAGAGTATGATCCACCGTGTGATCGGGAAACGTGTTCAAATGTGTCTCAGTTTTCGTCCCCTGGTACTCGGGTGCAACATTCCAGACGCTTTACTAACACTCTCCCCACTTGGAGAGTCAGTGCCTTTAACCTGCTGTTGGGCCCAGTTTGCAATTTCTGCGGAAAATGTACAGGAATAGGGAGAACCAATGAGAGACTAGCTGGAGGTGTCTGGACGGGCAAATTTAACTCTCATTTCCCACCAGGAAGAGGAATTAACCAAAGGCTCAGCGAGCCATGCCAGAAACACACTAGGGCCTGAAGCAATCCTGCAGAGTTGCGGCCAGCTCACAAGAAAGCGAGTTGAAGAAAGGAGCTCAGGGGCACTGTAATTCACAAACCTGCAGAGTTATAAATGACAGCTATCGTCCAAAAATATATTGAAGTAAGGCTGCCAAGAGGACTTGAAAGCGGGGCAGAATTGCAGGAAACCGATTTCAGGAGGTAGACTGGAATTGCATGTAAAGCATAGGAAAAGAGGCAGAACGTCCACAATGATGCACTTGGCCAAAAAGGGCGTATGCGTTTTTTCCTGAATATATTCAGGAAAAAACGCATACGCCCTTTTTGGCCAACCAAGCAAGCTTGCAAAGGAAATCTGCACTACAATGAAGTCTCACTGCCCCCCGGTCAAAAGGGCTATCTGAAGAAAGTGTAAAATCCAGAAAGGCAGGACAGGCCATGGAGAACTGGGAGCCTTGTTATGCTGATGGGCATGATGTAAATTGCCAACAGCCACTCTGGAGTAGTGTATGGTGTTTCCTGAAACATCTAAAAAACAAAGCACCAGAGCCTAGGGCACTTCCACTTATGGTCCTATAGCTTAGGGAAATTAAAATCAAAAAGACACAGCCACCCCAAAGTTCGAGAGGGCTCTGTTTACATGAACCTCATTTACGATACAAGTTCAATATCGCAGAAAGCGAAAAATGGATAAAGAAGTTGTGGTACTTACGTACAATGCAATATCACTCAGCAATGAAATCTATGTCATCAGGCCAGTAGCAGCATAATGAGTGGATTCAGGTACGATGATTCTAAGTGAAATAAGTCACACAGAAAAAGAAACATCGTAAGATATCACTAATACACGGAATGTAAGCTTGGCTACACAGGAACTGAATTACAAAACAGAACAGGGTCTCAAATGTAGAAAACCAACTTATGCTTGCTTAAGGGGAAAGGTGAGTTGGGGTGCTGCATAAAACCAGAGATTGAAATTAACACAGATAACTTTCTATAAGACAAATATGTAATAGACCAGAGCTACTCCTTGCTCAACGAAGTGGACTCAACACCCCATGTTAAACGCCTAAGAATATACCTGACTAGTAAGAATCTTAAAACCTATGGATTTATATGTCTCCGAAAGAGAATCCAGCGTGTGTACAGCGGCATAAAGGCAGCAGTGAAAGGATTGGTGAGGTTCGGTGAGCAAATGAAGACCGTTTGAAGTCATATTGCATGGTACCCATTCCATGGTTCTCAACTCTCTAGGTTTAAGGGATTCTTCCTTCAGCTAAAACATGCATGTGGAACCCAGAGTATGATCCAACGTGTGATCGGGAAACGTGTTCAAATGTGTCTCAGTTTTCGTCCCCTGGTACTCGGGTGCAACATTCCAGACGCTTTACTAACACTCTCCCCACTTGGAGAGTCAGTGCCTTTAAACTCCTGTTTGGCCCAGTTTGCAATTTCTGCGGAAAATGAACAGGAATAGGGAGAAACAATGAGAGACTAGCTGGAGGTGTCTGGACGGGCAAATTTAACTCTCATTTCCCACCAGGAAGAGGAATTAACCAAAGGCTCAGCGAGCCATGCCGGAACCACACTAGGGCCTGAAGCAATCCTGCGGTGTTGCGGCCAGCTCACAAGAAAGCGAGTTGAAGAAAGGAGCTCAGGGGCACTGTAATTCACAAACCTGCAGAGTTATAAATGACAGCTATCGTCCAAAAATATATTGAAGTAAGGCTGCCAAGAGGACTTGAAAGCGGGGAAGAATTGCAGGAAACCGATTTCAGGAGGTAGACTGGAATTGCATGTAAAGCATAGGAAAAGAGGCAGAACGTCCACAATGATGCACTTGGCCAAAAAGGGCGTATGCGTTTTTTCCTGAATATATTCAGGAAAAAACGCATACGCCCTTTTTGGCCAACCAAGCAAGCTTGCAAAGGATATGTGCACTACAATGAAGTCTCACTGTCCCCCTGTCAAAAGGGCCATCTGAAAAAAGTGTAAAATCCTGAAAGGCAGGACAGGCCATGGAGAACTGGGAGCCTTGTTATGCTGAGGGGCGGGATGTAAATTGCCAAGAACCACTCTGGAGAAGTGTATGGTGTTTCCTGAAACATCTAAAAAACAAAGAAACAGAGCCTAGGGCACTTCTACTTATGGTCCTATAGCTTAGGGAAATTAAAATCAAAAAGAAACAGCCACCCCAAAGTTTGGGACGGCTCTGTTTACAAGAACCTCGTTTACGGTACAAGTTCAATATCACAGAAAGCGAAAAATGGATAAAGAAGTTGTGGTACTTACGTACAATGCAATATCACTCAGCAATGAAATCTATGTCATCAGGCCAGTAGCAGCATAATGAGTGGATTCAGGTACGATGATTCTAAGTGAAATAAGTCACACAGAAAAAGAAACATCATAAGATATCACTAATACACGGAAGGTAAACTTGGCTACACAGGAACTGAATTACAAAACAGAATAGGGTCTCAAATGTAGAAAACCAACTTATACTTGCTTAAGGGGAAAGGTGAGTTGGGGTGCTGCATAAAACCAGAGATTGAAATTAACACAGATACCTTTCCATAAGCTAAATATGTAATAGACAAGAGCTACTCCTTGCTCAACGATGTGGACTCAACACCCCATATTAAACGCCTAAGAATATACCTGACTAGTAAGAATCTTAAAACCAATGGATTTATATGTCTCCGAAAGAGAATCAAGCGTGTGTACAGTGGCATAAACGCAGCAGTGATAGGATTGGTGAGGTTCGGTGAGCAAATGCAGACCCTGTGAAGTCATATTGCATGGTACCCATTCCATGGGTCTCAACTCTCCAGGTTTAAGGGATTCTTCCTTCAGCTAAAACATGCATGTGGAACCCAGAGTATGTTCCAGTGTGTGATCGGGAAACGTGTTCAAATGTGTCTCAGTTTTCGTCCCCTGGTACTCGGGTGCAACATTCCAGACGCTTTACTAACACTCTCCCCACTTGGAGAGTCAGTGCCTTTAACCTGCTGTTGGGCCCAGTTTGCAATTTCTGCGGAAAATGAACAGGAATAGGGAGAACCAATGAGAGACTAGCTGGAGGTGTCTGGACGGGCAAATTTAACTCTCATTTCCCACCAGGAAGAGGAATTAACCAAAGGCTCAGCGAGCCATGCCAGAACCACACTAGGGCCTGAAGCAATCCTGCGGAGTTGCGGCCAGCTCACAAGAAAGCGAGTTGAAGAAAGGAGCTCAGGGGCACTGTAATTCACAAACCTCCAGAGTTATAAATGACAGCTATCGTCCAAAAATATATTGAAGTAAGGCTGCCAAGAGGACTTGAAAGCGGGGCAGAATTGCAGGAAACCGATTTCAGGAGGTAGACTGGAATTGCATGTAAAGCATAGGAAAAGAGGCAGAACGTCCACAATGATGCACTTGGCCAAAAAGGGCGTATGCGTTTTTTCCTGAATATATTCCTGAATATATTCAGGAAAAAACGCATACGCCCTTTTTGGCCAACCAAGCAAGCTTGCAAAGGAAATCTGCACTACAATGAAGTCTCACTGCCCCCCGGTCAAAAGGGCCATCTGAAAAAAGTGTAAAATCCAGAAAGGCAGGACAGGCCATGGAGAACTGGGAGCCTTCTTATGCTGATGGGTGGGATGTAAATTGCCAAAAGCCACTCTGGAGAAGTGTATGGTGTTTCCTGAAACATCTAAAAAACAAAGCAACAGAGCCTAGGGCACTTCCACTTATGGTCCTATAGATTAGGGAAATTAAAATCAAAAAGACACAGCCACCACAAAGTTTGGGACGGCTCTGTTTACAAGAACCTCATTTACGGTACAAGTTCAATATCGCAGAAAGCGAAAAATGGATAAAGAAGTTGTGGTACTTACGTACAATGCAATATCACTCAGCAATGAAATCTATGTCATCAGGCCAGTAGCAGCATAATGAATGGATTCAGGTACGATGATTCTAAGTAAAATAAGTCACACAGAAAAAGAAACATCATAAGGTATCACTAATACACGGAATGTAAAGTTGGCTACACAGGAACTGAATTACAAAACAGAATAGGGTCTCAAATGTAGAAAACCAACTTATGCTTGCTTAAGGGGAAAGGTGAGTTGGGGTGCTGCATAAAACCAGAGATTGAAATTAACACAGATACCTTTCCATAAGCCAAATATGTAATAGACAAGAGCTACTGCTTGCTCAACTAAGTGGACTCAAAACCCCATATTAAACGCCTAAGTATATACCTGACTAGTAAGAATCTTAAAACCTATGGATTTATATGTCTCCGAAAGAGAATCCAGCGTGTGTACAGGGCATAAACGCAGCAGTGATAGAATTGGTGAGGTTCGGTGAGCAAATGCAGACCCTTTGAAGTCATATTGCATGGTACCCATTCCATGGGTCTCAACTCTCCAGGTTTAAGGGATTCTTCCTTCAGCTAAAACATGCATGTGGAACCCAGAGTATGATCCACCATGTGATCGGGAAACATGTTCAAATGTGTCTCAGTTTTCGTCCCCTGGTACTCGGATGCAACATTCCAGATGCTTTACTAACACTCTCCCCACTTGGAGAGTCAGTGCCTTTAACCTCCTGTTTGGCCCAGTTTGCAATTTTTGTGGAAAATGAACAGGAATAGGGAGAACCAATGAGAGACTAGCTGGAGGTGTCTGGACGGGCAAATTTAACTCTCATTTCCCACCAGGAAGAGGAATTAACCAAAGGCTCAGCGAGCCATGCCGGAACCACACTAGGGCCTGAAGCAATCCTGCGGTGTTGCGGCCAGCTCACAAGAAAGCGAGTTGAAGAAAGGAGCTCAGGGGCACTGTAATTCACAAACCTGCAGAGTTATAAATGACAGCTATCGTCCAAAAATATATTGAAGTAAGGCTGCCAAGAGGACTTGAAAGCGGGGAAGAATTGCAGGAAACCGATTTCAGGAGGTAGACTGGAATTGCATGTAAAGCATAGGAAAAGAGGCAGAACGTCCACAATGATGCACTTGGCCAAAAAGGGCGTATGCGTTTTTTCCTGAATATATTCAGGAAAAAACGCATACGCCCTTTTTGGCCAACCAAGCAAGCTTGCAAAGGATATCTGCACTACAATGAAGTCTCACTGCCCCCCTGTCAAAAGGGCCATCTGAAAAAAGTGTAAAATCCTACAAGGCAGGACAGGCCATGGACAACTGGGAGCCTTGTTATGCTGAGGGGCGGGATGTAAATTGCCAACAGCTACTCTGGAGAAGTGTATGGTGTTTCCTGAAACATCTAAAAAACAAAGAAACAGAGCCTAGGGCACTTCTACTTATGGTCCTATAGCTTAGGGAAATTAAAATCAAAAAGAAACAGCCACCCCAAAGTTTGGGACGGCTCTGTTTACAAGAACCTCGTTTACGGTACAAGTTCAATATCGCAGAAAGCGAAAAATGGATAAAGAAGTTGTGGTACTTACGTACAATGCAATATCACTCAGCAATGAAATCTATGTCATCAGGCCATTAGCAGCATAATGAGTGGATTCAGGTACGATGATTCTAAGTGAAATAAGTCACACAGAAAAAGAAACATCATAAGATATCACTAATACACGGAAGGTAAACTTGGCTACACAGGAACTGAATTACAAAACAGAATAGGGTCTCAAATGTAGAAAAACAACTTATGCTTGCTTAAGGGGAAAGGTGAGTTGGGGTGCTGCATAAAACCAGAGATTGAAATTAACACAGATACCTTTCCATAAGCTAAATATGTAATAGAAAAGAGCTACTCCTTGCTCAACGATGTGGACTCAACACCCCATATCAAACGCCTAAGAATATACCTGACTAGTAAGAATCTTAAAACCAATGGATTTATATGTCTCCGAAAGAGAATCAAGCGTGTGTACAGTGGCATAAACGCAGCAGTGATAGGATTGGTGAGGTTCGGTGAGCAAATGCAGACCCTGTGAAGTCATATTGCATGGTACCCATTCCACGGGTCTCAACTCTCCAGGTTTAAGGGATTCTTCCTTCAGCTAAAACATGCATGTGGAACCCAGAGTATGTTCCAGTGTGTGATCGGGAAACGTGTTCAAATGTGTCTCAGTTTTCGTCTCCTGGTACTCGGGTGCAACATTCCAGACGCTTTACTAACACTCTCCCCACTTGGAGAGTCAGTGCCTTTAACCTGCTGTTGGGCCCAGTTTGCAATTTCTGCGGAAAATGAACAGGAATAGGGAGAACCAATGAGAGACTAGCTGGAGGTGTCTGGACGGGCAAATTTAACTCTCATTTCCCACCAGGAAGAGGAATTAACCAAAGGCTCAGCGAGCCATGCCAGAACCACACTAGGGCCTGAAGCAATCCTGCGGAGTTGCGGCCAGCTCACAAGAAAGCGAGTTGAAGAAAGGAGCTCAGGGGCACTGTAATTCACAAACCTGCAGAGTTATAAATGACAGCTATCGTCCAAAAATATATTGAAGTAAGGCTGCCAAGAGGACTTGAAAGCGGGGCAGAATTGCAGGAAACCGATTTCAGGAGGTAGACTGGAATTGCATGTAAAGCATAGGAAAAGAGGCAGAACGTCCACAATGATGCACTTGGCCAAAAAGGGCGTATGCGTTTTTTCCTGAATATATTCCTGAATATATTCAGGAAAAAACGCATACGCCCTTTTTGGCCAACCAAGCAAGCTTGCAAAGGAAATCTGCACTACAATGAAGTCTCACTGCCCCCCGGTCAAAAGGGCCATCTGAAAAAAGTGTAAAATCCAGAAAAGCAGGACAGGCCATGGAGAACTGGGAGCCTTCTTATGCTGATGGGCGGGATGTTAATTGCCAACAGCCACTCTGGAGAAGTGTATGGTGTTTCCTGAAACATCTAAAAAACAAAGCAACAGAGTCTAGGGCACTTCCACTTATGGTCCTATAGCTTAGGGAAATTACAATCAAAAAGACACAGCCATCCCAAAATTTGGGATGGCTCTGTTTACAAGAAACTCGTTTACGGTACAAGTTCAATATCGCAGAAAGCGAAAAATGGATAAAGAAGTTGTGGTACTTACGTACAATGCAATATCACTCAGCAATGAAATCTATGTCATCAGGCCAGTAGCAGCATAATGAGTGGATTCAGGTACGATGATTCTAAGTGAAATAAGTCACACAGAAAAAGAAACATCATAAGATATCACTAATACACGGAATGTAAACTTGGCTACACAGGAACTGAATTACAAAACAGAATAGGGTCTCAAATGTAGAAAACCAACTTATGCTTGTTTAAGGGGAAAGGTGAGTTGGGGTGCTGCATAAAACCGGAGATTGAAATTAGCACAGATACCTTTCCATAAGCCAAATATGTAATAGACAAGAGCTACTGCTTGCTCAACGAAGTGGACTCAACACCCCATATGAAACGCCTAAGAATATACCTGACTAGTAAGAATTTAAAACCAATGGATTTATATGTCTCCGAAAGAGAATCAAGCGTGTGTACAGCGGCATAAACGCAGCAGTGATAGGATTGGTGAGGTTTGGTGAGCAAATGCAGACCCTTTGAAGTCATATTGCATGGTACCCATTCTATGGTTCTCAACTCTCCAGGTTTAAGGGATTCTTCCTTCAGCTAAAACATGCATGTGGAACCCAGAGTATGATCCACCGTGTGATCGGGAAACGTGTTCAAATGTGTCTCAGTTTTCGTCCCCTGGTACTTGGGTGCAACATTCCAGAAGCTTTACTAAGACTATCCCCACTTGGAGAGTCAGTGCCTTTAACCTCCTGTTTGGCCCAGTTTGCAATTTCTGCAGAAAATGAACAGGAATAGGGAGAACCAATGAGAGACTAGCTGGAGGTGTCTGGACGGGTAAATTGAACTCTCATTTCCCGCCAGGAAGAGGAATTAACCAAAGGCTCAGCGAGCCATGCCAGAACCACACTAGGGCCTGAAGCAATCCTGCGGTGTTGCGGCCAGCTCACAAGAATGCGAGTTGAAGAAAGAAGCTCAGGGGCCCTGTAATTCACAAACCTGCAGAGTTATAAATGACAGCTATCGTCCAAAAATATATTGAAGTAAGGCTGCCAAGAGGACTTGAAAGCGGGGCAGAATTGCAGGAAACCGATTTCAGGAGGTAGACTGGAATTGCATGTAAAGCATAGGAAAAGAGGCAGAACGTCCACAATGATGCACTTGGCCAAAAAGGGCGTATGCGTTTTTTCCTGAATATATTCAGAAAAAAACGCATACGCCCTTTTTGGCCAACCAAGCAAGCTTGCAAAGGAAATCTGCACTACAATGAAGTCTCACTGCCCCCCGGTCAAAAGGGCCATCTGAAAAAAGTGTAATATCCAGAAAGGCAGGACAGGCCATGGAGAACTGGGAGCCTTCTTATGCTGATGGGCGGGATGTAAATTGCCAACAGCCACTCTGGAGAAGTGTATGGTGTTTCCTGAAACATCTAAAAAACAAAGCAACAGAGCCTAGGGCACTTCCACTTATGGTCCTATAGCTTAGGGAAATTAAAATCAAAAAGACACAGCCACCCCAAAGTTTGGGACGGCTCTGTTTACAAGAACCTCGTTTACGGTACAAGTTCAATATCGCAGAAAGCGAAAAATGGATAAAGAAGTTGTGGTACTAACGTACAATGCAATATCACTCAGCAATGAAATCTCTGTCATCAGGCTCATAGCAGCATAATGAGTGGATTCAGGTACGATGATTCTAAGTGAAATATGTCACACAGAAAAAGAAACATCATAAGATATCACTAATACACGGAATGTAAACTTGGCTACACAGGAACTGAATTACAAAACAGAATAGGGTCTCAAATGTAGAAAACCAACTTATGCTTGCTTAAGGGGAAAGGTGAGTTGGGGTGCTGCATAAAACCAGAGATTGAAATTAACACAGATACCTTTCCATAAGCCAAATATGTAATAGACAAGAGCTACTGCTTGCTCAACGAAGTGGACTCAACACCCCATATTAAACGCCTAAGAATATACCTGACTAGTAAGAATCTTAAAACCTATGGATTTATATGTCTCCGAAAGAGAACCAAGCGTGTTTACAGCGACATAAACGCAGCAGTGATAGGATTGTTGAGGTTCGGTGAGCAAATGCAGACCCTTTGAAGTCATATTGCATGGTACCCATTCCATGGTTCTCAACTCTCCAGGTTTAAGGGATTCTTCCTTCAGCTAAAACATGCATGTGGAACCCAGAGTATGATCCACCGTGTGATCGGGAAACGTGTTCAAATGTGTCTCAGTTTTCGTCCCCTGGTACTTGGGTGCAACATTCCAGACGCTTTACTAACACTCTCCCCACTTGGAGAGTCAGTGCCTTTAACCTCCTGTTTGGCCCAGTTTGCAATTTCTGCGGAAAATGAACAGGAATAGGGAGAACCAATGAGAGACTAGCTGGAGGTGTCTGGACGGGCAAATTTAACTCTCATTTCCCACCAGGAAGACGAATTAACCAAAGGCTCAGCGAGCCATGCCAGAACCACACTAGGGCCTGAAGCAATACTGCGGGGTTGTGGCCAGCTCACAAGAAAGCGAGTTGAAGAAAGGAGCTCAGGGACACTGTAATTCACAAACCTGCAGAGTTTTAAATGACAGCTATCGTCCAAAAATATATTGAAGTAAGGCTGCCAAGAGGACTTGAAAGCGGGGCAGAATTGCAGGAAACCGATTTCAGGAGGTAGACTGGAATTGCATGTAAAGCATAGGAAAAGAGGCAGAACGTCCACAATGATGCACTTGGCCAAAAAGGGCGTATGCGTTTTTTCCTGAATATATTCAGGAAGAAACGCATACGCCCTTTTTGGCCAACCAAGCAAGCTTGCAAAGGAAATCTGCACTACAATGAAGTCTCACTGCCCCCCGGTCAAAAGGGCCATCTGAAAAAAGTGTAAAATCCAGAAAGGCAGGACAGGCCATGGAGAACTGGGAGCCTTGTTATGCTGATGGGCGGGATGTTAATTGCCAACAGCCACTCTGGAGAAGTGTATGGTGTTTCCTGAAACATCTAAAAAACAAAGCAACAGAGCCTAGGGCACTTCCACTTATGGTCTTATAGATTAGGGAAATTAAAATCAAAAAGACACAGCCACCCCAAAGTTTGGGACAGCTCTGTTTACAAGAACCTCATTTACGGTACAAGTTCAATATTGCAGAAAGCGAAAAATGGATAAAGAAGTTGTGGTACTTACGTACAATGCAATATCACTCAGCAATGAAATCTATGTCATCAGGCCAGTAGCAGCATAATGAGTGAATTCAGGTACGATGATTCTAAGTAAAATAAGTCACACAGAAAAAGAAACATCATAAGGTATCACTAATACACGGAATGTAAACTTGGATACACAGGAAATGAATTACAAAACAGAATAGGGTCTCAAATGTAGAAAACTAACTTATGCTTGCTTAAGGGGAAAGGTGAGTTGGGGTGCTGCATAAAACCAGAGATTGAAATTGGCACAGATACATTTCCATAAGTCAAATATGTAATAGACAAGAGCTACTGCTTGCTCAACGAAGTGGACTCAACACCACATATTAAACGCCTACGAATATACCTGACTAGTAAGAATCTTAAAACCTATGGATTTATATGTCTCCGAAAGAGAATACAGCGTGTGTACAGTGACATAAACGCAGCAGTGATAGGATTGGTGAGGTTCGGTGAGCAAATGCAGACCCTTTGAAGTCATATTGCATGGTACCCATTCCATGGTTCTCAACTCTCCAGGTTTAAGGGATTCTTCCTTCAGCTAAAACATGCATGTGGAACCCAGAATATGATCCACCGTGAGATCGGGAAACGTGTTCAAATCTGTCTCAGTTTTCGTCCCCTGGTACTCGGGTGCAACATTCCAGACGCTTTACTATCACTCTCCCCACTTGGAGAGTCAGCGCCTTTATCCTCCTGTTTGGCCCAGTTTGCAATTTCTGCGGAAAATGAACAGGAATAGGGAGAACCAATGAGAGACTAGCTGGAGGTGTCTGGACGGGCAAATTTTACTCTCATTTCCCACCAGGAAGAGGAATTAACCAAAGGCTCAGCGAGCCGTGCCGGAACCACACTAGGGCCTGAAGCAATCCTGCGGTGTTGCGGCCAGCTCACAAGAAAGCGAGTTGAAGAAAGTAGCTCAGGGGCACTGTAATTCACAAACCTTCAGAGTTCTAAATGACAGCTATCGTCCAAAAATATATTGAAGTAAGGCTGCCAAGAGGACTTGAAAGCGGGGCAGAATTGCAGGAAACCGTTTTCAGGAGGTAGACTGGAATTGCATGTAAAGCATAAGAAAAGAGGCAGACCGTCCACAATGATGCACTTGGCCAAAAAGTGCGTATGCGTTTTTTCCTGAATATATTCAGGAAAAAACGCATACGCCCTTTTTGGCCAACCAAGCAAGCTTGCAAAGGAAATCTGCACTACAATGAAGTCTCACTGCCCCCCGGTCAAAACGGCCATCTGAAAAATGTGTAAAATCCAGAAAGGCAGGACAGACCATGGAGAACTGGGAGCCTACTTAGGCTGATGAGTGGGATGTAAATTGCCAACAGCCACTCTGGAGAAGTGTATGGTGTTTCCTGAAACATCTGAAAAACAAAGCAACAGAGCCTAGGGCACTTCCATTTTTAGTCCTATAGATTAGGGAAATTAAAATCAAAAAGACACAGCCACCCCAAAGTTTGGGACAGCTCTGTTTACAAGAACCTCATTTACGATACAAGTTCAATATCGCAGAAAGCGAAAAATGGATAAAGAAGTTGTGGTACTTACGTACAATGCAATATCACTCAGCAATGAAATCTATGTCATCAGGCCAGTAGCAGCATAATGAGTGGATTCAGGTACGAAGATTCTAAGTGAAATAAGTCACACAGAAAAAGAAACATCATAAGGTATCACTAATACACGGAATGTAAACTTGGCTACACAGGAACTGAATTACAAAACAGAATAGGGTCTCAAATGTAGAAAACCAACTTATGCTTGCTTAAGGGGAAAGGTGAGTTCGGGTGCTGCATAAAACCAGAGATTGAAATTAGCACAGATACCTTTCCATAAGCCAAATATGTAATAGACAAGAGCTACTGCTTGCTCAACGAAGTGGACTCAACACCCCATATTAAACGCCTAAGAATATACCTGACTAGTAAGAATCTTAAAACCTATGGATTTATATGTCTCCGAAAGAGAATCCAGCGTGTGTACAGCGGCATAAACGCAGCAGTGATAGGATTGGTGAGGTTCGGTGAGCAAATGCAGACCCTTTGAAGTCATATTGCATGGTACCCATTCCATGGTTCTCAACTCTCCAGGTTTAAGGGATTCTTCTTTCAGCTAAAACATGCATGTGGAACCCAGAGTATGATCCACCGTGTGATCGGGAAACGTGTTCAAATGTGTCTCAGTTTTCGTCCCCTGGTACTCGGGTGCAACATTCCAGATGCTTTACTAACACTCTCCCCACTTGGAGAGTCAGCACCTTTATACTCCTGTTTGGCCCAGTGTGCAATTTCTGCGGAAAATGAACAGGAATAGGGAGAACCAATGAGAGACTAGCTGGAGGTGTCTGGACGGGCAAATTTAACTCTCATTTCCCACCAGGAAGAGGAATTAACCAAAGGCTCAGCGAGCCATGCCGGAACCACACTAGGGCCTGAAGCAATCCTGCGGTGTTGCGGCCAGCTCACAAGAAAGCCAGTTGAAAAAAGGAGCTCAGGGGCACTGTAATTTACAAACCTTCAGAGTTATAAATGACAGCTATCGTCCAAAAATATATTGAAGTAAGGCTGCCAAGAGGACTTGAAAGCGGGGAAGAATTGCAGGAAACCGATTTCAGGAGGTAGACTGGAATTGCATGTAAAGCATAGGAAAAGAGGCAGAACGTCCACAATGATGCACTTGGCCAAAAAGTGCGTATGCGTTTTTTCCTGAATATATTCCTGAATATATTCAGGAAAAAACGCATACGCCCTTTTTGGCCAACCAAGCAAGCTTGCAAAGGAAATCTGCACTACAATGAAGTCTCACTGCCCCCCGGTCAAAAGGGCCATCTGAAAAAAGTGTAAAATCCAGAAAGGCAGGACAGGCCATGGAGAACTGGGAGACTAGTTAGACTGATGGGCGGGATGTAATTTTCCAACAGCCACTCTGGAGAAGTGTATGGTGTTTCCTGAAACATCTAAAAAACAAAGCAACAGAGCCTAGGGCACTTCCACTTATGGTCCTATAGATTAGGGAAATTAAAATCAAAAAGACACAGCCACCCCAAAGTTTGGGACGGCTCTGTTTACAAGAACCTCATTTACGGTACAAGTTCAATATCGCAGAAAGCGAAAAATGGATAAAGAAGTTGTGGTACTTACGTACAATGCAATATCACTCAGCAATGAAATCTATGTCATCAGGCCAGTAGCAGCATAATGAGTGGATTCAGGTACGATGATTCTAAGTGAAATAAGTCACACAGAAAAAGAAACATCATAAGATATCACTAATACACGGAATGTAAACTTGCCTACACAGGAACTGAATTACAAAACAGAATAGGGTCTCAAATGTAGAAAACCAACTTATGCTTGCTTAAGGGGAAAGGTGAGTTGGGGTGCTGCATAAAACCAGAGATTGAAATTACCACAGATACCTTTCCATAAGCCAAATATGTAATAGACAAGAGCTACTGCTTGCTCAACGAAGTGGACTCAACACCACATATTAAACGCCTAAGAATATACCTGACTAGTAAGAATCTTAAAACCTATGGATTGATATGTCTACGAAAGAGAATCAAGCGTGTGTACAGCGGCATAAACGCAGCAGTGATAGGATTGGTGAGGTTCGGTGAGCAAATGCAGACCCTTTGAAGTCATATTGCATGGTACCCATTCCATGGTTCTCAACTCTCCAGGTTTAAGGGATTCTTCCTTCAGCTAAAACATGCATGTGGAACCCAGAGTATGATCCACCGTGTGATCGGGAAACGTGTTCAAATGTGTCTCAGTTTTCGTCCCCTGGTACTCGGGTGCAACATTCCAGATGCTTTACTAACACTCTCCCCACTTGGAGAGATAGTGCCTTTAACCTCCTGTTTGGCCCAGTTTGCAATTTCTGTGGAAAATTAACAGGAATAGGGAGAACCAATGAGAGACTAGCTGGAGGTGTCTGGACGGGCAAATTTAACTCTCATTTCCCACCAGGAAGAGGAATTAACCAAAGGCTCAGCGAGCCATGCCGGAACCACACTAGGGCCTGAAGCAATCCTGCGGTGTGGCGGCCAGCTCACAAGAAAGCCAGTTGAAAAAAGGAGCTCAAGGGCACTGTAATTCACAAAGCTTCAGAGTTATAAATGACAGCTATCGTCCAAAAATATATTGAAGTAAGGCTGCCAAGAGGACTTGAAAGCGGGGCAGAATTGCAGGAAACCGATTTCAGGAGGTAGAGTGGAATTGCATGTAAAGCATAGGAAAAGAGGCAGAACGTCCACAATGATGCACTTGGCCAAAAAGGGCGTATGCGTTTTTTCCTGAATATATTCAGGAAAAAACGCATACGCCCTTTTTGGCCAACCAAGCAAGCTTGCAAAGGAAATCTGCACTACAATGAAGTCTCACTGCCCCCCGGTCAAAAGGGCCATCTGAAAAAAGTGTAAAATCCAGAAAGGCAGGACAGGCCATGGAGAACTGGGAGCCTTGTTATGCTGATGGGCGGGATGTAAATTGCCAACAGCCACTCTGGAGAAGTGTATGGTGTTTCCTGAAACATCTAAAAAACCAAAGCAACAGAGCCTAGGGCACTTCCACTTATGGTCCTATATATTAGGGAAATTAAAATCAAAAAGACACAGCCACCCCAAAGTTTGGGACGGCTATGTTTACAAGAACCTCATTTACGGTACAAGTTCAATATCGCAGAAAGCGAAAAATGGATAAAGAATTTGTGGTACTTACGTACAATGCAATATCACTCAGCAATGAAATCTATGTCATCAGGCCAGTAGCAGCATAATGAGTGGATTTAGGTGCGATGATTCTAAGAGAAATAAGTCAAACAGAAAAAGAAACATCATAAGGTATCACTAATACACGGAATGTAAACTTGGCTACACAGGAACTGAATTACAAAACAGAATAGGGTCTCAAATGTAGAAAACCAACTTATGCTTGCTTAAGGGGAAAGGTGAGTTGGGGTGCTGCATAAAACCAGAGATTGAAATTAGCATAGATACCTTTCCATAAGTCAAATATGTAATAGACAAGAGCTACTGCTTGCTCAACGAAGTGGACTCAACACCCCATATTAAATGCCTAAGAATATACCTGACTAGTAAGAATCTTAAAACCTATGGATTTATATGTCTCCGAAAGAGAATCCAGCGTGTGTACAGCGGCATAAACGCAGCAGTGATAGGATTGGTGAGGTTCGGTGAGCAAATGCAGACCCTTTGAAGTCATATTGCATGGTACCCATTCCATGCGTCTCAACTCTCCAGGTTTAAGGGATTCTTCCTTCAGCTAAAACATGCATGTGGAACCCAGAGTATGATCCACCATGTGATCGGGAAACGTGTTCAAATGTGTCTCAGTTTTCGTCCCCTGGTACTCGGGTGCAACATTCCAGACGCTTTACTAACACTCTCCCCACTTGGAGAGTCAGTGCCTTTAACCTCCTGTTTGGCCCAGTGTGCAATTTCTGCGGAAAATGAACAGGAATAGGGAGAACCAATGAGAGACTAGCTGGAGGTGTCTGAACGGGCAAATTTAACTCTCATTTCCCACCAGGAAGAGGAATTAACCAAAGGCTCAGCGAGCCATGCCGGAACCACACTAGGGCCTGAAGCAATCCTGCGGTGTTGCGGCCAGCTCACAAGAAAGCCAGTTGAAAAAAGGAGCTCAGGGGCACTGTAATTCACAAACCTTCAGAGTTATAAATGACAGCTATCGTCCAAAAATATATTGAAGTAAGGCTGCCAAGAGGACTTGAAAGCGGGGCAGAATTGCAGGAAACCGATTTCAGGAGGTAGACTGGAATTGCATGTAAAGCATAGGAAAAGAGGCAGAACGTCCACAATGATGCACTTGGCCAAAAAGGGCGTATGCGTTTTTTCCTGAATATATTCAGGAAGAAACGCATACGCCCTTTTTGGCCAACCAAGCAAGCTTGCAAAGGAAATCTGCACTACAATGAAGTCTCACTGCCCCCCGGTCAAAAGGGCCATCTGAAAAAAGTGTAAAATCCAGAAAGGCAGGACAGGCCATGGAGAACTGGGAGCCTTGTTATGCTGATGGGCGGGATGTTAATTGCCAACAGCCACTCTGGAGAAGTGTATGGTGTTTCCTGAAACATCTAAAAAACAAAGCAACAGAGCCTAGGGCACTTCCACTTATGGTCCTATAGATTAGGGAAATTAAAATCAAAAAGACACAGCCACCCCAAAGTTTGGGACAGCTCTGTTTACAAGAACCTCATTTACGGTACAAGTTCAATATTGCAGAAAGCGAAAAATGGATAAAGAAGTTGTGGTACTTACGTACAATGCAATATCACTCAGCAATGAAATCTATGTCATCAGGCCAGTAGCAGCATAATGAGTGAATTCAGGTACGATGATTCTAAGTAAAATAAGTCACACAGAAAAAGAAACATCATAAGGTATCACTAATACACGGAATGTAAACTTGGATACACAGGAAATGAATTACAAAACAGAATAGGGTCTCAAATGTAGAAAACTAACTTATGCTTGCTTAAGGGGAAAGGTGAGTTGGGGTGCTGCATAAAACCAGAGATTGAAATTGGCACAGATACATTTCCATAAGTCAAATATGTAATAGACAAGAGCTACTGCTTGCTCAACGAAGTGGACTCAACACCACATATTAAACGCCTACGAATATACCTGACTAGTAAGAATCTTAAAACCTATGGATTTATATGTCTCCGAAAGAGAATACAGCGTGTGTACAGTGACATAAACGCAGCAGTGATAGGATTGGTGAGGTTCGGTGAGCAAATGCAGACCCTTTGAAGTCATATTGCATGGTACCCATTCCATGGTTCTCAACTCTCCAGGTTTAAGGGATTCTTCCTTCAGCTAAAACATGCATGTGGAACCCAGAATATGATCCACCGTGAGATCGGGAAACGTGTTCAAATCTGTCTCAGTTTTCGTCCCCTGGTACTCGGGTGCAACATTCCAGACGCTTTACTATCACTCTCCCCACTTGGAGAGTCAGCGCCTTTATCCTCCTGTTTGGCCCAGTTTGCAATTTCTGCGGAAAATGAACAGGAATAGGGAGAACCAATGAGAGACTAGCTGGAGGTGTCTGGACGGGCAAATTTTACTCTCATTTCCCACCAGGAAGAGGAATTAACCAAAGGCTCAGCGAGCCGTGCCGGAACCACACTAGGGCCTGAAGCAATCCTGCGGTGTTGCGGCCAGCTCACAAGAAAGCGAGTTGAAGAAAGTAGCTCAGGGGCACTGTAATTCACAAACCTTCAGAGTTCTAAATGACAGCTATCGTCCAAAAATATATTGAAGTAAGGCTGCCAAGAGGACTTGAAAGCGGGGCAGAATTGCAGGAAACCGTTTTCAGGAGGTAGACTGGAATTGCATGTAAAGCATAAGAAAAGAGGCAGACCGTCCACAATGATGCACTTGGCCAAAAAGTGCGTATGCGTTTTTTCCTGAATATATTCAGGAAAAAACGCATACGCCCTTTTTGGCCAACCAAGCAAGCTTGCAAAGGAAATCTGCACTACAATGAAGTCTCACTGCCCCCCGGTCAAAACGGCCATCTGAAAAATGTGTAAAATCCAGAAAGGCAGGACAGACCATGGAGAACTGGGAGCCTACTTAGGCTGATGAGTGGGATGTAAATTGCCAACAACCACTCTGGAGAAGTGTATGGTGTTTCCTGAAACATCTGAAAAACAAAGCAACAGAGCCTAGGGCACTTCCATTTTTAGTCCTATAGATTAGGGAAATTAAAATCAAAAAGACACAGCCACCCCAAAGTTTGGGACAGCTCTGTTTACAAGAACCTCATTTACGATACAAGTTCAATATCGCAGAAAGCGAAAAATGGATAAAGAAGTTGTGGTACTTACGTACAATGCAATATCACTCAGCAATGAAATCTATGTCATCAGGCCAGTAGCAGCATAATGAGTGGATTCAGGTACGAAGATTCTAAGTGAAATAAGTCACACAGAAAAAGAAACATCATAAGGTATCACTAATACACGGAATGTAAACTTGGCTACACAGGAACTGAATTACAAAACAGAATAGGGTCTCAAATGTAGAAAACCAACTTATGCTTGCTTAAGGGGAAAGGTGAGTTCGGGTGCTGCATAAAACCAGAGATTGAAATTAGCACAGATACCTTTCCATAAGCCAAATATGTAATAGACAAGAGCTACTGCTTGCTCAACGAAGTGGACTCAACACCCCATATTAAACGCCTAAGAATATACCTGACTAGTAAGAATCTTAAAACCTATGGATTTATATGTCTCCGAAAGAGAATCCAGCGTGTGTACAGCGGCATAAACGCAGCAGTGATAGGATTGGTGAGGTTCGGTGAGCAAATGCAGACCCTTTGAAGTCATATTGCATGGTACCCATTCCATGGTTCTCAACTCTCCAGGTTTAAGGGATTCTTCTTTCAGCTAAAACATGCATGTGGAACCCAGAGTATGATCCACCGTGTGATCGGGAAACGTGTTCAAATGTGTCTCAGTTTTCGTCCCCTGGTACTCGGGTGCAACATTCCAGATGCTTTACTAACACTCTCCCCACTTGGAGAGTCAGCACCTTTATACTCCTGTTTGGCCCAGTGTGCAATTTCTGCGGAAAATGAACAGGAATAGGGAGAACCAATGAGAGACTAGCTGGAGGTGTCTGGACG
Organism: Pseudorca crassidens; assembly: GCF_039906515.1. Classification (NCBI taxonomy): domain Eukaryota; kingdom Metazoa; phylum Chordata; class Mammalia; order Artiodactyla; family Delphinidae; genus Pseudorca; species Pseudorca crassidens. The sequence goes on from NW_027135943.1 coordinate 1,100,290, forward strand.
GGCAAATTTAACTCTCATTTCCCACCAGGAAGAGGAATTAACCAAAGGCTCAGCGAGCCATGCCGGAACCACACTAGGGCCTGAAGCAATCCTGCGGTGTTGCGGCCAGCTCACAAGAAAGCCAGTTGAAAAAAGGAGCTCAGGGGCACTGTAATTTACAAACCTTCAGAGTTATAAATGACAGCTATCGTCCAAAAATATATTGAAGTAAGGCTGCCAAGAGGACTTGAAAGCGGGGAAGAATTGCAGGAAACCGATTTCAGGAGGTAGACTGGAATTGCATGTAAAGCATAGGAAAAGAGGCAGAACGTCCACAATGATGCACTTGGCCAAAAAGTGCGTATGCGTTTTTTCCTGAATATATTCCTGAATATATTCAGGAAAAAACGCATACGCCCTTTTTGGCCAACCAAGCAAGCTTGCAAAGGAAATCTGCACTACAATGAAGTCTCACTGCCCCCCGGTCAAAAGGGCCATCTGAAAAAAGTGTAAAATCCAGAAAGGCAGGACAGGCCATGGAGAACTGGGAGACTAGTTAGACTGATGGGCGGGATGTAATTTTCCAACAGCCACTCTGGAGAAGTGTATGGTGTTTCCTGAAACATCTAAAAAACAAAGCAACAGAGCCTAGGGCACTTCCACTTATGGTCCTATAGATTAGGGAAATTAAAATCAAAAAGACACAGCCACCCCAAAGTTTGGGACGGCTCTGTTTACAAGAACCTCATTTACGGTACAAGTTCAATATCGCAGAAAGCGAAAAATGGATAAAGAAGTTGTGGTACTTACGTACAATGCAATATCACTCAGCAATGAAATCTATGTCATCAGGCCAGTAGCAGCATAATGAGTGGATTCAGGTACGATGATTCTAAGTGAAATAAGTCACACAGAAAAAGAAACATCATAAGATATCACTAATACACGGAATGTAAACTTGCCTACACAGGAACTGAATTACAAAACAGAATAGGGTCTCAAATGTAGAAAACCAACTTATGCTTGCTTAAGGGGAAAGGTGAGTTGGGGTGCTGCATAAAACCAGAGATTGAAATTACCACAGATACCTTTCCATAAGCCAAATATGTAATAGACAAGAGCTACTGCTTGCTCAACGAAGTGGACTCAACACCACATATTAAACGGCTAAGAATATACCTGACTAGTAAGAATCTTAAAACCTATGGATTGATATGTCTACGAAAGAGAATCAAGCGTGTGTACAGCGGCATAAACGCAGCAGTGATAGGATTGGTGAGGTTCGGTGAGCAAATGCAGACCCTTTGAAGTCATATTGCATGGTACCCATTCCATGGTTCTCAACTCTCCAGGTTTAAGGGATTCTTCCTTCAGCTAAAACATGCATGTGGAACCCAGAGTATGATCCACCGTGTGATCGGGAAACGTGTTCAAATGTGTCTCAGTTTTCGTCCCCTGGTACTCGGGTGCAACATTCCAGATGCTTTACTAACACTCTCCCCACTTGGAGAGATAGTGCCTTTAACCTCCTGTTTGGCCCAGTTTGCAATTTCTGTGGAAAATTAACAGGAATAGGGAGAACCAATGAGAGACTAGCTGGAGGTGTCTGGACGGGCAAATTTAACTCTCATTTCCCACCAGGAAGAGGAATTAACCAAAGGCTCAGCGAGCCATGCCGGAACCACACTAGGGCCTGAAGCAATCCTGCGGTGTTGCGGCCAGCTCACAAGAAAGCCAGTTGAAAAAAGGAGCTCAGGGGCACTGTAATTCACAAACCTTCAGAGTTATAAATGACAGCTATCGTCCAAAAATATATTGAAGTAAGGCTGCCAAGAGGACTTGAAAGCGGGGCAGAATTGCAGGAAACCGATTTCAGGAGGTAGAGTGGAATTGCATGTAAAGCATAGGAAAAGAGGCAGAACGTCCACAATGATGCACTTGGCCAAAAAGGGCGTATGCGTTTTTTCCTGAATATATTCAGGAAAAAACGCATACGCCCTTTTTGGCCAACCAAGCAAGCTTGCAAAGGAAATCTGCACTACAATGAAGTCTCACTGCCCCCCGGTCAAAAGGGCCATCTGAAAAAAGTGTAAAATCCAGAAAGGCAGGACAGGCCATGGAGAACTGGGAGCCTTGTTATGCTGATGGGCGGGATGTAAATTGCCAACAGCCACTCTGGAGAAGTGTATGGTGTTTCCTGAAACATCTAAAAAACCAAAGCAACAGAGCCTAGGGCACTTCCACTTATGGTCCTATATATTAGGGAAATTAAAATCAAAAAGACACAGCCACCCCAAAGTTTGGGACGGCTATGTTTACAAGAACCTCATTTACGGTACAAGTTCAATATCGCAGAAAGCGAAAAATGGATAAAGAATTTGTGGTACTTACGTACAATGCAATATCACTCAGCAATGAAATCTATGTCATCAGGCCAGTAGCAGCATAATGAGTGGATTTAGGTGCGATGATTCTAAGAGAAATAAGTCAAACAGAAAAAGAAACATCATAAGGTATCACTAATACACGGAATGTAAACTTGGCTACACAGGAACTGAATTACAAAACAGAATAGGGTCTCAAATGTAGAAAACCAACTTATGCTTGCTTAAGGGGAAAGGTGAGTTGGGGTGCTGCATAAAACCAGAGATTGAAATTAGCATAGATACCTTTCCATAAGTCAAATATGTAATAGACAAGAGCTACTGCTTGCTCAACGAAGTGGACTCAACACCCCATATTAAACGCCTAAGAATATACCTGACTAGTAAGAATCTTAAAACCTATGGATTTATATGTCTCCGAAAGAGAATCCAGCGTGTGTACAGCGGCATAAACGCAGCAGTGATAGGATTGGTGAGGTTCGGTGAGCAAATGCAGACCCTTTGAAGTCATATTGCATGGTACCCATTCCATGCGTCTCAACTCTCCAGGTTTAAGGGATTCTTCCTTCAGCTAAAACATGCATGTGGAACCCAGAGTATGATCCACCATGTGATCGGGAAACGTGTTCAAATGTGTCTCAGTTTTCGTCCCCTGGTACTCGGGTGCAACATTCCAGACGCTTTACTAACACTCTCCCCACTTGGAGAGTCAGTGCCTTTAACCTCCTGTTTGGCCCAGTGTGCAATTTCTGCGGAAAATGAACAGGAATAGGGAGAACCAATGAGAGACTAGCTGGAGGTGTCTGAACGGGCAAATTTAACTCTCATTTCCCACCAGGAAGAGGAATTAACCAAAGGCTCAGCGAGCCATGCCGGAACCACACTAGGGCCTGAAGCAATCCTGCGGTGTTGCGGCCAGCTCACAAGAAAGCCAGTTGAAAAAAGGAGCTCAGGGGCACTGTAATTCACAAACCTTCAGAGTTATAAATGACAGCTATCGTCCAAAAATATATTGAAGTAAGGCTGCCAAGAGGACTTGAAAGCGGGGCAGAATTGCAGGAAACCGATTTCAGGAGGTAGACTGGAATTGCATGTAAAGCATAGGAAAAGAGGCAGAACGTCCACAATGATGCACTTGGCCAAAAAGGGCGTATGCGTTTTTTCCTGAATATATTCCTGAATATATTCAGGAAAAAACGCATACACCCTTTTTGGCCAACCAAGCAAGCTTGCAAAGGAAATCTGCACTACAATGAAGTCTCACTGCCCCCCGGTCAAAAGGGCCATCTGAAAAAAGTGTAAAATCCAGAAAGGCAGGACAGGCTATGGAGAACTGGGAGCCTAGTTAGGCTGATGGGCGGGATGTAAATTGCCAACAGCCACTCTGCAGAAGTGTATGGTGTTTCCTGAAACATCTAAAAAACAAAGCAACAGAGCCTAGGGCACTTCCACTTATGGTCCTATAGATTAGGGAAATTAAAATCAAAAAGACACAGCCACCCCAAAGTTTGGGACGGCTCTGTTTACAAGAACCTCATTTACGGTACAAGTTCAATATTGCAGAAAGCGAAAAATGGATAAAGAAGGTGTGGTACTTACGTACAATGCAATACCACTCAGCAATGAAATCTATGTCATCAGGCCAGTAGCAGCATAATGAGTGGATTCAGGTACGATGATTCTAAGTGAAATAAGTCACACAGAAAAAGAAACATCATAAGATATCACTAATACACGGAATGTAAACTTGCCTACACAGGAACTGAATTACAAAAGAGAATAGGGTCTCAAATGTAGAAAACCAACTTATGCTTGCTTAAGGGGAAAGGTGAGTTGGGGTGCTGCATAAAACCAGAGATTGAAATTAGCACAGATACCTTTCCATAAGCCAAATATGTAATAGACAAGAGCTACTGCTTGCTCAACGAAGTGGACTCAACACCCCATATTAAACGCCTAAGAATATACCTGACTAGTAAGAATCTTAAAGCTTATGGATTTATATGTCTCCAAAAGAGAATCAAGCGTGTGTACAGCGGCATAAACGCAGCAGTGATAGGATTGGTGAGGTTCGGTGAGCAAATGCAGACCCTTTGAAGTCATATTGCATGGTACCCATTCCATGGTTCTCAACTCTCCAGGTTTAAGGGATTCTTCCTTCAGCTAAAACATGCATGTGGAACCCAGAGTATGATCCACCGTGTGATCGGGAAACGTGTTCAAATGTGTCTCAGTTTTCGTCCCCTGGTACTCGGGTGCAACATTCCAGACGCTTTACTAACACTCTCCCCACTTGGAGAGTCAGGGCCTTTAACCTGCTGTTTGGCCCAGTTTGCAATTTCTGCGGAAAATGAACAGGAATAGGGAGAACCAATGAGAGACTAGCTGGAGGTGTCTGGACGGGCAAATTTAACTCTCATTTCCCACCAGGAAGAGGAATTAACCAAAGGCTCAGCGAGCCATGCCGGAACCACACTAGGGCCTGAAGCAATCCTGCGGTGTTGCGGCCAGCTCACAAAAAAGCCAGTTGAAAAAAGGAGCTCAGGGGCACTGTAATTCACAAAACTGCAGAGTTATAAATGACAGCTATCGTCCAAAAATATATTGAAGTAAGGCTGCCAAGAGGACTTGAAAGCGGGGAAGAATTGCAGGAAACCGATTTCAGGAGGTAGACTGGAATTGCATGTAAAGCATAGGAAAAGAGGCAGAACGTCCACAATGATGCACTTGGCCAAAAAGGGCGTATGCGTTTTTTCCTGAATATATTCCTGAATATATTCAGGAAAAAACGCATACGCCCTTTTTGGCCAACCAAGCAAGCTTGCAAAGGAAATCTGCACTACAATGAAGTCTCACAGCCCCCCGGTCAAAAGGGCCATCTGAAAAAAGTGTAAAATCCAGAAAGGCAGGACAGGCCATGGAGAACTGGGAGCCTTCTTATGCTGATGGGCGGGATGTAAATTGCCAACAGCCACTCTGGAGAAGTGTATGGTGTTTCCTGAAACATCTAAAAAACAAAGCAACAGAGCCTAGGGCACTTCCACTTATGGTCCTATAGATTAGGGAAATTAAAATCAAAAAGACAAAGCCACCCCAAAGTTTGGGACGGCTCTGTTTACAAGAACCTCATTTACGGTACAAGTTCAATATTGCAGAAAGCGAAAAATGGATAAAGAAGTTGTGGTACTTACGTACAATGCAATACCACTCAGCAATGAAATCTATGTCATCAGGCCAGTAGCAGCATAATGAGTGGATTCAGGTACGATGATTCTAAGTGAAATAAGTCACACAGAAAAAGAAACATCATAAGATATCACTAATACACGGAATGTAAACTTGCCTACACAGGAACTGAATTACAAAACAGAATAGGGTCTCAAATGTAGAAAACCAACTTATGCTTGCTTAAGGGGAAAGGTGAGTTGGGGTGCTGCATAAAACCAGAGATTGAAATTAGCACAGATACCTTTCCATAAGCCAAATATGTAATAGACAAGAGCTACTGCTTGCTCAACGAAGTGGACTCAACACCCCATATTAAACGCCTAAGAATATACCTGACTAGTAAGAATCTTAAAGCCTATGGATTTATATGTCTCCGAAAGAGAATCAAGCATGTGTACAGCGGCATAAACGCAGCAGTGATAGGATTGGTGAGGTTCGGTGAGCAAATGCAGACCCTTTGAAGTCATATTGCATGGTACCCATTCCATGCGTCTCAACTCTCCAGGTAAGGGATTCTTCCTTCAGCTAAAACATGCATGTGGAACCCAGAGTATGATCCACCGTGTGATCGGGAAACGTGTTCATATGTGTCTCAGTTTTCGTCCCCTGGTACTCGGGTGCAACATTCCAGACGCTTTACTAACACTCTCCCCACTTGGAGAGTCAGTGCCTTTAACCTCCTGTTTGGCCCAGTTTGCAATTTCTGTGGAAAATTAACAGGAATAGGGAGAACCAATGAGAGACTAGCTGGAGGTGTCTGGACGGGCAAATTTAACTCTCATTTCCCACCAGGAAGAGGAATTAACCAAAGGCTCAGCGAGCCATGCCGAAACTACACTAGGGCTTGAAGCAATCCTGCGGTGTTGCGGCCAGCTCACAAGAAAGCGAGTTGAAGAAAGAAGCTCAGGGGCACTGTAATTCACAAACCTGCAGAGTTATAAATGACAGCTATCATCCAAAAATATATTGAAGTAAGGCTGCCAAGAGGACTTGAAAGCGGGGCAGAATTGCAGGAAACCGATTTCAGGAGGTAGACTGGAATTGCATGAAAAGCATAGGAAAAGAGGCAGAACGTCCACAATGATGCACTTGGCCAAAAAGGGCGTATGCGTTTTATCCTGAATATATTCAGGAAAAAACGCATACGCCCTTTTTGGCCAACCAAGCAAGCTTGCAAAGGAAATCTGCACTACAATGAAGTCTCACTGCCCCCGGGTCAAAAGGGCCATCTGAAAAGAGTGTAAAATCCAGAAAGGCAGGACAGGCCATGGAGAACTGGGAGCCTTCTTATGCTGATGGGCGGGATGTAAATTGCCAACAGCCACTCTGGAGAAGTGTATGGTGTTTCCTGAAACATCTAAAAAACAAAGCAACAGAGCCTAGGGCACTTCCACTTATGGTCCTATAGATTAGGGAAATTAAAATCAAAAAGACACAGCCACCCCAAAGTTTGGGACGGCTCTGTTTACAAGAACCTCATTTACGGTACAAGTTCAATATTGCAGAAAGCGAAAAATGGATAAAGAAGGTGTGGTACTTACGTACAATGCAATACCACTCAGCAATGAAATCTATGTCATCAGGCCAGTAGCAGCATAATGAGTGGATTCAGGTACGATGATTCTAAGTGAAATAAGTCACACAGAAAAAGAAACATCATAAGATATCACTAATACACGGAATGTAAACTTGCCTACACAGGAACTGAATTACAAAAGAGAATAGGGTCTCAAATGTAGAAAACCAACTTATGCTTGCTTAAGGGGAAAGGTGAGTTGGGGTGCTGCATAAAACCAGAGATTGAAATTAGCACAGATACCTTTCCATAAGCCAAATATGTAATAGACAAGAGCTACTGCTTGCTCAACGAAGTGGACTCAACACCCCATATTAAACGCCTAAGAATATACCTGACTAGTAAGAATCTTAAAGCTTATGGATTTATATGTCTCCAAAAGAGAATCAAGCGTGTGTACAGCGGCATAAACGCAGCAGTGATAGGATTGGTGAGGTTCGGTGAGCAAATGCAGACCCTTTGAAGTCATATTGCATGGTACCCATTCCATGGTTCTCAACTCTCCAGGTTTAAGGGATTCTTCCTTCAGCTAAAACATGCATGTGGAACCCAGAGTATGATCCACCGTGTGATCGGGAAACGTGTTCAAATGTGTCTCAGTTTTCGTCCCCTGGTACTCGGGTGCAACATTCCAGACGCTTTACTAACACTCTCCCCACTTGGAGAGTCAGGGCCTTTAACCTGCTGTTTGGCCCAGTTTGCAATTTCTGCGGAAAATGAACAGGAATAGGGAGAACCAATGAGAGACTAGCTGGAGGTGTCTGGACGGGCAAATTTAACTCTCATTTCCCACCAGGAAGAGGAATTAACCAAAGGCTCAGCGAGCCATGCCGGAACCACACTAGGGCCTGAAGCAATCCTGCGGTGTTGCGGCCAGCTCACAAAAAAGCCAGTTGAAAAAAGGAGCTCAGGGGCACTGTAATTCACAAAACTGCAGAGTTATAAATGACAGCTATCGTCCAAAAATATATTGAAGTAAGGCTGCCAAGAGGACTTGAAAGCGGGGAAGAATTGCAGGAAACCGATTTCAGGAGGTAGACTGGAATTGCATGTAAAGCATAGGAAAAGAGGCAGAACGTCCACAATGATGCACTTGGCCAAAAAGGGCGTATGCGTTTTTTCCTGAATATATTCCTGAATATATTCAGGAAAAAACGCATACGCCCTTTTTGGCCAACCAAGCAAGCTTGCAAAGGAAATCTGCACTACAATGAAGTCTCACAGCCCCCCGGTCAAAAGGGCCATCTGAAAAAAGTGTAAAATCCAGAAAGGCAGGACAGGCCATGGAGAACTGGGAGCCTTCTTATGCTGATGGGCGGGATGTAAATTGCCAACAGCCACTCTGGAGAAGTGTATGGTGTTTCCTGAAACATCTAAAAAACAAAGCAACAGAGCCTAGGGCACTTCCACTTATGGTCCTATAGATTAGGGAAATTAAAATCAAAAAGACAAAGCCACCCCAAAGTTTGGGACGGCTCTGTTTACAAGAACCTCATTTACGGTACAAGTTCAATATTGCAGAAAGCGAAAAATGGATAAAGAAGTTGTGGTACTTACGTACAATGCAATACCACTCAGCAATGAAATCTATGTCATCAGGCCAGTAGCAGCATAATGAGTGGATTCAGGTACGATGATTCTAAGTGAAATAAGTCACACAGAAAAAGAAACATCATAAGATATCACTAATACACGGAATGTAAACTTGCCTACACAGGAACTGAATTACAAAACAGAATAGGGTCTCAAATGTAGAAAACCAACTTATGCTTGCTTAAGGGGAAAGGTGAGTTGGGGTGCTGCATAAAACCAGAGATTGAAATTAGCACAGATACCTTTCCATAAGCCAAATATGTAATAGACAAGAGCTACTGCTTGCTCAACGAAGTGGACTCAACACCCCATATTAAACGCCTAAGAATATACCTGACTAGTAAGAATCTTAAAGCCTATGGATTTATATGTCTCCGAAAGAGAATCAAGCATGTGTACAGCGGCATAAACGCAGCAGTGATAGGATTGGTGAGGTTCGGTGAGCAAATGCAGACCCTTTGAAGTCATATTGCATGGTACCCATTCCATGCGTCTCAACTCTCCAGGTAAGGGATTCTTCCTTCAGCTAAAACATGCATGTGGAACCCAGAGTATGATCCACCGTGTGATCGGGAAACGTGTTCATATGTGTCTCAGTTTTCGTCCCCTGGTACTCGGGTGCAACATTCCAGACGCTTTACTAACACTCTCCCCACTTGGAGAGTCAGTGCCTTTAACCTCCTGTTTGGCCCAGTTTGCAATTTCTGTGGAAAATTAACAGGAATAGGGAGAACCAATGAGAGACTAGCTGGAGGTGTCTGGACGGGCAAATTTAACTCTCATTTCCCACCAGGAAGAGGAATTAACCAAAGGCTCAGCGAGCCATGCCGAAACTACACTAGGGCTTGAAGCAATCCTGCGGTGTTGCGGCCAGCTCACAAGAAAGCGAGTTGAAGAAAGAAGCTCAGGGGCACTGTAATTCACAAACCTGCAGAGTTATAAATGACAGCTATCATCCAAAAATATATTGAAGTAAGGCTGCCAAGAGGACTTGAAAGCGGGGCAGAATTGCAGGAAACCGATTTCAGGAGGTAGACTGGAATTGCATGAAAAGCATAGGAAAAGAGGCAGAACGTCCACAATGATGCACTTGGCCAAAAAGGGCGTATGCGTTTTATCCTGAATATATTCAGGAAAAAACGCATACGCCCTTTTTGGCCAACCAAGCAAGCTTGCAAAGGAAATCTGCACTACAATGAAGTCTCACTGCCCCCGGGTCAAAAGGGCCATCTGAAAAGAGTGTAAAATCCAGAAAGGCAGGACAGGCCATGGAGAACTGGGAGCCTTCTTATGCTGATGGGCGGGATGTAAATTGCCAACAGCCACTCTGGAGAAGTGTATGGTGTTTCCTGAAACATCTAAAAAACAAAGCAACAGAGCCTAGGGCACTTCCACTTATGGCCCTATAGATTAGGGAAATTAAAATCAAAAAGACACAGCCACCCCAAAGTTTGGGACGGCTCGGTTTACAAGAACCTCATTTACGGTACAAGTTCAATATTGCAGAAAGCGAAAAATGGATAAAGAAGTTGTGGTACTTACGTACAATGCAATACCACTCAGCAATGAAATCTATGTCATCAGGCCAGTAGCAGCATAATGAGTGAATTCAGGTACGATGATTCTAAGTGAAATAAGTCACACAGAAAAAGAAACATCATAAGATATCACTAATACACGGAATGTAAACTTGCCTACACAGGAACTGAATTACAAAACAGAAGAGGGTCTCAAATGTAGAAAACCAACTTATGCTTGCTTAAGGGGAAAGGTGAGTTGGGGTGCTGCATAAAACCAGAGATTGAAATTAGCACAGATACCTTTCCATAAGCCAAATATGTAATAGACAAGAGCTACTGCTTGCTCAACGAAGTGGACTCAACACCCCATATTAAACGCCTAAGAATATACCTGACTAGTAAGAATCTTAAAACCTATGGATTTATATGTCTCCAAAAGAGAATCAAGCGTGTGTACAGCGGCATAAACGCAGCAGTGATAGGATTGTTGAGGTTCGGTGAGCAAATGCAGACCCTTTGAAGTCATATTGCATGGTACCCATTCCACGGTTCTCAACTCTCCAGGTTTAAGGGATTCTTCCTTCAGCTAAAACATGCATGTGGAACCCAGAGTATGATCCACCGTGTGATCGGGAAACGTGTTCAAATGTGTCTCAGTTTTCGTCCCCTGGTACTCGGGTGCAACATTCCAGATGCTTTACTAACACTCTCCCCACTTGGAGAGTCAGTGCCTTTAAACTCCTGTTTGGTCCAGTTTGCAATTTCTGCGGAAAATGAACAGGAATAGGGAGAACCAATGAGAGGCTAGCTGGAGGTGTCTGGACGGGCAAATTTTACTCTCATTTCCCACCAGAAAGAGGAATTAACCAAAGGCTCAGCGAGCCGTGCCGGAACAACACTAGGGCCTGAAGCAATCCTGCGGTGTTGCGGCCAGCTCACAAGAAAGCGAGTTGAAGAAAGAAGCTCAGGGGCACTGTAATTCACAAACCTTCAGAGTTGTAAATGACAGCTATCGTCCAAAAATATATTGAAGTAAGGCTGCCAAGAGGACTTGAAAGCGGGGCAGAATTGCAGGAAACCGTTTTCAGGAGGTAGACTGGAATTGCATGTAAAGCATAGGAAAAGAGGCAGAACGTCCACAATGATGCACTTGGCCAAAAAGGGCGTATGCGTTTTATCCTGAATATATTCAGGAAAAAACGCATACGCCCTTTTTGGCCAAGCAAGCAAGCTTGCAAAGGAAATCTGCACTACAATGAAGTCTCACTGCACCCCGGTCAAAAGGGCCATCTGAAAAAAGTGTAAAATCCAGAAAGGCAGGACAGACCATGGAGAACTGGGAGCCTACTTAGGCTGATGGGCGGGAAGTAAATTGCCAACTGCCACTCTGGAGAAGTGTATGGTGTTTCCTGAAACATCTGAAAAACAAAGCAACAGAGCCTAGGGCACTTCCATTTTTGGTCCTATATATTAGGGAAATTAAAATCAAAAAGACACAGCCACCCCAAAGTTTGGGACGGCTCTGTTTACAAGAACCTCATTTACGGTACAAGTTCAATATTGCAGAAAGCGAAAAATGGATAAAGAAGTTGTGGTACTTACGTACAATGCAATATCACTCAGCAATGAAATCTATGTCATCAGGCCAGTAGCAGCATAATGAGTGAATTCAGGTACGATGATTCTAAGTAAAATAAGTCACACAGAAAAAGAAACATCATAAGGTATCACTAATACACGGAATGTAAACTTGGCTACACAGGAACTGAATTACAAAACAGAATAGGGTCTCAAATGTAGAAAACCAACTTATGCTTGCTTAAGGGGAAAGGTGAGTTGGGGTGCTGCATAAAACCAGAGATTGAAATTAACACAGATACCTTTCCATAAGTCAAATATGTAATAGACAAGAGCTACTGCTTCCTCAACGAAGTGGACTCAACACCCCATATTAAACGCCTAAGAATATACCTGACTAGTAAGAATCTTAAAACCTATGGATTTATATGTCTCTGAAAGAGAATCCAGCGTGTGTACAGCGGCATAAACGCAGCAGTGATAGGATTGGTGAGGTTCGGTGAGCAAATGCAGACCCTTTGAAGTCATATTGCATGGTACCCATTCCATGGTTCTCAACTCTCCAGGTTTAAGGGATTCTTCCTTCAGCTAAAACATGCATGTGGAACCCAGAGTATGATCCACCGTGTGATCGGGAAACGTGTTCAAATGTGTCTCAGTTTTCGTCCCCTGGTACTCGGGTGCAACATTCCAGACACTTTACTAACACTCTCCCCACTTGGAGAGTCAGTGCCTTTAACCTCCTGTTTGGCCCAGTTTGCAATTTCTGCGGAAAATTAACAGGAATAGGGAGAACCAATGACAGACTAGCTGGAGGTGTCTGGACGGGCAAATTTAACTCTCATTTCCCACCAGGAAGAGGAATTAACCAAAGGCTCAGCGAGCCATGCCGGAACCACACTAGGGCCTGAAGCAATCCTGCGGTGTTGCGGCCAGCTCACAAGAAAGCCAGTTGAAAAAAGGAGCTCAAGGGCACTGTAATTCACAAAGCTTCAGAGTTATAAATGACAGCTATCGTCCAAAAATATATTGAAGTAAGGCTGCCAAGAGGACTTGAAAGTGGGGCAGAATTGCAGGAAACCGATTTCAGGAGGTAGAGTGGAATTGCATGTAAAGCATAGGAAAAGAGGCAGAACGTCCACAATGATGCACTTGGCCAAAAAGGGCGTATGCGTTTTTTCCTGAATATATTCAGGAAAAAACGCATACGCCCTTTTTGGCCAACCAAGCAAGCTTGCAAAGGAAATCTGCACTACAATGAAGTCTCACTGCCCCCAGGTCAAAAGGGCCATCTGAAAAAAGTGTAAAATCCAGAAAGGCAGGACAGGCCATGGAGAACTGGGAGCCTTGTTATGCTGATGGGCGGGATGTAAATTGCCAACAGCCACTCTGGAGAAGTGTATGGTGTTTCCTGAAACATCTAAAAAACCAAAGCAACAGAGCCTAGGGCACTTCCACTTATGGTCCTATAGATTAGGGAAATTAAAATCAAAAAGACACAGCCACCCCAAAGTTTGGGACGGCTATGTTTACAAGAACCTCATTTACGGTACAAGTTCAATATCGCAGAAAGCGAAAAATGGATAAAGAATTTGTGGTACTTACGTACAATGCAATATCACTCAGCAATGAAATCTATGTCATCAGGCCAGTAGCAGCATAATGAATGGATTCAGGTACGATGATTCTAAGTAAAATAAGTCAAACAGAAAAAGAAACATCATAAGGTATCACTAATACACGGAATGTAAACTTGGCTACACAGGAACTGAATTACAAAACAGAATAGGGTCTCAAATGTAGAAAACCAACTTATGCTTGCTTAAGGGGAAAGGTGAGTTGGGGTGCTGCATAAAACCAGAGATTGAAATTAGCATAGATACCTTTCCATAAGTCAAATATGTAATAGACAAGAGCTACTGCTTGCTCAACGAAGTGGACTCAACACCCCATATTAAACGCCTAAGAATATACCTGACTAGTAAGAATCTTAAAACCTATGGATTTATATGTCTCCGAAAGAGAATCCAGCGTGTGTACAGCGGCATAAACGCAGCAGTGATAGGATTGGTGAGGTTCGGTGAGCAAATGCAGACCCTTTGAAGTCATATTGCATGGTACCCATTCCATGCGTCTCAACTCTCCAGGTTTAAGGGATTCTTCCTTCAGCTAAAACATGCATGTGGAACCCAGAGTATGATCCACCATGTGATCGGGAAACGTGTTCAAATGTGTCTCAGTTTTCGTCCCCTGGTACTCGGGTGCAACATTCCAGACGCTTTACTAACACTCTCCCCACTTGGAGAGTCAGTGCCTTTAACCTCCTGTTTGGCCCAGTGTGCAATTTCTGCGGAAAATGAACAGGAATAGGGAGAACCAATGAGAGACTAGCTGGAGGTGTCTGAACGGGCAAATTTAACTCTCATTTCCCACCAGGAAGAGGAATTAACCAAAGGCTCAGCGAGCCATGCCGGAACCACACTAGGGCCTGAAGCAATCCTGCGGTGTTGCGGCCAGCTCACAAGAAAGCCAGTTGAAAAAAGGAGCTCAGGGGCACTGTAATTCACAAACCTTCAGAGTTATAAATGACAGCTATCGTCCAAAAATATATTGAAGTAAGGCTGCCAAGAGGACTTGAAAGCGGGGAAGAATTGCAGGAAACCGATTTCAGGAGGTATACTGGAATTGCATGTAAAGCATAGGAAAAGAGGCAGAACGTCCACAATGATGCACTTGGCCAAAAAGGGCGTATGCGTTTTTTCCTGAATATATTCCTGAATATATTCAGGAAAAAACGCATACGCCCTTTTTGGCCAACCAAGCAAGCTTGCAAAGGAAATCTGCACTACAATGAAGTCTCACTGCCCCCCGGTCAAAAGGGCCATCTGAAAAAAGTGTAAAATCCAGAAAGGCAGGACAGGCCATGGAGAACTGGGAGCCTTGTTATGCTGATGGGCGGGATGTAAATTGCCAACAGCCACTCTGGAGAAGTGTATGGTGTTTCCTGAAACATCTAAAAAACAAAGCAACAGAGCCTAGGGCACTTCCACTTATGGTCCTATAGATTAGGGAAATTAAAATCAAAAAGACACAGCCACCCCAAAGTTTGGGACGGCTCTGTTTACAAGAACCTCATTTACGGTACAAGTTCAATATTGCAGAAAGCGAAAAATGGATAAAGAAGTTGTGGTACTTACGTACAATGCAATACCACTCAGCAATGAAATCTATGTCATCAGGCCAGTAGCAGCATAATGAGTGGATTCAGGTACGATGATTCTAAGTGAAATAAGTCACACAGAAAAAGAAACATCATAAGATATCACTAATACACGGAATGTAAACTTGCCTACACAGGAACTGAATTACAAAACAGAATAGGGTCTCAAATGTAGAAAACCAACTTATGCTTGCTTAAGGGGAAAGGTGAGTTGGGGTGCTGCATAAAACCAGAGATTGAAATTAGCATAGATACCTTTCCATAAGCCAAATATGTAATAGACAAGAGCTACTGCTTGCTCAACGAAGTGGACTCAACACCCCATATTAAACGCCTAAGAATATACCTGACTAGTAAGAATCTTAAAGCTTATGGATTTATATGTCTCCAAAAGAGAACCAAGCGTGTTTACAGCTTCATAAACGCAGCAGTGATAGGATTGTTGAGGTTCGGTGAGCAAATGCAGACCCTTTGAAGTCATATTGCATGGTACCCATTCCATGCGTCTCAACTCTCCAGGTAAGGGATTCTTCCTTCAGCTAAAACATGCATGTGGAACCCAGAGTATGATCCACCGTGTGATCGGGAAACGTGTTCATATGTGTCTCAGTTTTCGTCCCCTGGTACTCGGGTGCAACATTCCAGACGCTTTACTAACACTCTCCCCACTTGGAGAGTCAGTGCCTTTAACCTCCTGTTTGGCCCAGTTTGCAATTTCTGTGGAAAATTAACAGGAATAGGGAGAACCAATGAGAGACTAGCTGGAGGTGTCTGGACGGGCAAATTTAACTCTCATTTCCCACCAGGAAGAGCAATTAACCAAAGGCTCAGCGAGCCATGCCGAAACTACACTAGGGCTTGAAGCAATCCTGCGGTGTTGCGGCCAGCTCACAAGAAAGCGAGTTGAAGAAAGGAGCTCAGGGGCACTGTAATTCACAAACCTTCAGAGTTGTAAATGACAGCTATCGTCCAAAAATATATTGAAGTAAGGCTGCCAAGAGGACTTGAAAGCGGGGCAGAATTGCAGGAAACCGTTTTCAGGAGGTAGACTGGAATTGCATGTAAAGCATAGGAAAAGAGGCAGAACGTCCACAATGATGCACTTGGCCAAAAAGGGCGTATGCGTTTTATCCTGAATATATTCAGGAAAAAACGCATACGCCCTTTTTGGCCAACCAAGCAAGCTTGCAAAGGAAATCTGCACTACAATGAAGTCTCACTGCCCCCCGGTCAAAAGGGCCATCTGAAAAAAGTGTAAAATCCAGAAAGGCAGGACAGACCATGGAGAACTGGGAGCCTACTTAGGCTGATGGGCGGGATGTAAATTGCCAACTGCCACTCTGGAGAAGTGTATGGTGTTTCCTGAAACATCTGAAAAACAAAGCAACAGAGCCTAGGGCACTTCCATTTTTGGTCCTATATATTAGGGAAATTAAAATCAAAAAGACACAGCCACCCCAAAGTTTGGGACGGCTCTGTTTACAAGAACCTCATTTACGGTACAAGTTCAATATCGCAGAAAGCGAAAAATGGATAAAGAAGTTGTGGTACTTACGTAAAATGCAATATCACTCAGCAATGAAATCTATGTCATCAGGCCAGTAGCAGCATAATGAGTGGATTCAGGTACGATGATTCTAAGTGAAATAAGTTACACAGAAAAAGAAACATCATAAGGTATCACTAATACACGGAATGTAAACTTGGCTACACAGGAACTGAATTACAAAACAGAATAGGGTCTCAAATGTAGAAAACCAACTTATGCTTGCTTAAGGGGAAAGGTGAGTTGGGGTGCTGCATAAAACCAGAGATTGAAATTAACACAGATACCTTTCCATAAGCCAAATATGTAATAGACAAGAGCTACTGCTTGCTCAACGAAGTGGACTCAACACCCCATATTAAACGCCTAAGAATATACCTGACTAGTAAGAATCTTAAAACCTATGGATTTATATGTCTCCGAAAGAGAATCCAGCGTGTGTACAGCGGCATAAATGTAGCAGTGATAGGATTGGTGAGGTTCGGTGAGCAAATGCAGACCCTTTGAAGTCATATTGCATGGTACCCATTCCATGGGTCTCAACTCTCCAGGTTTAAGGGATTCTTCCTTCAGCTAAAACATGCATGTGGAACCCAGAGTATGATCCACCGTGTGATCGGGAAACGTGTTCAAATGTGTCTCAGTTTTCGTCCCCTGGTACTCGGGTGCAACATTCCAGACGCTTTACTAACACTCTCCCCACTTGGAGAGTCAGTGCCTTTAACCTCCTGTTTGGCCCAGTTTGCAATTTTTGTGGAAAATGAACAGGAATAGGGAGAACCAATGAGAGACTAGCTGGAGGTGTCTGGACAGGCAAATTTAACTCTCATTTCCCACCAGGAAGAGGAATTAACCAAAGGCTCAGCGAGCCATGCCGGAACCACACTAGGGCCTGAAGCAATCCTGCGCTGTTGTGGCCAGCTCACAAGAAAGCGAGTTGAAGAAAGGAGCTCAGGGGCACTGTAATTCACAAACCTGCAGAGTTATAAATGACAGCTATCGTCCAAAAATATATTGAAGTAAGGCTGCCAAGAGGACTTGAAAGCGGGGAAGAATTGCAGGAAACCGATTTCAGGAGGTAGACTGGAATTGGATGTAAAGCATAGGAAAAGAGGCAGAACTTCCACAATGATGCACTTGGCCAAAAAGGGCGTATGCGTTTTTTCCTGAATATATTCAGGAAAAAATGCATACGCCCTTTTTGGCCAACCAAGCAAGCTTGCAAAGGAAATCTGCACTACAATGAAGTCTCACTGCCCCCCGGTCAAAAGGGCCATCTGAAAAAAGTGTAAAATCCAGAAAGGCAGGACAGGCCATGGAGAACTGGGAGCCTTCTTATGCTGGTGGGCGGGATGTAAATTGCCAAAAGCCACTCTGGAGAAGTGTATGGTGTTTCCTGAAACATCTAAAAAACAAAGCAACAGAGCCTAGGGCACTTCCACTTATGGTCCTATAGATTAGGGAAATTAAAATCAAAAAGACACAGCCAACCCAAAGTTTGGGACGGCTATGTTTACAAGAACCTCATTTACGGTACAAGTTCAATATCGCAGAAAGCGAAAAATGGATAAAGAAGTTGTGGTACTTACGTACAATGCAATATCACTCAGCAAAGAAATCTATGTCATCAGGCCCGTAGCAGCATAATGAGTGAATTCAGGTACGATGATTCTAAGTAAAATAAGTCACACAGAAAAAGAAACATCATAAGGTATCACTAATACACGGAATGTAAACTTGGCTACACAGGAACTGAATTACAAAACAGAATAGGGTCTCAAATGTAGAAAACCAACTTATGCTTGCTTAAGGGGAAAGGTGAGTTGGGGTGCTGCATAAAACCAGAGATTGAAATTAGCACAGATACCTTTCCATAAGTCAAATATGTAATAGACAAGAGCTACTGCTTCCTCAACGAAGTGGACTCAACACCCCATATTAAACGCCTAAGAATATACCTGACTAGTAAGAATCTTAAAACCTATGGATTTATATGTCTCTGAAAGAGAATCCAGCGTGTGTACAGCGGCATAAACGCAGCAGTGATAGCATTGGTGAGGTTCGGTGAGCAAATGCAGACCCTTTGAAGTCATATTGCATGGTACCCATTCCATGGTTCTCAACTCTCCAGGTTTAAGGGATTCTTCCTTCAGCTAAAACATGCATGTGGAACCCAGAGTATGATCCACCGTGTGATCGGGAAACGTGTTCAAATGTGTCTCAGTTTTCGTCCCCTGGTACTCGGGTGCAACATTCCAGACGCTTTACTAACACTCTCCCCACTTGGAGAGTCAGTGCCTTTAACCTCCTGTTTGGCCCAGTTTGCAATTTCTGCGGAAAATGAACAGGAATAGGGAGAACCAATGAGAGACTAGCTGGAGGTGTCTGGAGGGGCAAATTTAACTCTCATTTCCCACCAGGAAGAGGAATTAACCAAAGGCTCAGCGAGCCATGCCGGAACCACACTAGGGCCTGAAGCAATCCTGCGGTGTTGCGGCCAGCTCACAAAAAAGCCAGTTGAAAAAAGGAGCTCAGGGGCACTGTAATTCACAAAGCTTCAGAGTTATAAATGACAGCTATTGTCCAAAAATATATTGAAGTAAGGCTGCCAAGAGGACTTGAAAGCGGGGCAGAATTGCAGGAAACCGATTTCAGGAGGTAGACTGGAATTGCATGTAAAGCATAGGAAAAGAGGCAGAACGTCCACAATGATGCACTTGGCCAAAAAGGGCGTATGCGTTTTTTCCTGAATATATTCAGGAAAAAACGCATACGCCCTTTCTGGCCAACCAAGCAAGCTTGCAAAGGAAATCTGCACTACAATGAAGTCTCACTGCCCCCCGGTCAAAAGGGCCATCTGAAAAAAGTGTAAACTCCAGAAAGGCAGGACAGGCCATGGAGAACTGGGAGCCTTGTTATGCTGATGGGCGGGATGTAAATTGCCAACAGCCACTCAGGAGAAGTGTATGGTGTTTCCTGAAACATCTAAAAAACCAAAGCAACAGAGCCTAGGGCACTTCCACTTATGGTCCTATAGATTAGGGAAATTAAAATCAAAAAGACACAGCCACCCCAAAGTTTGGGATGACTATGTTTACAAGAACCTCGTTTACGGTACAAGTTCAATATCGCAGAAAGCGAAAAATGGATAAAGAAGTTGCGGTACTTACGTACAATGCAATATCACTCAGCAATGAAATCTATGTCATCAGGCCAGTAGCAGCATAATGAGTGGATTCAGGTACGATGATTCTAAGTGAAATAAGTCACACAGAAAAGGAAACATCATAAGGTATCACTAATACACGGAATGTAAACTTGGCTACACAGGAACTGAATTACAAAACAGAATAGGGTCTCAAATGTAGAAAACCAACTTATGCTTGCTTAAGGGGAAAGGTGAGTTGGGGTGCTGCATAAAACCAGAGATTGAAATTAGCACAGAAAGCTTTCCATAAGCCAAATATGTAATAGACAAGAGCTACTGCTTGCTCAACGAAGTGGACTCAACACCCCATATTAAACGCCTAAGAATATACCTGACTAGTAAGAATCTTAAAACCTATGGATTTATATGTCTCCGAAAGAGAATCCAGCGTGTGTACAGCGGCATAAACGCAGCAGTGATAGGATTGGTGAGGTTCGGTGAGCAAATGCAGACCCTTTGAAGTCATATTGCATGGTACCCATTCCATGGTTCTCAACTCTCCAGGTTTAAGGGATTCTTCCTTCAGCTAAAACATGCATGTGGAATCCAGAGTATGATCCACCGTGTGATCGGGAAACGTGTTCCAATGTGTCTCAGTTTTCGTCCCCTGGTTCTCGGGTGCAACATTCCAGACGCTTTACTAACACTCTCCCCACTTGGAGAGTCAGTGCCTTTAACCTCCTGTTTGGCCCAGTTTGCAATTTCTGCGGAAAATGAACAGGAATAGGGAGAACCAATGAGAGACTAGCTGGAGGTGTCTGGACGGGCAAATTTAACTCTCATTTCCCACCAGGAAGAGGAATTAACCAAAGGCTCAGCGAGCCATGCCGGAACCACACTAGGGCCTGAAGCAATCCTGCGGTGTTGCGGCCAGCTCACAAGAAAGCGAGTTGAAGAAAGGAGCTCAGGGGCACTGTCATTCACAAACCTGCAGAGTTATAAATGACAGCTATCATCCAAAAATATATTGAAGTAAGGCTGGCAAGAGGACTTGAAAGCAGGGCAGAATTGCAGGAAACCGATTTCAGGAGGTAGACTGGAATTGCATGTAAAGCATAGGAAAAGAGGCAGAACGTCCACAATGATGCACTTGGCCAAAAAGGGCGTATGCGTTTTTTCCTGAATATATTCCTGAATATATTCAGGAAAAAACACATACGCCCTTTTTGGCCAACCAAGCAAGCTTGCAAAGGAAATCTGCACTACAATGAAGTCTCACTACCCCCGGTCAAAAGGGCCATCTGAAAAAAGTGTAAAATCCAGAAAGGCAGGACAGGCCATGGAGAACTGGGAGCCTTGTTATGCTGATGGGCGGGATGTAAATTGCCAACAGCCACTCTGGAGAAGTGTATGGTGTTTCCTGAAACATCTAAAAAACAAAGCAACAGAGCCTAGGGCACTTCCACTTATGGTCCTATAGATTAGGGAAATTAAAATCAAAAAGACACAGCCACCCCAAAGTTTGGGACGGCTATGTTTACAAGAACCTCATTTATGGTACAAGTTCAATATCACAGAAAGCAAATAATGGATAAAGAAGTTGTGGTACTTACGTACAATGCAATATCACTCAGCAATGAAATCTATGTCATCAGGCCAGTAGCAGCATAATGAGTGAATTCAGGTATGATGATTCTAAGTAAAATAAGTCACACAGAAAAAGAAACATCATAAGGTATCACTAATGCACGGAATGTAAACTTGGATACACAGGAAATGAATTACAAAACAGAATAGGGTCTCAAATGTAGAAAACCAACTTATGCTTGCTTAAGGGGAAAGGTGAGTTGGGGTGCTGCATAAAACCAGAGATTGAAATTAGCACAGATACCTTTCCATAAGCCAAATATGTAATAGACAAGAGCTACTGCTTGCTCAACGAAGTGGACTCAACACCACATATTAAACGCCTAAGAATATACCTGACTAGTAAGAATCTTAAAGCCTATGGATTTATATGTCTCCGAAAGAGAATCAAGCGTGTGTACAGCGGCATAAACGCAGCAGTGATAGGATTGGTGAGGTTCGGTGAGCAAATGCAGACCCTTTGAAGTCATATTGCATGGTACCCATTCCATGCGTCTCAACTCTCCAGGTAAGGGATTCTTCCTTCAGCTAAAACATGCATGTGGAACCCAGAGTATGATCCACCGTGTGATCGGGAAACGTGTTCAAATGTGTCTCAGTTTTCGTCCCCTGGTACTCGGGTGCAACATTCCAGATGCTTTACTAACACTCTCCCCACTTGGAGAGTCAGTGCCTTTAAACTCCTGTTTGGCCCAGTTTGCAATTTCTGCGGAAAATGAACAGGAATAGGGAGAAACAATGAGAGACTAGCTGGAGGTGTCTGGACGGGCAAATTTTACTCTCATTTCCCACCAGGAAGAGGAATTAACCAAAGGCTCAGCGAGCCGTGCCGGAACCACACTAGGGCCTGAAGCAATCCTGCGGTGTTTCGGCCAGCTCGAAAGAAAGCGAGTTGAAGAAAGTAGCTCAGGGGCACTGTAATTCACAAACCTTCAGAGTTCTAAATGACAGCTATCGTCCAAAAATATATTGAAGTAAGGCTGCCAAGAGGACTTGAAAGCGGGTCAGAATTGCAGGAAACCGTTTTCAGGAGGTAGACTGGAATTGCATGTAAAGCATAAGAAAAGAGGCAGACCGACCACAATGATGCCCTTGGCCAAAAAGGGCGTATGCGTTTTTTCCTGAATATATTCAGGAAAAAACGCATACGCCCTTTTTGGCCAACCAAGCAAGCTTGCAAAGGAAATCTGCACTACAATGAAGTCTCACTGCCCCCCGGTCAAAAGGGCCATCTGAAAAAAGTGTAAAATCCAGAAAGGCAGGACAGACCATGGAGAACTGGGAGCCTATTTAGGCTGATGAGCGGGATGTAAATTGCCAACAGCCACCCTGGAGAAGTGTATGGTGTTTCCTGAAACATCTGAAAAACAAAGCAACAGAGCCTAGGGCACTTCCATTTTTGGTCCTATAGATTAGGGAAATTAAAATCAAAAAGACACAGCCACCCCAAAGTTTCTGACAGCTCTGTTTACAAGAACCTCATTTACGATACAAGTTCAATATCGCAGAAAGCGAAAAATGGATAAAGAAGTTGTGGTACTTACGTACAATGCAATATCACTCAGCAATGAAATCTATGTCATCAGGCCAGTAGCAGCATAATGAGTGGATTCAGGTACGATGATTCTAAGTGAAATAAGTCACACAGAAAAAGAAACATCATAAGGTATCACTAATACACGGAATGTAAACTTGGCTACACAGGAACTGAATTACAAAACAGAATAGGGTCTCAAATGTAGAAAACCAACTTATGCTTGCTTAAGGGGAAAGGTGAGTTGGGGTGCTGCATAAAACCAGAGATTGAAATTAGCACAGATACCTTTCCATAAGCCAAATATGTAATAGACAAGAGCTACTGCTTGCTCAACGAAGTGGACTCAACACCCCATATTAAACGCCTAAGAATATACCTGACTAGTAAGAATCTTAAAACCTATGGATTTATATGTCTCCGAAAGAGAATCCAGCGTGTGAACAGCGGCATAAACGCAGCAGTGATAGGATTGGTGAGGTTCGGTGAGCAAATGCAGACCCTTTGAAGTCATATTGCATGGTACCCATTCCATGGGTCTCAACTCTCCAGGTTTAAGGGATTCTTCCTTCAGCTAAAACATGCATGTGGAACCCAGCGTATGATCCACCGTGTGATTGGGAAACGTGTTCAAATGTGTCTCAGTTTTCGTCCCCTGGTACTCGGGTGCAACATTCCAGATGCTTTACTAACACTCTCCCCACTTGGAGAGTCAGTGCCTTTAACCTCCTGTTTGGCCCAGTTTGCAATTTCTGTGGAAAATTAACAGGAATAGGGAGAACCAATGACAGACTACCTGGAGGTGTCTGGACGGGCAAATTTAACTCTCATTTCCCACCAGGAAGAGGAATTAACCAAAGGCTCAGCGAGCCATGCCCAAACCACACTAGGGCCTGAAGCAATCCTGCGGTGTTGCGGCCAGCTCACAAGAAAGCGAGTTGAAGAAAGAAGCTCAGGGGCACTGTAATTCACAAACCTGCAGAGTTATAAATGACAGCTATCATCCAAAAATATATTGAAGTAAGGCTGCCAAGAGGACTTGAAAGCGGGGCAGAATTGCAGGAAACCGATTTCAGGAGGTAGACTGGAATTGCATGAAAAGCATAGGAAAAGAGGCAGAACGTCCACAATGATGCACTTGGCCAAAAAGGGCGTATGCGTTTTTTCCTGAATATATTCAGGAAAAAACGCATACGCCCTTTTTGGCCAACCAAGCAAGCTTGCAAAGGAAATCTGCACTACAATGAAGTCTCACTGCCCGCCGGTCAAAAGGGACATCTGAAAAAAGTGTAAAATCCAGAAAGGCAGGACAGGCCATGGAGAACTGGGAGCCTTCTTATGCTGATGGGCGGGATGTAAATTGCCAACAGCCACTCTGGAGAAGTGTATGGTGTTTCCTGAAACATCTAAAAAACAAAGCAACAGAGCCTAGGGCACTTCCACTTATGGTCCTATAGATTAGGGAAATTAAAATCAAAAAGACACAGCCACCCCAGAGTTTGGGACGGCTCTGTTTACAAGAACCTCATTTACGGTACAAGTTCAATATTGCAGAAAGCGAAAAATGGATAAAGAAGTTGTGGTACTTACGTACAATGCAATACCACTCAGCAATGAAATCTATGTCATCAGGCCAGTAGCAGCATAATGAGTGGATTCAGGTACGATGACTCTAAGTGAAATATGTCACACAGAAAAAGAAACATCATAAGATATCACTAATACACGGAATGTAAACTTGGCTACACAGGAACTGAATTACAAAACAGAATAGGTTCTCAAATGTAGAAAACCAACTTATGCTTGCTTAAGGGGAAAGGTGAGTTGGGGTGCTGCATAAAACCAGAGATTGAAATTAGCACAGATACCTTTCCATAAGCCAAATATGTAATAGACAAGAGCTACTGCTTGCTCAACGAAGTGGACTCAACACCCCATATTAAACGCCTAAGAATATACCTGACTAGTAAGAATCTTAAAACCTATGGATTTATATGTCTCCGAAAGAGAATCCAGCGTGTGTACAGCGGCATAAACGCAGCAGTGATAGGATTGGTGAGGTTCGGTGAGCAAATGCAGACCCTTTGAAGTCATATTGCATGGTACCCATTCCATGGTTCTCAACTCTCCAGGTTTAAGGGATTCTTCCTTCAGCTAAAACATGCATGTGGAACCCAGAGTATGATCCACCATGTGATCGGGAAACGTGTTCAAATGTGTCTCAGTTTTCGTCCCCTGGTACTCGGGTGCAACATTCCAGATGCTTTACTAACACTCTCCCCACTTGGAGAGTCAGTGCCTCTAAACTCCTGTTTGGCCCAGTTTGCAATTTCTGCGGAAAATGAACAGGAATAGGGAGAACCAATGAGAGACTAGCTGGAGGTGTCTGGACGGGGAAATTTTACTCTCATTTCCCACCAGGAAGAGGAATTAACCAAAGGCTCAGCGAGCCGTGCCGGAACCACACTTGGGCCTGAAGCAATCCTGCGGTGTTGCAGCCAGCTCACAAGAAAGCGAGTTGAAGAAAGAAGCTCAGGGGCACTGTAATTCACAAACCTTCAGAGTTCTAAATGACAGCTATCGTCCAAAAATATATTGAAGTAAGGCTGCCAAGAGGACTTGAAAGCGGGGCAGAATTGCAGGAAACACTTTTCAGGAGGTAGACTGGAATTGCATGTAAAGCATAAGAAAAGAGGCAGACCGTCCACAATGATGCACTTGGCCAAAAAGTGCGTATGCGTTTTTTCCTGAATATATTCAGGAAAAAAACGCATACGCCCTTTTTGGCCAACCAAGCAAGCTTGCAAAGGAAATCTGCACTACAATGAAGTCTCACTGCCCCCCGGTCAAAAGGGCCATCTGAAAAAAGTGTAAAATCCAGAAAGGCAGGACAGGCCATGGAGAACTGGGAGCCTTGTTATGCTGATGGGCGGGATGTAAATTGCCAACAGCCACTCTGGAGAAGTGTATGGTGTTTCCTGAAACATCTAAAAAACAAAGCAACAGAGCCTAGGGCACTTCCACTTATGGTCCTATAGCTTAGGGAAATTAAAATAAAGACACAGCCACCCCAAAGTTTGGGACAGCTCTGTTTACAAGAACCTCGTTTACGGTACAAGTTCAATATCGCAGAAAGCGAAAAATGGATAAAGAAGTTGTGGTACTTACGTACAATGCAATATCACTCAGCAATGAAATCTATGTCATCAGGCCAGTAGCAGCATAATGAGTGGATTCAGGTACGATGATTCTAAGTGAAATAAGTCACACAGAAAAAGAAACATCATAAGGTATCACTAATACACGGAATGTAAACTTGGCTACACAGGAACTGAATTACAAAACAGAATAGGGTCTCAAATGTAGAAAACCAACTTATGCTTGCTTAAGGGGAAAGGTGAGTTGGGGTGCTGCATAAAACCAGAGATTGAAATTAGCACAGATACCTTTCCATAAGCCAAATATGTAATAGACAAGAGCTACTGCTTGCTCAATGAAGTGGACTCAACACCCCATATTAAATGCCTAAGAATATACCTGACTAGTAAGAATCTTAAAGCCTATGGATTTATATGTCTCCGAAAGAGAATCAAGCGTGTGTACAGCGGCATAAACGCAGCAGTGATAGGATTGGTGAGGTTCGGTGAGCAAATGCAGACCCTTTGAAGTCATATTGCATGGTACCCATTCCATGGGTCTCAACTCTCCAGGTTTAAGGGATTCTTCCTTCAGCTAAAACATGCATGTGGAACCCAGAGTATGATCCACCGTGTGATCGGGAAACGTGTTCAAATGTGTCTCAGTTTTCATCCCCTGGTTCTCGGGTGCAACATTCCAGATGCTTTACTAACACTCTCCCCACTTGGAGAGTCAGTGCCTTTAACCTCCTGTTTGGCCCAGTTTGCAAATTCTGCGGAAAATGAACAGGAATAGGGAGAACCAATGAGAGACTAGCTGGAGGAGTCTGGACGGGCAAATTTAACTCTCATTTCCCACCAGGAAGAGGAATTAACCAAAGGCTCAGCGAGCCATGCCGGAACCACACTAGGACCTGAAGCAATCCTGCGGTGTTTTGGCCAGCTCACAAGAAAGCCAGTTGAAAAAAGGAGCTCAGGGGCACTGTAATTCACAAACCTTCAGAGTTATAAATGACAGCTATCGTCCAAAAATATATTGAAGTAAGGCTGCCAAGAGGACTTGAAAGCAGGGCAGAATTGCAGTAAACCGATTTCAGGAGGTAGACTGGAATTGCATGAAAAGCATAGGAAAAGAGGCAGAACGTCCACAATGATGCACTTGGCCAAAAAGGGCTTATGCGTTTTTTCCTGAATATATTCAGGAAAAAACGCATAAGCCCTTTTTGGCCAACCAAGCAAGCTTGCAAAGGAAATCTGCACTACAATGAAGTCTCACTGCCCCCCGGTCAAAAGGGCCATCTGAAAAACCTGTAAAATCCAGAAAGGCAGGACAGGCCATGGAGAACTGGGAGCCTTCTTATGCTGATGGGCGGGATGTAAATTGCCAACAGCCACTCTGGAGAAGTGTATGGTGTTTCCTTCAACATCTAAAAAACAAAGCAACAGAGCCTAGGGCACTTCCACTTATGGTCCTATAGCTTAGGGAAATTAAAATCAAAAAGACACAGCCACCCCAAAGTTTGGGTTGGCTCTGTTTACAAGAACCTCGTTTATGGTACAAGTTCAATATCGCAGAAAGCGAAAAATGGATAAAGAAGTTGTGGTACTTACGTACACTGCAATATCACTCAACAATGAAATCTATGTCATCAGGCCAGTAGCAGCATAATGAGTGGATTCAGGTACGATGATTCTAAGTGAAATAAGTCACACAGAAAAAGAAACATCATAAGGTATCACTAATACATGGAATGTAAACTTGGCTACACAGGAACTGAATTACAAAACAGAATAGGGTCTCAAATGTAGAAAACCAACTTATGCTTGCTTAAGGGGAAAGGTGAGTTGGGGTGCTGCATAAAACCAGAGATTGAAATTAGCACAGATACCTTTCCATAAGCCAAATATGTAATAGACAAGAGCTACTGCTTGCTCAACGAAGTGGACTCAACACCCCATATTAAACGCCTAAGAATATACCTGACTAGTAAGAATCTTAAAACCTATGGATTTATATGTCTCCGAAAGAGAATCCAGCGTGTGTACAGCGGCATAAACGCAGCAGTGATAGGATTGGTGAGGTTCGGTGAGCAAATGCAGACCCTTTGAAGTCATATTGCATGGTACCCATTCCATGCGTCTCAACTCTCCAGGTAAGGGATTCTTCCTTCAGCTAAAACATGCATGTGGAACCCAGAGTATGATCCACCGTGTGATCGGGAAACATGTTCATATGTGTCTCAGTTTTCGTCCCCTGGTACTCGGGTGCAACATTCCAGATGCTTTACTAACACTCTCCCCACTTGGAGAGTCAGTGCCTTTAACCTCCTGTTCGGCCCAGTTTGCAATTTCTGTGGAAAATTAACAGGAATAGGGAGAACCAATGAGAGACTAGCTGGAGGTGTCTGGACGGGCAAATTTAACTCTCATTTCCCAACAGGAAGAGGAATTAACCAAAGGCTCAGCGAGCCATGCCGGAACCACACTAGGGCCTGAAGCAATCCTGCGGTGTTGCGGCCAGCTCACAAGAAAGCGAGTTGAAGAAAGAAGCTCAGGGGCACTGTAATTCACAAACCTGCAGAGTTATAAATGACAGCTATCATCCAAAAATATATTGAAGTAAGGCTGCCAAGAGGACTTGAAAGCGGGGCAGAATTGCAGGAAACCGATTTCAGGAGGTAGACTGGAATTGCATGAAAAGCATAGGAAAAGAGGCAGAACGTCCACAATGATGCACTTGGCCAAAAAGGACGTATGCGTTTTTTCCTGAATATATTCAGGAAAAAACGCATACGCCCTTTTTGGCCAACCAAGCAAGCTTGCAAAGGAAATCTGCACTACAATGAAGTCTCACTGCCCCTCGGTCAAAAGGGCCATCTGAAAAAAGTGTAAAATCCAGAAAGGCAGTACAGGCCATGGAGAACTGGGAGCCTTCTTATGCTGATGGGCGGGATGTAAATTGCCAACAGCCACTCTGGAGAAGTGTATGGTGTTTCCTGAAACATCTAAAAAACAAAGCAACAGAGCCTAGGGCACTTCCACTTATGGTCCTATAGATTAGGGAAATTAAAATCAAAAAGACCCAGCCACCCCAGAGTTTGGGACGGCTCTGTTTACAAGAACCTCATTTACGGTACAAGTTCAATATTGCAGAAAGCGAAAAATGGATAAAGAAGGTGTGGTACTTACGTACAATGCAATACCACTCAGCAATGAAATCTATGTCATCAGGCCAGTAGCAGCATAATGAGTGGATTCAGGTACGATGATTCTAAGTGAAATAAGTCACACAGAAAAAGAAACATCATAAGATATCACTAATACACGGAATGTAAACTTGGCTACAGAGGAACTGAATTACAAAACAGAATAGGGTCTCAAATGTAGAAAACCAACTTATGCTTGCTTAAGGGGAAAGGTGAGTTGGGGTGCTGCATAAAACCAGAGATTGAAATTAACACAGATACCTTTCCATAAGCCAAATATGTAATAGACAAGAGCTACTGCTTGCTCAACGAAGTGGACTCAACACCCCATATTAAACGCCTAAGAATATACCTGACTAGTAAGAATCTTAAAACCTATGGATTTATATGTCTCTGAAAGAGAATCCAGCGTGTGTACAGCGGCATAAACGCAGCAGTGATAGGATTGGTGAGGTTCGGTGAGCAAATGCAGACCCTTTGAAGTCATATTGCATGGTACCCATTCCATGCGTCTCAACTCTCCAGGTAAGGGATTCTTCCTTCAGCTAAAACATGCATGTGGAACCCAGAGTATGATCCACCGTGTGATCGGGAAACATGTTCATATGTGTCTCAGTTTTCGTCCCCTGGTACTCGGGTGCAACATTCCAGACGCTTTACTAACACTCTCCCCACTTGGAGAGTCAGTGCCTTTAACCTGCTGTTGGGCCCAGTTTGCAATTTCTGCGGAAAATGAACAGGAATAGGGAGAACCAATGAGAGACTAGCTGGAGGTGTCTGGACGGGCAAATTTTACTCTCATTTCCCACCAGGAAATGGAATTAACCAAAGGCTCACCGAGCCGTGCCGGAACCACACTAGGGCCTGAAGCAATCCTGCGGTGTTGCGGCCAGCTCACAAGAAAGCGAGTTGAAGAAAGGAGCTCAGGGGCACTGTAATTCACAAACCTTCAGAGTTCTAAATGACAGCTATCGTCCAAAAATATATTGAAGTAAGGCTGCCAAGAGGACTTGAAAGCGGGGCAGAATTGCAGGAAACCGATTTCAGGAGGTAGACTGGAATTGCATGTAAAGCATAAGAAAAGAGGCAGACCGTCCACAATGATGCACTTGGCCAAAAAGGGCTTATGCGTTTTTTCCTGAATATATTCAGGAAAAAACGCATAAGCCCTTTTTGGCCAACCAAGCAAGCTTGCAAAGGAAATCTGCACTACAATGAAGTCTCACTGCCCCCCGGTCAAAAGGGCCATCTGAAAAAAGTGTAAAATCCAGAAAGGCAGTACAGGCCATGGAGAACTGGGAGCCTTCTTATGCTGATGGGCGGGATGTAAATTGCCAACAGCCACTCTGGAGAAGTGTATGGTGTTTCCTGAAATATCTAAAAAACAAAGCAACAGAGCCTAGGGCACTTCCACTTATGGTCCTATAGATTAGGGAAATTAAAATCAAAAAGACACAGCCACCCCACAGTTTGGGACGGCTCTGTTTACAAGAACCTCATTTACGGTACAAGTTCAATATTGCAGAAATCGAAAAATGGATAAAGAAGTTGTGGTACTTACGTACAATGCAATACCACTCAGCAATGAAATCTATGTCATCAGGCCAGTAGCAGCA
The DNA here is from genome assembly GCF_039906515.1 of Pseudorca crassidens. NCBI lineage: Eukaryota > Metazoa > Chordata > Mammalia > Artiodactyla > Delphinidae > Pseudorca > Pseudorca crassidens. The sequence continues at coordinate 1,131,202 of NW_027135943.1, forward strand.
TAATGAGTGGATTCAGGTACGATGATTCTAAGTGAAATAAGTCACACAGAAAAAGAAACATCATAAGATATCACTAATACACGGAATGTAAACTTGGCTACACAGGAACTGAATTACAAAACAGAATAGGGTCTCAAATGTAGAAAACCAACTTATGCTTGCTTAAGGGGAAAGGTGAGTTGGGGTGCTGCATAAAACCAGAGATTGAAATTAGCACAGATACCTTTCCATAAGCCAAATATGTAATAGCCAAGAGCTACTGCTTGCTCAACGAAGTGGACTCAACACCCCATATTAAACGCCTAAGAATATACCTGACTAGTAAGAATCTTAAAACCTATGGATTTATATGTCTCCGAAAGAGAATCCAGCGTGTGTACAGCGGCATAAACGCAGCAGTGATAGGATTGGTGAGGTTCGGTGAGCAAATGCAGACCCTTTGAAGTCATATTGCATGGTACCCATTCCATGGTTCTCAACTCTCCAGGTTTAAGGGATTCTTCCTTCAGCTAAAACATGCATGTGGAACCCAGAGTATGATCCACCGTGTGATCGGGAAACGTGTTCAAATGTGTCTCAGTTTTCGTCCCCTGGTACTCGGGTGCAACATTCCAGATGCTTTACTAACACTCTCCCCACTTGGATAGTCAGTGCCTTTAGAATCCTGTTTGGCCCAGTTTGCAATTTCTGCGGAAAATGAACAGGAATAGGGAGAACCAATGAGAGACTAGCTGGAGGTGTCTGGACGGGCAAATTTTACTCTCATTTCCCACCAGGAAATGGAATTAACCAAAGGCTCACCGAGCCGTGCCGGAACCACACTAGGGCCTGAAGCAATCCTGCGGTGTTGCGGCCAGCTCACAAGAAAGCGAGTTGAAGAAAGTAGCTCAGGGGCACTGTAATTCACAAACCTTCAGAGTTCTAAATGACAGCTATCGTCCAAAAATATATTGAAGTAAGGCTGCCAAGAGGACTTGAAAGCGGGGCAGAATTGCAGGAAACCATTTTCAGGAAGTAGACTGGAATTGCATGTAAAGCATAAGAAAAGAGGCAGACCGTCCACAATGATGCACTTAGCCAAAAAGGGCGTATGCGTTTTTTCCTGAATATATTCAGGAAAAAACACATACGCCCTTTTTGGCCAACCAAGCAAGCTTGCAAAGGAAATCTGCACTACAATGAAGTCTCACTGCCCCCCGGTCAAAAGGGCCATCTGAAAAAAGTGTAAAATCCAGAAAGGCAGGACAGACCATGGAGAACTGGGAGCCTACTTAGGCTGATGGGCGGGATGTAAATTGCCAACAGCCACTCTGGAGTAGTGTATGGTGTTTCCTGAAACATCTGAAAAACAAAGCATCAGAGCCTAGGGCACTTCCATTTTTGGTCCTATAGATTAGGGAAATTAAAATCAAAAAGACACAGCCACCCCAAAGTTTGGGACAGCTCTGTTTACAAGAACCTCATTTACGATACAAGTTCAATATCGCAGAAAGCGAAAAATGGATAAAGAAGTTGTGGTACTTACGTACAATGCAATATCACTCAGCAATGAAATCTATGTCATCAGGCCAGTAGCAGCATAATGAGTGGATTCAGGTACGATGATTCTAAGTGAAATAAGTCACACAGAAAAAGAAACATCATAAGGTATCACTAATACACGGAATGTAAACTTGGCTACACAGGAACTGAATTACAAAACAGAATAGGGTCTCAAATGTAGAAAACCAACTTATGCTTGCTTAAGGGGAAAGGTGAGTTGGGGTGCTGCATAAAACCAGAGATTGAAATTAACACAGATACCTTTCCATAAGCCAAATATGTAATAGACAAGAGCTACTGCTTGCTCAACGAAGTGGACTCAACACCCCATATTAAACGCCTAAGAATATACCTGACTAGTAAGAATCTTAAAACCTATGGATTTATATGTCTCCGAAAGAGAATCCAGCGTGTGTACAGCGGCATAAACGCAGCAGTGATAGGATTGGTGAGGTTCGGTGAGCAAATGCAGACCCTTTGAAGTCATATTGCATGGTACCCATTCCATGGTTCTCAACTCTCCAGGTTTAAGGGATTCTTCCTTCAGCTAAAACATGCATGTGGAACCCAGAGTATGATCCACCGTGTGATCGGGAAACGTGTTCAAATGTGTCTCAGTTTTCGTCCCCTGGTACTCGGGTGCAACATTCCAGACGCTTTACTAACACTCTCCCCACTTGGAGAGTCAGTGCCTTTAACCTCCTGTTTGGCCCAGTTTGCAATTTCTGTGGAAAATGAACAGGAATAGGGAGAACCAATGAGAGACTAGCTGGAGGTGTCTGGACGGGCAAATTTAACTCTCATTTCCCACCAGGAAGAGGAATTAACCAAAGGCTCAGCGAGCCATGCCGGAACCACACTAGGGCCTGAAGCAATCCTGCGGTGTTGCGGCCAGCTCACAAGAAAGCGAGTTGAAGAAAGGAGCTCAGGGGCCCTGTAATTCACACACCTGCAGAGTTGTAAATGACAGCTATCGTCCAAAAATATATTGAAGTAAGGCTGCCAAGACGACTTGAAAGCGGGGCAGAATTGCAGGAAACCGATTTCAGGAGGTAGACTGGAATTGCATGTAAAGCATAGGAAAAGAGGCAGAACGTCCACAATAATGCAGTTGGCCAAAAAGGGCATATGCGTTTTTTCCTGAATATATTCAGGAAAAAACGCATACGCCCTTTTTGGCCAACCAAGCAAGCTTGCAAAGGAAATCTGCACTACAATGAAGTCTCACTGCCCCCCGGTCAAAAGGGCCATCTGAAAAAAGTGTAAAATCCAGAAAGGCAGGACAGGCCATGGAGAACTGGGAGCCTTGTTATGCTGATGGGCGTGATGTAAATTGCCAACAGCCACTCTGGAGAAGTATATGGTGTTTCCTGAAACATCTAAGAAACAAAGCAACAGAGCCTAGGGCACTTCCACTTATGGTCCTATAGCTTAGGGAAATTAAAATCAAAAAGACACAGCAACCCCAAAGTTTGGGACGGCTCTGTTTACAAGAACCTCGTTTCCGGTACAAGTTCAATATCGCAGAAAGCGAAAAATGGATAAAGAAGTTGTGGTACTTACGTACAATGCAATATCACTCAGCAATGAAATCTCTGTCATCAGGCCCATAGCAGCATAATGAGTGGATTCAGGTACGATGATTCTAAGTGAAATATGTCACACAGAAAAAGAAACATCATAAGATATCACTAATACACGGAATGTAAACTTGGCTACACAGGAACTGAATTACAAAACAGAATACGGTCTCAAATGTAGAAAACCAACTTATGCTTGCTTAAGGGGAAAGGTGAGTTGGGGTGCTGCATAAAACCAGAGATTGAAATTAGCACAGATACCTTTCCATAAGCCAAATATGTAATAGCCAAGAGCTACTGCTTGCTCAACGAAGTGGACTCAACACCCCATATTAAACGCCTAAGAATATACCTGAGTAGTAAGAATCTTAAAACCTATGGATTTATATGTCTTCGAAAGAGAATCAAGCGTGTGTACAGCGGCATAAACGCAGCAGTGATAGGATTGGTGAGGTTCGGTGAGCAAATGCAGACCCTTTGAAGTCATATTGCATGGTACCCATTCCATGGTTCTCAACTCTCCAGGTTTAAGGGATTCTTCCTTCAGCTAAAACATGCATGTGGAACCCAGAGGATGATCCACCGTGTGATCGGGAAACGTGTTCAAATGTGTCTCAGTTTTCGTCCCCTGGTACTCGGGTGCAACATTCCAGACGCTTTACTAACACTCTCCCCACTTGGAGAGTCAGTGCCTTTAACCTCCTGTTTGGCCCAGTTTGCAATTTCTGCGGAAAATGAACAGGAATAGGGAGAACTAATGAGAGACTAGCTGGAGGTGTCTGGACGGGCAAATTTCACTCTCATTTCCCAACAGGAAGAGGAATTAACCAAAGGCTCAGCGAGCCATGCCGGAACCACACTAGGGCCTGAAGCAATCCTGCAGTGTTGCGGCCAGCTCACAAGAAAGCGAGTTGAAGAAAGGAGCTCAGGGGCCCTGTAATTCACACACCTGGAGAGTTCTAAATGACAGCTATCGTCCAAAAATATATTGAAGTAAGGCTGCCAAGAGGACTTGAAAGCGGGGCAGAATTGCAGGAAACCGATTTCAGGAGGTAGACTGGAATTGCATGTAAAGCATAGGAAAAGAGGCAGAACGTCCACAATGATGCACTTGGCCAAAAAGGGCGTATGCGTTTTTTCCTGAATATATTCAGGAAAAAACGCATACGCCCTTTTTGGCCAACCAAGCAAGCTTGCAAAGGAAATCTGCACTACAATGAAGTCTCACTGCCCCCCGGTCAAAAGGGCCATCTGAAAAATGTGTAAAATCCAGAAAGGCAGGACAGGCCATGGAGAACTGGGAGCCTTCTTATGCTGAAGGGCGGGATGTAAATTGCCAACAGCCACTCTGGAGAAGTGTATGGTGTTTCCTGAAACATCTAAAAAACAAAGCAACAGAGCCTAGGGCACTTCCACTTATGGTCCTATATATTAGGGAAATTAAAATCAAAAAGACACAGCCACCAGTAAGTTTGGGACGGCTCTGTTTACAGGAACCTCGTTTCCGGTACAAGTTCAATATCGCAGAAAGCGAAAAATGGATAAAGAAGTTGTGGTACTTACGTACAATGCAATATCACTCAGCAATGAAATCTATGTCATCAGGCCAGTAGCAGCATAATGAGTGGATTCAGGTACGATGATTCTAAGTGAAATAAGTCACACAGAAAAAGAAACATCATAAGATATCACTAATACACGGAATGTAAACTTGCCTACACAGGAACTGAATTACAAAACAGAATAGGGTCTCAAATGTAGAAAACCAACTTATGCTTGCTTAAGGGGAAAGGTGAGTTGGGGTGCTGCATAAAACCAGAGATTGAAATTAGCACAGATACCTTTCCATAAGCCAAATATGTAATAGACAAGAGCTACTGCTTGCTCAACGAAGTGGACTCAACACCCCATATTAACCGCCTAAAAATATACCTGACTAGTAAGAATCTTAAAACCTATGGATTTATATGTCTCCGACGGAGAATCAAGCGTGTGTACAGCGGCATAAACGCAGCAGTGATAGGATTGGTGAGGTTCGGTGAGCAAATGCAGACCCTTTGAAGTCATATTGCATGGTACCCATTCCATGGTTCTCAACTCTCCAGGTTTAAGGGATTCTTCCTTCAGCTAAAACATGCATGTGGAACCCAGAGGATGATCCACCGTGTGATCGGGAAACGTGTTCATATGTGTCTCAGTTTTCATCCCCTGGTACTCGGGTGCAACATTCCAGACGCTTTACTAACACTCTCCCCACTTGGAGAGTCAGTGCCTTTAACCTCCTGTTTGGCCCAGTTTGCAATTTCTGCGGAAAATGAACAGGAATAGGGAGAACTAATGAGAGACTAGCTGGAGGTGTCTGGACGGGCAAATTTCACTCTCATTTCCCAACAGGAAGAGGAATTAACCAAAGGCTCAGCGAGCCATGCCGGAACCACACTAGGGCCTGAAGCAATCCTGCGGTGTTGCGGCCAGCTCACAAGAAAGCGAGTTGAAGAAAGGAGCTCAGGGGCCCTGTAATTCACACACCTGCAGAGTTATAAATGACAGCTATCGTCCAAAAATATATTGAAGTAAGGCTGCCAAGAGGACTTGAAAGCGGGGCAGAATTGCAGGAAACCGATTTCAGGAGGTAGACTGGAATTGCATGTAAAGCATAGGAAAAGAGGCAGAACGTCCACAATGATGCACTTGGCCAAAAAGGGCGTATGCGTTTTTTCCTGAATATATTCAGGAAAAAACGCATACGCCCTTTTTGGCCAACCAAGCAAGCTTGCAAAGGAAATCTGCACTACAATGAAGTCTCACTGCCCCCCGGTCAAAAGGGCCATCTGAAAAATGTGTAAAATCCAGAAAGGCAGGACAGGCCATGGAGAACTGGGAGCCTTCTTATGCTGAAGGGCGGGATGTAAATTGCCAACAGCCACTCTGGAGAAGTGTATGGTGTTTCCTGAAACATCTAAAAAACAAAGCAACAGAGCCTAGGGCACTTCCACTTATGGTCCTATAGCTTAGGGAAATTAAAATAAAGACACAGCCACCCCAAAGTTTGGGACAGCTCTGTTTACAAGAACCTCGTTTACGGTACAAGTTCAATATCGCAGAAAGCAAAAAATGGATAAAGAAGTTGTGGTACTTACGTACAATGCAATATCACTCAGCAATGAAATCTATGTCATCAGGCCAGTAGCAGCATAATGAGTGGATTCAGGTACGATGATTCTAAGTGAAATAAGTCACACAGAAAAAGAAACATCATAAGATATCACTAATACACGGAATGTAAACTTGGCTACACAGGAACTGAATTACAAAACAGAATAGGGTCTCAAATGTAGAAAACCAACTTATGCTTGCTTAAGGGGAAGGTGAGTTGGGGTGCTGCATAAAACCAGAGATTGAAATTAACACAGATACCTTTCCATAAGCCAAATATGTAATAGACAAGAACTACTCCTTGCTCAACGAAGTGGACTCAACACCCCATATTAAAAGCCTAAGAATACACCTGACTAGTAAGAATCTTAAAACGTATGGATTTATATGTCTCCAAAAGATAATCCAGCGTGTGTACAGTGACATAAAAGCAACAGTGATAGGATTGGTGAGGTTCGGTGAGCAAATGCAGACCCTTTGAAGTCATATTGCATGGTACCCATTCCATGGTTCTCAACTCTCCAGGTTTAAAGGATTCTTCCTTCAGCTAAAACATGCATGTGGAACCCAGAGTATGACGCACCGTGTGATAGGGAAACGTGTTCAAATGTGTCTCAGTTTTCGTCCCCTGGTACTCGGGTGCAACATTCCAGATGCTTTACTAACACTCTCCCCACTTGGAGAGTCAGTGCCTTTAACCTCCTGTTTGGCCCAGTTTGCAATTTCTGCGGAAAATGAACAGGAATAGGGAGAACCAATGAGAGACTAGCTGGAGGTGTCTGGACGGGCAAATTTAACTCTCATTTCCCACCAGGAAGAGGAATTAACCAAAGGCTCAGCGAGCCATGCCGGAACCACACTAGGGCCTGAAGCAATCCTGCGGTGTTGCGGCCAGCTCACAAGAAAGCGAGTTGAAGAAAGGAGCTCAGGGGCCCTGTAATTCACACACCTGCAGAGTTGTAAATGACAGCTATCGTCCAAAAATATATTGAAGTAAGGCTGCCAAGAGGACTTGAAAGCGGGACAGAATTGCAGGAAACCGATTTCAGGAGGTAGACTGGAATTGCATGTAAAGCATAGGAAAAGAGGCAGAACGTCCACAATGATGCACTTGGCCAAAAACGGCGTATGCGTTTTTTCCTGAATATATTCAGGAAAAAACGCATACGCCCTTTTTGGCCAAGCAAGCAAGCTTGCAAAGGAAATCTGCACTACAATGAAGTCTCACTGCCCCCCGGTCAAAAGGGCCATCTGAAAAAAGTGTAAAATCCAGAAAGGCAGGACAGGCCATGGAGAACTGGAAGCCTTGTTATGCTGATGGGCGTGATGTAAATTGCCAACAGCCACTCTGGAGAAGTGTATGGTGTTTCCTGAAACATCTAAAAAACAAAGCAACAGAGCCTAGGGCACTTCCACTTATGGTCCTATAGCTTAGGGAAATTAAAATAAAGACACAGCCACCCCAAAGTTTGGGACAGCTCTGTTTACAAGAACCTCATTTACGGTACAAGTTCAATATCGCAGAAAGCAAAAAATGGATAAAGAAGTTGTGGTACTTACGTACAATGCAATATCACTCAGCAATGAAATCTATGTCATCAGGCCAGTAGCAGCATAATGAGTGGATTCAGGTACGATGATTCTAAGTGAAATAAGTCACACAGAAAAAGAAACATCATAAGATATCACTAATACACGGAATGTAAACTTGGCTACACAGGAACTGAATTACAAAACAGAATAGGGTCTCAAATGTAGAAAACCAACTTATGCTTGCTTAAGGGGAAAGGTGAGTTGTGGTGCTGCATAAAACCAGAGATTGAAATTAGCACAGATACCTTTCCATAAGCCAAATATATAATAGACAAGAGCTACTGCTTGCTCAACGAAGTGGACTCAACACCCCATATTAAATGCCTAAGAATATACCTGACTAGTAAGAATCTTAAAACCTATGGATTTATATGTCTCCGAAAGAGAATCAAGCATGTGTACAGCGGAATAAACGCAGCAGTGATAGGATTGGTGAGGTTCGGTGAGCAAATGCAGACCCTTTGAAGTCGTATTGCATGGTACCCATTCCATGGGTCTCAACTCTCCAGGTTTAAGGGATTCTTCCTTCAGCTAAAACATGCATGTGGAACCCAGAGTATGATCCATCGTGTGATCGGGAAACGTGTTCAAATGTGTCTCAGTTTTCGTCCCCTGGTACTCGGGTGCAACATTCCAGACGCTTTACTAACACTCTCCCCACTTGGAGAGTCAGTGCCTTTAACCTCCTGTTTGGCCCAGTTTGCAATTTCTGCGGAAAATGAACAGGAATAGGGAGAACCAATGAGAGACTAGCTGGAGGTGTCTGGACGGGTAAATTTAACTCTCAATTCCCACCAAGAAGAGGAATTAACCAAAGGCTCAGCGAGCCATGCCGGAACCACACTAGGGCCTGAAGCAATCCTGCGGTGTTGCGGCCAGCTCACAAGAAAGCGAGTTGAAGAAAGGAGCTCAGGGGCCCTGTAATTCACACACCTGCAGAGTTGTAAATGACAGCTATCGTCCAAAAATATATTGAAGTAAGGCTGCCAAGAGGACTTGAAAGCGGGGCAGAATTGCAGGAAACCGATTTCAGGAGGTAGACTGGAATTGCATGTAAAGCATACGAAAAGAGGCAGAACGTCCACAATGATGCACTTGGCCAAAAAGGGCGTATGCGTTTTTTCCTGAATATATTCAGGAAGAAACGCATACGCCCTTTTTGGCCAACCAAGCAAGCTTGCAAAGGAAATCTGCACTACAATGAAGTCTCACTGCCCCCCGGTCAAAAGGGCCATCTGAAAAAAGTGTAAAATCCAGAAAGGCAGGACAGGCCATGGAGAACTGGGAGCCTTCTTATGCTGATGGGCGTGATGTAAATTGCCAACAGCCACTCTGGAGAAGTGTATGGTGTTTCCTGAAACATCTAAAAAACAAAGCAACAGAGCCTAGGGCACTTCCACTTATGGTCCTATAGCTTAGGGAAATTAAAATAAAGACACAGCCACCCCAAAGTTTGGGACAGCTCTGTTTACAAGAACCTCGTTTACGGTACAAGTTCAATATCGCAGAAAGCGAAAAATGGATAAAGAAGTTGTGGTACTTACGTACAATGCAATATCACTCAGCAATGAAATCTATGTCATCAGGCCAGTAGCAGCATAATGAGTGGATTCAGGTACGATGATTCTAAGTGAAATAAGTCACACAGAAAAAGAAACATCATAAGATATCACTAATACACGGAATGTAAACTTGGCTACACAGGAACTGAATTACAAAACAGAATAGGGTCTCAAATGTAGAAAACCAACTTATGCTTGCTTAAGGGGAAAGGTGAGTTGTGGTGCTGCATAAAACCAGAGATTGAAATTAGCACAGATACCTTTCCATAAGCCAAATATGTAATAGACAAGAGCTACTGCTTGCTCAACGAAGTGGACTCAACACCCCATATTAAACGCCTAAGAATATACCTGACTAGTAAGAATCTTAAAACCTATGGATTTATATGTCTCCGAAGGAGAATCAAACGTGTGTACAGCGGCATAAACGCAGCAGTGATAGGATTGGTGAGGTTCGGTGAGCAAATGCAGACCCTTTGAAGTCGTATTGCATGGTACCCATTCCATGGGTCTCAACTCTCCAGGTTTAAGGGATTCTTCCTTCAGCTAAAACATGCATGTGGAACCCAGAGGATGATCCACCGTGTGATCGGGAAACGTGTTCAAATGTGTCTCAGTTTTCGTCCCCTGGTACTCGGGTGCAACATTCCAGACGCTTTACTAACACTCTCCCCACTTGGAGAGTCAGTGCCTTTAACCTCCTGTTTGGCCCAGTTTGCAATTTCTGCGGAAAATGAACAGGAATAGGGAGAACCAATGAGAGACTAGCTGGAGGTGTCTGGACGGGTAAATTTAACTCTCATTTCCCACCAAGAAGAGGAATTAACCAAAGGCTCAGCGAGCCATGCCGGAACCACACTAGGGCCTGAAGCAATCCTGCGGTGTTGTGGCCAGCTCACAAGAAAGCGAGTTGAATAAAGGAGCTCAGGGGCCCTGTAATTCACACACCTGCAGAGTTGTAAATGACAGCTATCGTCCAAAAATATATTGAAGTAAGGCTGCCAAGAGGACTTGAAAGCGGGGCAGAATTGCAGGAAACCGATTTCAGGAGGTAGACTGGAATTGCATGTAAAGCATACGAAAAGAGGCAGAACGTCCACAATGATGCACTTGGCCAAAAAGGGCGTATGCGTTTTTCCCTGAATATATTCAGGAAAAAACGCATACGCCCTTTTTGGCCAACCAAGCAAGCTTGCAAAGGAAATCTGCACTACAATGAAGTCTCACTGCCCCCCGGTCAAAAGGGCCATCTGAAAAATGTGTAAAATCCAGAAAGGCAGGACAGGCCATGGAGAACTGGGAGCCTTCTTATGCTGAAGGGCGGGATGTAAATTGCCAACAGCCACTCTGGAGAAGTGTATGGTGTTTCCTGAAACATCTAAAAAACAAAGCAACAGAGCCTAGGGCACTTCCACTTATGGTCCTATAGCTTAGGGAAATTAAAATAAAGACACAGCCACCCCAAAGTTTGGGACAGCTCTGTTTACAAGAACCTCGTTTACGGTACAAGTTCAATATCGCAGAAAGCAAAAAATGGATAAAGAAGTTGTGGTACTTACGTACAATGCAATATCACTCAGCAATGAAATCTATGTCATCAGGCCAGTAGCAGCATAATGAGTGGATTCAGGTACGATGATTCTAAGTGAAATAAGTCACACAGAAAAAGAAACATCATAAGATATCACTAATACACGGAATGTAAACTTGGCTACACAGGAACTGAATTACAAAACAGAATAGGGTCTCAAATGTAGAAAACCAACTTATGCTTGCTTAAGGGGAAAGGTGAGTTGTGGTGCTGCATAAAACCAGAGATTGAAATTAGCACAGATACCTTTCCATAAGCCAAATATGTAATAGACAAGAGCTACTGCTTGCTCAACGAAGTGGACTCAACACCCCATATTAAACGCCTAAGAATATACCTGACTAGTAAGAATCTTAAAACCTATGGATTTATATGTCTCCTAAAGAGAATCAAGCATGTGTACAGCGGCATAAACGCAGAAGTGATAGGATTGGTGAGGTTCGGTGAGCAAATGCAGACCCTTTGAAGTCGTATTGCATGGTACCCATTCCATGGGTCTCAACTCTCCAGGTTTAAGGGATTCTTCCTTCAGCTAAAACATGCATGTGGAACCCAGAGGATGATCCACCGTGTGATCGGGAAACGTGTTCAAATGTGTCTCAGTTTTCGTCCCCTGGTACTCGGGTGCAACATTCCAGACGCTTTACTAACACTCTCCCCACCTGGAGAGTCAGTGCCTTTAACCTCCTGTTTGGCCCAGTTTGCAATTTCTGCGGAAAATGAACAGGAATAGGGAGAACCAATGAGAGACTAGCTGGAGGTGTCTGGACGGGTAAATTTAACTCTCATTTCCCACCAGGAAGAGGAATTAACCAAAGGCTCAGTGAGCCATGCCGGAACCACACTAGGGCCTGAAGCAATCCTGCGGTGTTGCGGCCAGCTCACAAGAAAGCGAGTTGAAGAAAGGAGCTCAGGGGCCCTGTAATTCACACACCTGCAGAGTTGTAAATGACAGCTATCGTCCAAAAATATATTGAAGTAAGGCTGCCAAGAGGACTTGAAAGCGGGGCAGAATTGCAGGAAACCGATTTCAGGAGGTAGACTGGAATTGCATGTAAAGCATAGGAAAAGAGGCAGAACGTCCACAATGATGCACTTGGCCAAAAAGGGCGTATGCGTTTTTTCCTGAATATATTCAGGAAAAAACGCATACGCCCTTTTTGGCCAACCAAGCAAGCTTGCAAAGGAAATCTGCACTACAATGAAGTCTCACTGCCCCCCGGTCAAAAGGGCCATCTGAAAAAAGTGTAAAATCCAGAAAGGCAGGACAGGCCATGGAGAACTGGGAGCCTTGTTATGCTGATGGGCGTGATGTAAATTGCCAACAGCCACTCTGGAGAAGTGTATGGTGTTTCCTGAAACATCTAAAAAACAAAGCAACAGAGCCTAGGGCACTTCCACTTATGGTCCTATAGCTTAGGGAAATTAAAATAAAGACACAGCCACCCCAAAGTTTGGGACAGCTCTGTTTACAAGAACCTCGTTTACGGTACAAGTTCAATATCGCAGAAAGCAAAAAATGGATAAAGAAGTTGTGGTACTTACGTACAATGCAATATCACTCAGCAATGAAATCTATGTCATCAGGCCAGTAGCAGCATAATGAGTGGATTCAGGTACAATGATTCTAAGTGAAATAAGTCACACAGAAAAAGAAACATCATAAGGTATCACTAATACACGGAATGTAAACTTGGCTACACAGGAACTGAATTACAAAACAGAATAGGGTCTCAAATGTAGAAAACCAACTTATGCTTGCTTAAGGGGAAGGTGAGTTGGGGTGCTGCATAAAACCAGAGATTGAAATTAACACAGATACCTTTCCATAAGCCAAATATGTAATAGACAAGAACTACTCCTTGCTCAACGAAGTGGACTCAACACCCCATATTAAAAGCCTAAGAATACACCTGACTAGTAAGAATCTTAAAACGTATGGATTTATATGTCTCCAAAAGATAATCCAGCGTGTGTACAGTGACATAAAAGCAACAGTGATAGGATTGGTGAGGTTCGGTGAGCAAATGCAGACCCTTTGAAGTCATATTGCATGGTACCCATTCCATGGTTCTCAACTCTCCAGGTTTAAGTGATTCTTCCTTCAGCTAAAACATGCATGTGGAACCCAGAGTATGATCCACCGTGTGATAGGGAAACGTGTTCAAATGTGTCTCAGTTTTCGTCCCCTGGTACTCGGGTGCAACATTCCAGATGCTTTACTAACACTCTCCCCACTTGGAGAGTCAGTGCCTTTAACCTCCTGTTTGGCCCAGTTTGCAATTTCTGCGGAAAATGAACAGGAATAGGGAGAACCAATGAGAGACTAGCTGGAGGTGTCTGGACGGGCAAATTTAACTCTCATTTCCCACCAGGAAGAGGAATTAACCAAAGGCTCAGCAAGCCATGCCGGAACCACACTAGGGCCTGAAGCAATCCTGCGGTGTTGCGGCCAGCTCACAAGAAAGCGAGTTGAAGAAAGGAGCTCAGGGGCCCTGTAATTCACACACCTGCAGAGTTGTAAATGACAGCTATCGTCCAAAAATATATTGAAGTAAGGCTGCCAAGAGGACTTGAAAGCGGGGCAGAATTGCAGGAAACCGATTTCAGGAGGTAGACTGGAATTGCATGTAAAGCATAGGAAAAGAGGCAGAACGTCCACAATGATGCACTTGGCCAAAAACGGCGTATGCGTTTTTTCCTGAATATATTCAGGAAAAAACGCATACGCCCTTTTTGGCCAAGCAAGCAAGCTTGCAAAGGAAATCTGCACTACAATGAAGTCTCACTGCCCCCCGGTCAAAAGGGCCATCTGAAAAAAGTGTAAAATCCAGAAAGGCAGGACAGGCCATGGAGAACTGGAAGCCTTGTTATGCTGATGGGCGTGATGTAAATTGCCAACAGCCACTCTGGAGAAGTGTATGGTGTTTCCTGAAACATCTAAAAAACAAAGCAACAGAGCCTAGGGCACTTCCACTTATGGTCCTATAGCTTAGGGAAATTAAAATAAAGACACAGCCACCCCAAAGTTTGGGACAGCTCTGTTTACAAGAACCTCATTTACGGTACAAGTTCAATATCGCAGAAAGCAAAAAATGGATAAAGAAGTTGTGGTACTTACGTACAATGCAATATCACTCAGCAATGAAATCTATGTCATCAGGCCAGTAGCAGCATAATGAGTGGATTCAGGTACGATGATTCTAAGTGAAATAAGTCACACAGAAAAAGAAACATCATAAGATATCACTAATACACGGAATGTAAACTTGGCTACACAGGAACTGAATTACAAAACAGAATAGGGTCTCAAATGTAGAAAACCAACTTATGCTTGCTTAAGGGGAAAGGTGAGTTGTGGTGCTGCATAAAACCAGAGATTGAAATTAGCACAGATACCTTTCCATAAGCCAAATATGTAATAGACAAGAGCTACTGCTTGCTCAACGAAGTGGACTCAACACCCCATATTAAACGCCTAAGAATATACCTGACTAGTAAGAATCTTAAAACCTATGGATTTATATGTCTCCGAAGGAGAATCAAGCGTGTGTACAGCGGCATAAACGCAGCAGTGATAGGATTGGTGAGGTTCGGTGAGCAAATGCAGACCCTTTGAAGTCGTATTGCATGGTACCCATTCCATGGGTCTCAACTCTCCAGGTTTAAGGGATTCTTCCTTCAGCTAAAACATGCATGTGGAACCCAGAGGATGATCCACCGTGTGATCGGGAAACGTGTTCAAATGTGTCTCAGTTTTCGTCCCCTGGTACTCGGGTGCAACATTCCAGACGCTTTACTAACACTCTCCCCACTTGGAGAGTCAGTGCCTTTAACCTCCTGTTTGGCCCAGTTTGCAATTTCTGTGGAAAATTAACAGGAATAGGGAGAACCAATGAGAGACTAGCTGGAGGTGTCTGGACGGGTAAATTTAACTCTCATTTCCCACCAAGAAGAGGAATTAACCAAAGGCTCAGCGAGCCATGCCGGAACCACACTAGGGCCTGAAGCAATCCTGCGGTGTTGTGGCCAGCTCACAAGAAAGCGAGTTGAATAAAGGAGCTCAGGGGCCCTGTAATTCACACACCTGCAGAGTTGTAAATGACAGCTATCGTCCAAAAATATATTGAAGTAAGGCTGCCAAGAGGACTTGAAAGCGGGGCAGAATTGCAGGAAACCGATTTCAGGAGGTAGACTGGAATTGCATGTAAAGCATACGAAAAGAGGCAGAACGTCCACAATGATGCACTTGGCCAAAAAGGGCGTATGCGTTTTTCCCTGAATATATTCAGGAAAAAACGCATACGCCCTTTTTGGCCAACCAAGCAAGCTTGCAAAGGAAATCTGCACTACAATGAAGTCTCACTGCCCCCCGGTCAAAAGGGCCATCTGAAAAATGTGTAAAATCCAGAAAGGCAGGACAGGCCATGGAGAACTGGGAGCCTTCTTATGCTGAAGGGCGGGATGTAAATTGCCAACAGCCACTCTGGAGAAGTGTATGGTGTTTCCTGAAACATCTAAAAAACAAAGCAACAGAGCCTAGGGCACTTCCACTTATGGTCCTATAGCTTAGGGAAATTAAAATAAAGACACAGCCACCCCAAAGTTTGGGACAGCTCTGTTTACAAGAACCTCGTTTACGGTACAAGTTCAATATCGCAGAAAGCAAAAAATGGATAAAGAAGTTGTGGTACTTACGTACAATGCAATATCACTCAGCAATGAAATCTATGTCATCAGGCCAGTAGCAGCATAATGAGTGGATTCAGGTACGATGATTCTAAGTGAAATAAGTCACACAGAAAAAGAAACATCATAAGATATCACTAATACACGGAATGTAAACTTGGCTACACAGGAACTGAATTACAAAACAGAATAGGGTCTCAAATGTAGAACACCAACTTATGCTTGCTTAAGGGGAAAGGTGAGTTGGGGTGCTGCATAAAACCAGAGATTGAAATTAGCACAGATACCTTTCCATAAGCCAAATATGTAATAGAAAAGAGCTACTGCTTGCTCAACGAAGTGGACTCAACACCCCATATTAAACGCCTAAGAATATACCTGACTAGTAAGAATCTTAAAACCTATGGATTTATATGTCTCTGAAAGAGAATCAAGCGTGTGTACAGCGGCATAAACACAGCAGAGAAAGGATTGTTGAGGTTCGGTGAGCAAATGCAGACCCTTTGAAGTCATATTGCATGGTACCCATTCCATGGTTCTCAACTCTCCAGGTTTAAGGGATTCTTCCTTCAGCTAAAACATGCATGTGGAACCCAGAGTATGATCCACCGTGTGATCGGGAAACGTGTTCAAATGTGTCTCAGTTTTCGACCCCTGGTACTCGGGTGCAACATTCCAGACGCTTTACTAACACTCTCCCCACTTGGAGAGTCAGTGCCTTTAACCTCCTTTTTGGCACAGTTTGCAATTTCTGCGGAAAATGCACAGGAATAGGGAGAACCAATGAGAGACTAGCTGGAGGTGTCTGGACGGGCAAATTTAACTCTCATTTCCCACCAGGAAGAGGAATTAACCAAAGGCTCAGCGTGCCACGCCAGTACCAAACTAGAGCCTGAAGCAATCCTGCACTGTTGCGGCCAGCTCACGAGAAAGCGAGTTGAAGAAAGGAGCTCAGGGGCACTGTAATTCACAAACCTGCAGAGTTCTAAATGACAGCTATGGTCCAAAAATATATTGAAGTAAGGCTTCCAAGAGGACTTGAAAGTGGGGCAGAATTGCAGGAAACCGATTTCAGGAGGTAGACTGGAATTGCATGTAAAGCATAGGAAAAGAGTCAGAACGTCCACAATGATGCACTTGGCCAAAAAGGGCGTATACGTTTTTTCCTGAATATATTCAGGAAAAAACACATACGCACTTTTTGGCCAACCAAGCAAGCTTGCAGAGGAAATCTGCACTACAATGAAGTCTCACTGCCCCCCGGTCAAAAGGGCCATCTGAAAAAAAGTGTAAAATCCAGAAAGGCAGGACAGGCCATGGAGAACTGGGAGCCTAGTTAGGCTGATGGGCGGGATGTAAATTGCCAACAGCCACTCTGCAGAAGTGTATGGTGTTTCCTGAAACATCTAAAAAACAAAGCAACAGAGCCTAGGGTACTTCCACTTATGGTCCTATAGCTTAGGGAAATTAAAATCAAACAGACACAGCCACCACAAAATTTGGGACGGCTCTGTTTACAAGAACCTCATTTACGGTACAAGTTCAATATCAGAGAAAGCGAAAAATGGATAAAGAAGTTGTGGTACGAACGTACAATGCAATATCACTCAGCAATGAAATCTATGTCATCAGGCCCATAGCAGGATAATGAGTGGATTCAGGTACGATGATTCTAAGTGAAATAAGTCACACAGAAAAAGAAACATCATAAGATATCACTAATACACGGAATGTCAGCTTGGCTACACAGGAAGTGAATTAGAAAACAGAACACGGTCTCAAATGCAGAAAACCAACTAATGCTTGCTTAAGGGGAAAGGTGAGTTGGGGTGCTGCATAAAACCAGAGATTGAAATTAACACAGATACCTTTCCATAAGCCAAATATGTAATAGACAAGAGCTACTGCTTGCTCAACGAAGTGGACTCAACACCCCATATTAAAAGCCTAAGAATATACCTGACTAGTAAGAATCTTAAAACCTATGGATTTATATGTCTCCGAAAGAGAATCAAGCATGTGTACAGCGGCATAAACGCAGCAGTGATAGGATTGGTGAGGTTCGGTGAGCAAATGCATACCCTTTGAAGTCATATTGCATGGTACCCATTCCATGGTTCTCAACTCTCCAGGTTTAAGGGATTCTTCCTTCAGCTAAAACATGCATGTGGAACCCAGAGTATGATCCACCGTGTGATCGGGAAACATGTTCAAATGTGTCTCAGTTTTCGTCCCCTGGTACTCGGGTGCAACATTCCAGACGCTTTACTAACACTCTCCCCACTTGGAGAATCAGTGCCTTAAACCTCCTGTTTGACCCAGTTTGCAATTTCTGCGGAAAATGATCAGGAATAGGGAGAACCAACGAGAGACTAGCTGGAGGTGTCTGGATGGGTAAATTTAACTCTCATTTCCCACCAGGAAGAGGAATTAACCAAAGGCTCAGCGTGCCATGCTGGAACCACACTAGGGCCTGAAGCAATCCTGCGCTGTTGCGGCCAGCTCACAAGAAAGCGAGTTGAAGAAAGGAGCTCAGGGGCTCTGTAATTCACAAACCTGCAGAGTTATAAATGACAGCTATCGTCCAAAAATATATTGAAGTAAGGCTGCCAAGAGGACTTGAAAGGAGGGCAGAATTGCAGTAAACCGATTTCAGGAGGTAGAATGGAATTGCATGTAAAGCATAGGAAAAGAGGCAGAACGTCCACAATGATGCACTTGGCCAAAAAGGGCGTATGCGTTTTTTCCTGAATATATTCAGGAAAAAACGCATACGCCCTTTTTGGCCAACCAAGCAAGCTTGCAAAGGAAATCTGCACTACAATGAAGTCTCACTGCCCCCCGGTCAAAAGGGCCATCTGAAAAAAGTGTAAAATCCAGAAAGGCAGGACAGGCCATGGAGAACTGGGAGCCTTGTTATGCTGATGGGCATGATGTAAATTGCCAACAGCCACTCTGGAGAAGTGTATGGTGTTTCCTGAAACATCTAAAAAACAAAGCAACAGAGCCTAGGGCACTTCCACTTATGGTCCTATAGCTTAGGGAAATTAAAATCAAAAAGACACAGCCACCCCAAAGTTTGGGACGGCTCTGTTTACAAGAACCTCATTTACGGTACAAGTACAATATCGCAGAAAGCGAAAAATGGATAAAGAAGTTGTGGTACTTACGTACAATGCAATATCACTCAGCAATGAAATCTATGTCATCAGGCCAGTAGCAGCATAATGAGTGAATTCAGGTACGATGATTCTAAGTAAAATAAGTCACACAGAAAAAGAAACATCATGAGGTATCACTAATACACGGAATGTAAACTTGGCTACACAGGAACTGAATTACAAAACAGAATAGGGTCTCAAATGCAGAAAACCAACTTATGCTTGCTTAAGGGGAAAGGTGAGTTGGGGTGCTGCATAAAACCAGAGATTTAAATTAGCACAGATACATTTCCATAAGTCAAATATGTAATAGACAAGAGCTACTGCTTGCTAAACGAAGTGGACTCAACACCCCATATTAAATGCCTAAGAATATACCTGACTAGTAAGAATCTTAAAGCCTATGGATTTATATGTCTCCGAAAGAGAATCAAGCGTGTGTACAGCGGCATAAACACAGCAGTGATAGGATTGGTGAGGTTCGGTGAGCAAATGCAGACCATTTGAAGTCATATTGCATGGTACCCATTCCATGCGTCTCAACTCTCCAGGTAAGGGATTCTTCCTTCAGCTAAAACATGCATGTGGAACCCAGAGTATGATCCACCGTGTGATCGGGAAACGTGTTCAAATGTGTCTCAGTTTTCGTCCCCTGGTACTCGGGTGCAACATTCCAGACGCTTTACTAACACTCTCCCCACTTGGAGAGTCAGT
The DNA here is from genome assembly GCF_039906515.1 of Pseudorca crassidens. Taxonomy (NCBI): domain Eukaryota; kingdom Metazoa; phylum Chordata; class Mammalia; order Artiodactyla; family Delphinidae; genus Pseudorca; species Pseudorca crassidens. The sequence continues at coordinate 1,150,790 of NW_027135943.1, forward strand.
GCCTTTAACCTCCTGTTTGGCCCAGTTTGCAATTTCTGTGGAAAATTAACAGGAATAGGGAGAACCAATGACAGACTAGCTGGAGGTGTCTGGACGGGCAAATTTAACTCTCATTTCCCACCAGGAAGAGGAATTAACCAAAGGCTCAGCGAGCCATGCCGAAACTACATTAAGGCTTGAAGCAATCCTGCGGTGTTGCGGCCAGCTCACAAGAAAGCGAGTTGAAGAAAGAAGCTCAGGGGCACTGTAATTCACAAACCTGCAGAGTTATAAATGACAGCTATCGTCCAAAAATATATTGAAGTAAGGCTGCCAAGAGGACTTGAAAGCAGGGCAGAATTGCAGTAAACCGACTTCAGGAGGTAGACTGGAATTGCATGTAAAGCATAGGAAAAGAGGCAGAACGTCCACAATGATGCACTTGGCCAAAAAGGGCTTATGCGTTTTTTCCTGAATATATTCAGGAAAAAACGCATAAGCCCTTTTTGGCCAACCAAGCAAGCTTGCAAAGGAAATCTGCACTACAATGAAGTCTCACTGCCCCCCGGTCAAAAGGGCCATCTGAAAAACCTGTAAAATCCAGAAAGGCAAGACAGGCCATGGAGAACTGGGAGCCTTCTTATTCTGATGGGCGGGATGTAAATTGCCAACAGCCGCTCTGGAGAAGTGTATGGTGTTTCCTTAAGCATCTAAAAAACAAAGCAACAGAGCCTAGGGCACTTCCACTTATGGTCCTATAGCTTAGGGAAATTAAAATCAAAAAGACACAGCCACCCCAAAATTTGGGTCGGCTCTGTTTACAAGAACCTCGTTTATGGTACAAGTTCAATATCGCAGAAAGCGAAAAATGGATCAAGAAGTTGTGGTACTTACGTACAATGCAATATCACTCAGCAATGAAATCTATGTCATCAGGCCAGTAGCAGCATAATGAGTGGATTCAGGTACGATGATTCTAAGTGAAATAAGTCACACAGAAAAAGAAACATCATAAGGTATCACTAATACACGGAATGTAAACTTGGCTACACAGGAACTGAATTACAAAACAGAATAGGGTCTCAAATGTAGAAAACCAACTTATGCTTGCTTAAGGGGAAAGGTGAGTTGGGGTGCTGCATAAAACCAGAGATTGAAATTAGCACTGATACCTTTCCATAAGCCAAATATGTAATAGACAAGAGCTACTGCTTGCTCAACGAAGTGGACTCAACACCCCATATTAAACGCCTAAGAATATACCTGACTAGTAAGAATCTTAAAACCTATGGATTTATATGGCTCCGAAAGAGAATCCAGCGTGTGTACAGCGGCATAAACGCAGCAGTGATAGGATTGGTGAGGTTCGGTGAGCAAATGCAGACCCTTTGAAGTCATATTGCATGGTACCCATTCCATGGGTCTCAACTCTCCAGGTTTAAGGGATTCTTCCTTCAGCTAAAACATGCATGTGGAACCCAGAGTATGATCCACCGTGTGATCGGGAAACGTGTTCAAATGTGTCTCAGTTTTCGTCCCCTGGTACTCGGATGCAACATTCCAGACGCTTTACTAACACTCTCCCCACTTGGAGAGTCAGTGCCTTTAACCTCCTGTTTGGCCCAGTTTGCAATTTCTGTGGAAAATGAACAGGAATAGGGAGAACCAATGAGAGACTAGCTGGAGGTGTCTGGACGGGCAAATTTAACTCTCATTTCCCACCAGGAAGAGGAATTAACCAAAGGCTCAGCGAGCCATGCTGGAACCACACTAGGGCCTGAAGCAATCCTGCGGTGTTGTGGCCAGCTCACAAGAAAGCGAGTTGAAGAAAGGAGCTCAGGGGCACTGTAATTCACAAACCTGCAGAGTTATAAATGACAGCTATCGTCCAAAAATATATTGAAGTAAGGCTGCCAAGAGGACTTGAAAGCGGGGCAGAATTGCAGGAAACCGATTTCAGGAGGTAGACTGGAATTGCATGTAAAGCATAGGAAAAGAGGCAGAACGTCCACAATGATGCACTTGGCCAAAAAGGACGTATGCGTTTTTTCCTGAATATATTCCTGAATATATTCAGGAAAAAACGCATACGCCCTTTTTGGCCAACCAAGCAAGCTTGCAAAGGAAATCTGCACTACAATGAAGTCTCACTGCCCCCCGGTCAAAAGGGCCATCTAAAAAAAGTGTAAAATCCAGAAAGGCAGGACAGGCCATGGAGAACTGGGAGCCTTGTTATGCTGATGGGCGGGATGTAAATTGCCAACAGCCACTCTGGAGAAGTGTATGGTGTTTCCTGAAACATCTAAAAAACAAAGCAACAGAGCCTAGGGCACTTACACTCATGGTCCTATAGATTAGGGAAATTAAAATCAAAAAGACACAGCCACCCCAAAGTTTGGGACGGCTCTGTTTACAAGAACCTCATTTACGGTACAAGTTCAATATCGCAGAAAGGGAAAAATGGATAAAGAAGTTGTGGTACTTACGTACAATGCAATATCACTCAGCAATGAAATCTATGTCATCAGGCCCGTAGCAGCATAATGAGTGGATTCAGGTACGATGATTCTAAGTGAAATAAGTCACACAGAAAAAGAAACATCATAAGATATCACTAATACACGGAATGTAAACTTGGCTACACAGGAACTGAATTACAAAACAGAATAGGGTCTCAAATGTAGAAAACCAACTTATGCTTGCTTAAGGGGAAAGGTGAGTTGGGGTGCTGCATAAAACCAGAGATTGAAATTAGCACAGATACATTTCCATAAGTCAAATATGTAATAGACAAGAGCTACTGCTTGCTCAACGAAGTGGACTCAACACCCCATATTAAACGCCTAAGAATATACCTGACTAGTAAGAATCTTAAAGCCTATGGATTTATATGTCTCCGAAAGAGAATCAAGCGTGTGTACAGCAGCATAAACGCAGCAGTGATAGGATTGGTGAGGTTCGGTGAGCAAATGCAGACCCTTTGAAGTCATATTGCATGGTACCCATTCCATGCGTCTCAACTCTCCAGGTAAGGGATTCTTCCTTCAGCTAAAACATGCATGTGGAACCCAGAGGATGATCCACCGTGTGATCGGGAAACGTGTTCATATGTGTCTCAGTTTCCGTCCCCTGGTACTCGGGTGCAACATTCCAGACGCTTTACTAACACTCTCCCCACTTGGAGAGTCAGTGCCTTTAACCTCCTGTTTGGCCCAGTTTGCAATTTCTGTGGAAAATTAACAGGAATAGGGAGAACCAATGACAGACTAGCTGGAGGTGTCTGGACGGGCAAATTTAACTCTCATTTCCCACCAGGAAGAGGAATTAACCAAAGGCTCAGCGAGCCATGCCGAAACCACACTAGGGCCTGAAGCAATCCTGCGGTGTTGCGGCCAGCTCACAAGAAAGCGAGTTGAAGAAAGAAGCTCAGGGGCACTGTAATTCACAAACCTGCAGAGTTATAAATGACAGCTATCGTCCAAAAATATATTGAAGTAAGGCTGCCAAGAGGACTTGAAAGCGGGGCAGAATTGCAGGAAACCGATTTCAGGAGGTAGACTGGAATTGCATGAAAAGCATAGGAAAAGAGGCAGAACGTCCACAATGATGCACTTGGCCAAAAAGGACGTATGCGTTTTTTCCTGAATATATTCAGGAAAAAACGCATACGCCCTTTCTGGCCAACCAAGCAAGCTTGCAAAGGAAATCTGCACTACAATGAAGTCTCACTGCCCCCCGGTCAAAAGGGCCATCTGAAAAAAGTGTAAAATCCAGAAAGTCAGGACAGACCATGGAGAACTGGGAGCCTACTTAGGCTGATGGGCGGGATGTAAATTGCCAACAGCCACTCTGGAGAAGTGTATGGTGTTTCCTGAAACATCTGAAAAACAAAGCAACAGAGCCTAAGGCACTTCCATTTTTGGTCCTATAGATTAGGGAAATTAAAATCAAAAAGACACAGCCACCCCAAAGTTTGGGACAGCTCTGTTTACAAGAACCTCATTTACGATACAAGTTCAATATCGCAGAAAACGAAAAATGGATAAAGAAGTTGTGGTACTTACGTACAATGAAATATCACTCAGCAATGAAATCTATGTCATCAGGCCAGTAGCATCATAATGAGTGGATTCAGGTACGATGATTCTAAGTAAAATAAGTCACACAGAAAAAGAAACATCATAAGGTATCACTAATACACGGAATGTAAACTTGGCTACACAGGAACTGAATTACAAAACAGAATAGGGTCTCAAATGTAGAAAACCAACTTATGCTTGCTTAAGGGGAAAGGTGAGTTGGGGTGCTGCATAAAACCAGAGATTGAAATTAACACAGATACCTTTCCATAAGCCACATATGTAATAGACAAGAGCTACTGCTTGCTCAACGAAGTGGACTCAACACCCCATATTAAACGCCTAAGAATATACCTGACTAGTAAGAATCTTAAAACCTATGGATTTATATGGCTCCGAAAGAGAATCCAGCGTGTGTACAGCGGCATAAACGCAGCAGTGATAGGATTGGTGAGGTTCGGTGAGCAAATGCAGACCCTTTGAAGTCATATTGCATGGTACCCATTCCATGGTTCTCAACTCTCCAGGTTTAAGGGATTCTTCCTTCAGCTAAAACATGCATGTGGAACCCAGAGTATGATCCACCATGTGATCGGGAAACGTGTTCAAATGTGTCTCAGTTTTCGTCCCCTGGTACTCGGGTGCAACATTCCAGACGCTTTACTAACACTCTCCCCACTTGGAGAGTCAGCGCCTTTAAACTCCTGTTTGGCCCAGTTTGCAATTTCTGCGGAAAATGAAAAGGAATAGGGAGAACCAATGAGAGACTAGCTGGAGGTGTCTGGACGGGCAAATTTAACTCTCATTTCCCAACAGGAAGAGGAATTAACCAAAGGCTCAGCGAGCCATGCCGGAACCACACTAGGGCCTGAAGCAATCCTGCGGTGTTGCGGCCAGCTCACAAGAAAGCCAGTTGAAAAAAGGAGCTCAGGGGCACTGTAATTCACAAACCTTCAGAGTTATAAATGACAGCTATCGTCCAAAAATATATTGAAGTAAGGCTGCCAAGAGGACTTGAAAGCGGGGAAGAATTGCAGGAAACCGATTTCAGGAGGTAGACTGGAATTGCATGTAAAGCATAGGAAAAGAGGCAGAACGTCCACAATGATGCACTTGGCCAAAAAGGGCGTATGCGTTTTTTCCTGAATATATTCAGGAAAAAACGCATACACCGTTTTTGGCCAACCAAGCAAGCTTGCAAAGGAAATCTGCACTACAATGAAGTCTCACTGCCCCCCGGTCAAAAGGGCCATCTGAAAAAAGTGTAAAATCCAGAAAGGCAGGACAGGCCATGGAGAACTGGGAGCCTTCTTATGCTGATGGGTGGGATGTAAATTGCAAACAGCCACTCTGGAGAAGTGTATGGTGTTTCCTGAAACATCTAAAAAACAAAGCAACAGAGCCTAGGGCACTTCCACTTATGGTCCTATAGCTTAGGGAAATTAAAATCAAAAAGACACAGCCACCAGTAAGTTTGGGACGGCTCTGTTTACAAGAACCTCGTTTACGGTACAAGTTCAATATCGCAGAAAGCGAAAAATGGATAAAGAAGTTGTGGTACTTACGTACAATGCAATATCACTCAGCAATGAAATCTATGTCATCAGGCCAGTAGCAGCATAATGAGTGGATTCAGGTACGATGATTCTAAGTAAAATAAGTCACACAGAAAAAGAAACATCATGAGGTATCACTAATACACGGAATGTAAACTTGGCTACACAGGAACTGAATTACAAAACAGAATAGGGTCTCAAATGTAGAAAACCAACTTATGCTTGCTTAAGGGGAAAGGTGAGTTGGGGTGCTGCATAAAACCAGAGATTGAAATTAGCACAGATACCTTTCCATAAGCCAAATATGTAATAGACAAGAGCTACTGCTTGCTCAACGAAGTGGACTCAACACCCCATATTAAACGCCTAAGAATATACCTGACTAGTAAGAATCTTAAAGCCTATGGATTTATATGTCTCCGAAAGAGAATCCAGCGTGTGTACAGCGGCATCAACGCAGCAGTGATAGGATTGGTGAGGTTCGGTGAGCAAATGCAGACCCTTTGATGTCATATTGCATGGTACCCATTCCATGCGTCTCAACTCTCCAGGTAAGGGATGCTTCCTTCAGCTAAAACATGCATGTGGAACCCAGAGTATGATCCACCGTGTGATCGGGAAACGTGTTCATATGTGTCTCAGTTTTCGTCCCCTGGTACTCGGGTGCAACATTCCAGACGCTTTACTAACACTCTCCCCACTTGGAGAGTCAGTGCCTTTAACCTCCTGTTTGGCCCAGTTTGCAATTTCTGTGGAAAATTAACAGGAATAGGGAGAACCAATGACAGACTAGCTGGAGGTGTCTGGACGGGCAAATTTAACTCTCATTTCCCACCAGGAAGAGGAATTAACCAAAGGCTCAGCGAGCCATGCCGAAACCACACTAGGGCCTGAAGCAATCCTGCGGTGTTGCGGCCAGCTCACAAGAAAGCGAGTTGAAGAAAGAAGCTCAGGGGCACTTTAATTCACAAACCTGCAGAGTTATAAATGACAGCTATCATCCAAAAATATATTGAAGTAAGGCTGCCAAGAGGACTTGAAAGCGGGGCAGAATTGCAGGAAACCGATTTCAGGAGGTAGACTGGAATTGCATGAAAAGCATAGGAAAAGAGGCAGAACGTCCACAATGATGCACTTGGCCAAAAAGGACGTATGCGTTTTTTCCTGAATATATTCAGGAAAAAACGCATACGCCCTTTTTGGCCAACCAAGCAAGCTTGCAAAGGAAATCTGCACTACAATGAAGTCTCACTGCCCCCCGGTCAAAAGGGCCATCTGAAAAAAGTGTAAAATCCAGAAAGGCAGGACAAGCCATGGAGAACTGAGAGCCTAGTTAGACTGATGGACGGGATGTAAATTGCCAACAGCCACTCTGGAGAAGTGTATGGTGTTTCCTGAAACATCTAAAAAACAAAGCAACAGAGCCTAGGGCACTTCCACTTATGGTCCTATAGATTAGGGAAATTAAAATCAAAAAGACACAGCCACCCCAAAGTTTGGGACGGCTCTGTTTACAAGAACCTCATTTATGGTACAAGTTCAATATCAGAGAAAGGGAAAAATGGATAAAGAAGTTGTGGTACTTACGTACAATGCAATACCACTCAGCAATGAAATCTATGTCATCAGGCCAGTAGCAGCATAATGAGTGGATTCAGGTACGATGATTCTAAGTGAAATAAGTCACACAGAAAAAGAAACATCATAAGATATCACTAATACACGGAATGTAAACTTGGCTACACAGGAACTGAATTACAAAACAGAATAGGGTCTCAAATGTAGAAAACCAACTTATGCTTGCTTAAGGGGAAAGGTGAGTTGGGGTGCTGCATAAAACCAGAGATTGAAATTAGCACAGATACCTTTCCATAAGCCAAATATGTAATAGACAAGAGCTACTGCTTGCTCAACGAAGTGGACTCAACACCCCATATTAAACGCCTAAAAATATACCTGACTAGTAAGAATCTTAAAACCTATGGATTAATATGTCTACGAAAGAGAATCAAGCGTGTGTACAGCGGCATAAACGCAGCAGTGATAGGATTGGTGAGGTTCGGTGAGCAAATGCAGACCCTTTGAAGTCATATTGCATGGTACCCATTCCATGGTTCTCAACTCTCCAGGTTTAAGGGATTCTTCCTTCAGCTAAAACATGCATGTGGAACCCAGAGTATGATCCACCGTGTGATCGGGAAACGTGTTCAAATGTGTCTCAGTTTTCGTCCCCTGGTACTCGGGTGCAACATTCCAGATGCTTTACTAACACTCTCCCCACTTGGAGAGTCAGTGCCTTTAAACTCCTGTTTGGCCCAGTTTGCAATTTCTGCGGAAAATGAACAGGAATAGGGAGAACCAATGAGAGACTAGCTGGAGGTGTCTGGACGGGCAAATTTAACTCTCATTTCCCACCAGGAAGAGGAATTAACCAAAGGCTCAGCGAGCCGTGCCGGAACCACACTAGGGCCTGAAGCAATCCTGCGGTGTTGCGGCCAGCTCACAAGAAAGCAAGTTGAAGAAAGTAGCTCAGGGGCACTGTAATTCACAAACCTTCAGAGTTCTAAATGACAGCTATCGTCCAAAAATATATTGAAGTAAGGCTGCCAAGAGGACTTGAAAGCGGGGCAGAATTGCAGGAAACCGTTTTCAGGAGGTAGACTGGAATTGCATGTAAAGCATAGGAAAAGAGGCAGAACGTCCACAATGATGCACTTGGCCAAAAAGGGCGTATGCGTTTTTTCCTGAATATATTCAGGAAAAAACGCATACGCCCTTTTTGGCCAACCAAGCAAGCTTGCAAAGGAAATCTGCACTACAATGAAGTCTCACTGTCCCCCGGTCAAAAGGGCCATCTGAAAAAATTGTAAAATCCAGAAAGGCAGGACAGACCATGGAGAACTGGGAGCCTACTTAGGCTGATGGGCGGGATGTAAATTGCCAACAGCCACTCTGGAGAAGTGTATGGTGTTTCCTGAAACATCTGAAAAACAAAGCAACAGAGCCTAGGGTACTTCCACTTATGGTCCTATAGATTAGGGAAATTAAAATCAAACAGACACAGCCACCACAAAATTTGGGACGGCTCTGTTTACAAGAACCTCATTTACGGTACAAGTTCAATATCAGAGAAAGCGAAAAATGGATAAAGAAGTTGTGGTACGAACGTACAATGCAATATCACTCAGCAATGAAATCTATGTCATCAGGCCCATAGCAGGATAATGAGTGGATTCAGGTACGATGATTCTAAGTGAAATAAGTCACACAGAAAAAGAAACATCATAAGATATCACTAATACACGGAATGTCAGCTTGGCTACACAGGAAGTGAATTAGAAAACAGAACACGGTCTCAAATGCAGAAAACCAACTAATGCTTGCTTAAGGGGAAAGGTGAGTTGGGGTGCTGCATAAAACCAGAGATTGAAATTAACACAGATACCTTTCCATAAGCCAAATATGTAATAGACAAGAGCTACTGCTTGCTCAACGAAGTGGACTCAACACCCCATATTAAAAGCCTAAGAATATACCTGACTAGTAAGAATCTTAAAACCTATGGATTTATATGTCTCCGAAAGAGAATCAAGCATGTGTACAGCGGCATAAACGCAGCAGTGATAGGATTGGTGAGATTCGGTGAGCAAATGCATACCCTTTGAAGTCATATTGCATGGTACCCATTCCATGGTTCTCAACTCTCCAGGTTTAAGGGATTCTTCCTTCAGCTAAAACATGCATGTGGAACCCAGAGGATGATCCACCGTGTGATCGGGAAACATGTTCAAATGTGTCTCAGTTTTCGTCCCCTGGTACTCGGGTGCAACATTCCAGACGCTTTACTAACACTCTCCCCACTTGGAGAGTCAGTGCCTTAAACCTCCTGTTTGACCCAGTTTGCAATTTCTGCGGAAAATGATCAGGAATAGGGAGAACCAACGAGAGACTAGCTGGAGGTGTCTGGATGGGTAAATTTAACTCTCATTTCCCACCAGGAAGAGGAATTAACCAAAGGCTCAGTGTGCCATGCTGGAACCACACTAGGGCCTGAAGCAATCCTGCGCTGTTGCGGCCAGCTCACAAGAAAGCGAGTTGAAGAAAGGAGCTCAGGGGCTCTGTAATTCACAAACCTGCAGAGTTATAAATGACAGCTATCGTCCAAAAATATATTGAAGTAAGGCTGCCAAGAGGACTTGAAAGGAGGGCAGAATTGCAGTAAACCGATTTCAGGAGGTAGAATGGAATTGCATGTAAAGCATAGGAAAAGAGGCAGAACGTCCACAATGATGCACTTGGCCAAAAAGGGCGTATGCGTTTTTTCCTGAATATATTCAGGAAAAAACGCATACGCCCTTTTTGGCCAACCAAGCAAGCTTGCAAAGGAAATCTGCACTACAATGAAGTCTCACTGCCCCCCGGTCAAAAGGGCCATCTGAAAAACCTGTAAAATCCAGAAAGGCAGGACAGGCCATGGAGAACTGGGAGCCTTCTTATGCTGATGGGCGGGATGTAAATTGCCAACAGCCACTCTGGAGAAGTGTATGGTGTTTCCTGAAACATCTAAAAAACAAAGCAACAGAGCCTAGGGCACTTCCACTTATGGTCCTATAGCTTAGGGAAATTAAAATCAAAAAGACACAGCCACCCCAAAGTTTGGGACGGCTCTGTTTACAAGAACCTCATTTACGGTACAAGTACAATATCGCAGAAAGCGAAAAATGGATAAAGAAGTTGTGGTACTTACGTACAATGCAATATCACTCAGCAATGAAATCTATGTCATCAGGCCAGTAGCAGCATAATGAGTGAATTCAGGTACGATGATTCTAAGTAAAATAAGTCACACAGAAAAAGAAACATCATGAGGTATCACTAATACACGGAATGTAAACTTGGCTACACAGGAACTGAATTACAAAACAGAATAGGGTCTCAAATGCAGAAAACCAACTTATGCTTGCTTAAGGGGAAAGGTGAGTTGGGGTGCTGCATAAAACCAGAGATTTAAATTAGCACAGATACATTTCCATAAGTCAAATATGTAATAGACAAGAGCTACTGCTTGCTCAACGAAGTGGACTCAACACCCCATATTAAATGCCTAAGAATATACCTGACTAGTAAGAATCTTAAAGCCTATGGATTTATATGTCTCCGAAAGAGAATCAAGCGTGTGTACAGCGGCATAAACACAGCAGTGATAGGATTGGTGAGGTTCGGTGAGCAAATGCAGACCATTTGAAGTCATACTGCATGGTACATATTCCATGCGTCTCAACTCTCCAGGTAAGGGATTCTTCCTTCAGCTAAAACATGCATGTGGAACCCAGAGTATGATCCACCGTGTGATCGGGAAACGTGTTCAAATGTGTCTCAGTTTTCGTCCCCTGGTACTCGGGTGCAACATTCCAGACGCTTTACTAACACTCTCCCCACTTGGAGAGTCAGTGCCTTTAACCTCCTGTTTGGCCCAGTTTGCAATTTCTGTGGAAAATTAACAGGAATAGGGAGAACCAATGACAGACTAGCTGGAGGTGTCTGGACGGGCAAATTTAACTCTCATTTCCCACCAGGAAGAGGAATTAACCAAAGGCTCAGCGAGCCATGCCGAAACTACATTAAGGCTTGAAGCAATCCTGCGGTGTTGCGGCCAGCTCACAAGAAAGCGAGTTGAAGAAAGAAGCTCAGGGGCACTGTAATTCACAAACCTGCAGAGTTATAAATGACAGCTATCGTCCAAAAATATATTGAAGTAAGGCTGCCAAGAGGACTTGAAAGCGGGGCAGAATTGCAGGAAACCGATTTCAGGAGGTAGACTGGAATTGCATGAAAAGCATAGGAAAAGAGGCAGAACGTCCACAATGATGCACTTGGCCAAAAAGGACGTATGCGTTTTTTCCTGAATATATTCAGGAAAAAACGCATACGCCCTTTTTGGCCAACCAAGCAAGCTTGCAAAGGAAATCTGCACTACAATGAAGTCTCACTGCCCCCCGGTCAAAAGGGCCATCTGAAAAAAGTGTAAAATCCAGAAAGGCAGGACAAGCCATGGAGAACTGAGAGCCTAGTTAGACTGATGGACGGGATGTAAATTGCCAACAGCCACTCTGGAGAAGTGTATGGTGTTTCCTGAAACATCTAAAAAACAAAGCAACAGAGCCTAGGGCACTTCCACTTATGGTCCTATAGATTAGGGAAATTAAAATCAAAAAGACACAGCCACCCCAAAGTTTGGGACGGCTCTGTTTACAAGAACCTCATTTATGGTACAAGTTCAATATCAGAGAAAGGGAAAAATGGATAAAGAAGTTGTGGTACTTACGTACAATGCAATACCACTCAGCAATGAAATCTATGTCATCAGGCCAGTAGCAGCATAATGAGTGGATTCAGGTACGATGATTCTAAGTGAAATAAGTCACACAGAAAAAGAAACATCATAAGATATCACTAATACACGGAATGTAAACTTGGCTACACAGGAACTGAATTACAAAACAGAATAGGGTCTCAAATGTAGAAAACCAACTTATGCTTGCTTAAGGGGAAAGGTGAGTTGGGGTGCTGCATAAAACCAGAGATTGAAATTAGCACAGATACCTTTCCATAAGCCAAATATGTAATAGACAAGAGCTACTGCTTGCTCAACGAAGTGGACTCAACACCCCATATTAAACGCCTAAAAATATACCTGACTAGTAAGAATCTTAAAACCTATGGATTAATATGTCTACGAAAGAGAATCAAGCGTGTGTACAGCGGCATAAACGCAGCAGTGATAGGATTGGTGAGGTTCGGTGAGCAAATGCAGACCCTTTGAAGTCATATTGCATGGTACCCATTCCATGGTTCTCAACTCTCCAGGTTTAAGGGATTCTTCCTTCAGCTAAAACATGCATGTGGAACCCAGAGTATGATCCACCGTGTGATCGGGAAACGTGTTCAAATGTGTCTCAGTTTTCTTCCCCTGGTACTCGGGTGCAACATTCCAGATGCTTTACTAACACTCTCCCCACTTGGAGAGTCAGTGCCTTTAAACTCCTGTTTGGCCCAGTTTGCAATTTCTGCGGAAAATGAACAGGAATAGGGAGAACCAATGAGAGACTAGCTGGAGGTGTCTGGACGGGCAAATTTAACTCTCATTTCCCACCAGGAAGAGGAATTAACCAAAGGCTCAGCGAGCCGTGCCGGAACCACACTAGGGCCTGAAGCAATCCTGCGGTGTTGCGGCCAGCTCACAAGAAAGCAAGTTGAAGAAAGTAGCTCAGGGGCACTGTAATTCACAAACCTTCAGAGTTCTAAATGACAGCTATCGTCCAAAAATATATTGAAGTAAGGCTGCCAAGAGGACTTGAAAGCGGGGCAGAATTGCAGGAAACCGTTTTCAGGAGGTAGACTGGAATTGCATGTAAAGCATAGGAAAAGAGGCAGAACGTCCACAATGATGCACTTGGCCAAAAAGGGCGTATGCGTTTTTTCCTGAATATATTCAGGAAAAAACGCATACGCCCTTTTTGGCCAACCAAGCAAGCTTGCAAAGGAAATCTGCACTACAATGAAGTCTCACTGTCCCCCGGTCAAAAGGGCCATCTGAAAAAATTGTAAAATCCAGAAAGGCAGGACAGACCATGGAGAACTGGGAGCCTACTTAGGCTGATGGGCGGGATGTAAATTGCCAACAGCCACTCTGGAGAAGTGTATGGTGTTTCCTGAAACATCTGAAAAACAAAGCAACAGAGCCTAGGGTACTTCCACTTATGGTCCTATAGATTAGGGAAATTAAAATCAAACAGACACAGCCACCACAAAATTTGGGACGGCTCTGTTTACAAGAACCTCATTTACGGTACAAGTTCAATATCAGAGAAAGCGAAAAATGGATAAAGAAGTTGTGGTACGAACGTACAATGCAATATCACTCAGCAATGAAATCTATGTCATCAGGCCCATAGCAGGATAATGAGTGGATTCAGGTACGATGATTCTAAGTGAAATAAGTCACACAGAAAAAGAAACATCATAAGATATCACTAATACACGGAATGTCAGCTTGGCTACACAGGAAGTGAATTAGAAAACAGAACACGGTCTCAAATGCAGAAAACCAACTAATGCTTGCTTAAGGGGAAAGGTGAGTTGGGGTGCTGCATAAAACCAGAGATTGAAATTAACACAGATACCTTTCCATAAGCCAAATATGTAATAGACAAGAGCTACTGCTTGCTCAACGAAGTGGACTCAACACCCCATATTAAAAGCCTAAGAATATACCTGACTAGTAAGAATCTTAAAACCTATGGATTTATATGTCTCCGAAAGAGAATCAAGCATGTGTACAGCGGCATAAACGCAGCAGTGATAGGATTGGTGAGGTTCGGTGAGCAAATGCATACCCTTTGAAGTCATATTGCATGGTACCCATTCCATGGTTCTCAACTCTCCAGGTTTAAGGGATTCTTCCTTCAGCTAAAACATGCATGTGGAACCCAGAGGATGATCCACCGTGTGATCGGGAAACATGTTCAAATGTGTCTCAGTTTTCGTCCCCTGGTACTCGGGTGCAACATTCCAGACGCTTTACTAACACTCTCCCCACTTGGAGAGTCAGTGCCTTAAACCTCCTGTTTGACCCAGTTTGCAATTTCTGCGGAAAATGATCAGGAATAGGGAGAACCAACGAGAGACTAGCTGGAGGTGTCTGGATGGGTAAATTTAACTCTCATTTCCCACCAGGAAGAGGAATTAACCAAAGGCTCAGCGTGCCATGCTGGAACCACACTAGGGCCTGAAGCAATCCTGCGCTGTTGCGGCCAGCTCACAAGAAAGCGAGTTGAAGAAAGGAGCTCAGGGGCTCTGTAATTCACAAACCTGCAGAGTTATAAATGACAGCTATCGTCCAAAAATATATTGAAGTAAGGCTGCCAAGAGGACTTGAAAGGAGGGCAGAATTGCAGTAAACCGATTTCAGGAGGTAGAATGGAATTGCATGTAAAGCATAGGAAAAGAGGCAGAACGTCCACAATGATGCACTTGGCCAAAAAGGGCGTATGCGTTTTTTCCTGAATATATTCAGGAAAAAACGCATACGCCCTTTTTGGCCAACCAAGCAAGCTTGCAAAGGAAATCTGCACTACAATGAAGTCTCACTGCCCCCCGGTCAAAAGGGCCATCTGAAAAACCTGTAAAATCCAGAAAGGCAGGACAGGCCATGGAGAACTGGGAGCCTTCTTATGCTGATGGGCGGGATGTAAATTGCCAACAGCCACTCTGGAGAAGTGTATGGTGTTTCCTGAAACATCTAAAAAACAAAGCAACAGAGCCTAGGGCACTTCCACTTATGGTCCTATAGCTTAGGGAAATTAAAATCAAAAAGACACAGCCACCCCAAAGTTTGGGACGGCTCTGTTTACAAGAACCTCATTTACGGTACAAGTACAATATCGCAGAAAGCGAAAAATGGATAAAGAAGTTGTGGTACTTACGTACAATGCAATATCACTCAGCAATGAAATCTATGTCATCAGGCCAGTAGCAGCATAATGAGTGAATTCAGGTACGATGATTCTAAGTAAAATAAGTCACACAGAAAAAGAAACATCATGAGGTATCACTAATACACGGAATGTAAACTTGGCTACACAGGAACTGAATTACAAAACAGAATAGGGTCTCAAATGCAGAAAACCAACTTATGCTTGCTTAAGGGGAAAGGTGAGTTGGGGTGCTGCATAAAACCAGAGATTTAAATTAGCACAGATACATTTCCATAAGTCAAATATGTAATAGACAAGAGCTACTGCTTGCTCAACGAAGTGGACTCAACACCCCATATTAAATGCCTAAGAATATACCTGACTAGTAAGAATCTTAAAGCCTATGGATTTATATGTCTCCGAAAGAGAATCAAGCGTGTGTACAGCGGCATAAACACAGCAGTGATAGGATTGGTGAGGTTCGGTGAGCAAATGCAGACCATTTGAAGTCATATTGCATGGTACATATTCCATGCGTCTCAACTCTCCAGGTAAGGGATTCTTCCTTCAGCTAAAACATGCATGTGGAACCCAGAGTATGATCCACCGTGTGATCGGGAAACGTGTTCAAATGTGTCTCAGTTTTCGTCCGCTGGTACTCGGGTGCAACATTCCAGACGCTTTACTAACACTCTCCCCACTTGGAGAGTCAGTGCCTTTAACCTCCTGTTTGGCCCAGTTTGCAATTTCTGTGGAAAATTAACAGGAATAGGGAGAACCAATGACAGACTAGCTGGAGGTGTCTGGACGGGCAAATTTAACTCTCATTTCCCACCAGGAAGAGGAATTAACCAAAGGCTCAGCGAGCCATGCCGAAACTACATGAAGGCTTGAAGCAATCCTGCGGTGTTGCGGCCAGCTCACAAGAAAGCGAGTTGAAGAAAGAAGCTCAGGGGCACTGTAATTCACAAACCTGCAGAGTTATAAATGACAGCTATCGTCCAAAAATATATTGAAGTAAGGCTGCCAAGAGGACTTGAAAGCAGGGCAGAATTGCAGTAAACCGACTTCAGGAGGTAGACTGGAATTGCATGTAAAGCATAGGAAAAGAGGCAGAACGTCCACAATGATGCACTTGGCCAAAAAGGGCGTATGCGTTTTTTCCTGAATATATTCAGGAAAAAACGCATAAGCCCTTTTTGGCCAACCAAGCAAGCTTGCAAAGGAAATCTGCACTACAATGAAGTCTCACTGCCCCCCGGTCAAAAGGGCCATCTGAAAAACCTGTAAAATCCAGAAAGGCAGGACAGGCCATGGAGAACTGGGAGCCTTCTTATTCTGATGGGCGGGATGTAAATTGCCAACAGCCGCTCTGGAGAAGTGTATGGTGTTTCCTTAAACATCTAAAAAACAAAGCAACAGAGCCTAGGGCACTTCCACTTATGGTCCTATAGCTTAGGGAAATTAAAATCAAAAAGACACAGCCACCCCAAAATTTGGGTCGGCTCTGTTTACAAGAACCTCGTTTATGGTACAAGTTCAATATCGCAGAAAGCGAAAAATGGATCAAGAAGTTGTGGTACTTACGTACAATGCAATATCACTCAGCAATGAAATCTATGTCATCAGGCCAGTAGCAGCATAATGAGTGGATTCAGGTACGATGATTCTAAGTGAAATAAGTCACACAGAAAAAGAAACATCATAAGGTATCACTAATACACGGAATGTAAACTTGGCTACACAGGAACTGAATTACAAAACAGAATAGGGTCTCAAATGTAGAAAACCAACTTATGCTTGCTTAAGGGGAAAGGTGAGTTGGGGTGCTGCATAAAACCAGAGATTGAAATTAGCACTGATACCTTTCCATAAGCCAAATATGTAATAGACAAGAGCTACTGCTTGCTCAACGAAGTGGACTCAACACCCCATATTAAACGCCTAAGAATATACCTGACTAGTAAGAATCTTAAAACCTATGGATTTATATGGCTCCGAAAGAGAATCCAGCGTGTGTACAGCGGCATAAACGCAGCAGTGATAGGATTGGTGAGGTTCGGTGAGCAAATGCAGACCCTTTGAAGTCATATTGCATGGTACCCATTCCATGGGTCTCAACTCTCCAGGTTTAAGGGATTCTTCCTTCAGCTAAAACATGCATGTGGAACCCAGAGTATGATCCACCGTGTGATCGGGAAACGTGTTCAAATGTGTCTCAGTTTTCGTCCCCTGGTACTCGGATGCAACATTCCAGACGCTTTACTAACACTCTCCCCACTTGGAGAGTCAGTGCCTTTAACCTCCTGTTTGGCCCAGTTTGCAATTTCTGTGGAAAATGAACAGGAATAGGGAGAACCAATGAGAGACTAGCTGGAGGTGTCTGGACGGGCAAATTTAACTCTCATTTCCCACCAGGAAGAGGAATTAACCAAAGGCTCAGCGAGCCATGCTGGAACCACACTAGGGCCTGAAGCAATCCTGCGGTGTTGTGGCCAGCTCACAAGAAAGCGAGTTGAAGAAAGGAGCTCAGGGGCACTGTAATTCACAAACCTGCAGAGTTATAAATGACAGCTATCGTCCAAAAATATATTGAAGTAAGGCTGCCAAGAGGACTTGAAAGCGGGGCAGAATTGCAGGAAACCGATTTCAGGAGGTAGACTGGAATTGCATGTAAAGCATAGGAAAAGAGGCAGAACGTCCACAATGATGCACTTGGCCAAAAAGGACGTATGCGTTTTTTCCTGAATATATTCCTGAATATATTCAGGAAAAAACGCATACGCCCTTTTTGGCCAACCAAGCAAGCTTGCAAAGGAAATCTGCACTACAATGAAGTCTCACTGCCCCCCGGTCAAAAGGGCCATCTGAAAAAAGTGTAAAATCCAGAAAGGCAGGACAGGCCATGGAGAACTGGGAGCCTTGTTATGCTGATGGGCGGGATGTAAATTGCCAACAGCCACTCTGGAGAAGTGTATGGTGTTTCCTGAAACATCTAAAAAACAAAGCAACAGAGCCTAGGGCACTTACACTCATGGTCCTATAGATTAGGGAAATTAAAATCAAAAAGACACAGCCACCCCAAAGTTTGGGACGGCTCTGTTTACAAGAACCTCATTTACGGTACAAGTTCAATATCGCAGAAAGGGAAAAATGGATAAAGAAGTTGTGGTACTTACGTACAATGCAATATCACTCAGCAATGAAATCTATGTCATCAGGCCCGTAGCAGCATAATGAGTGGATTCAGGTACGATGATTCTAAGTGAAATAAGTCACACAGAAAAAGAAACATCATAAGATATCACTAATACACGGAATGTAAACTTGGCTACACAGGAACTGAATTACAAAACAGAATAGGGTCTCAAATGTAGAAAACCAACTTATGCTTGCTTAAGGGGAAAGGTGAGTTGGGGTGCTGCATAAAACCAGAGATTGAAATTAGCACAGATACATTTCCATAAGTCAAATATGTAATAGACAAGAGCTACTGCTTGCTCAACGAAGTGGACTCAACACCCCATATTAAACGCCTAAGAATATACCTGACTAGTAAGAATCTTAAAGCCTATGGATTTATATGTCTCCGAAAGAGAATCAAGCGTGTGTACAGCAGCATAAACGCAGCAGTGATAGGATTGGTGAGGTTCGGTGAGCAAATGCAGACCCTTTGAAGTCATATTGCATGGTACCCATTCCATGCGTCTCAACTCTCCAGGTAAGGGATTCTTCCTTCAGCTAAAACATGCATGTGGAACCCAGAGGATGATCCACCGTGTGATCGGGAAACGTGTTCATATGTGTCTCAGTTTCCGTCCCCTGGTACTCGGGTGCAACATTCCAGACGCTTTACTAACACTCTCCCCACTTGGAGAGTCAGTGCCTTTAACCTCCTGTTTGGCCCAGTTTGCAATTTCTGTGGAAAATTAACAGGAATAGGGAGAACCAATGACAGACTAGCTGGAGGTGTCTGGACGGGCAAATTTAACTCTCATTTCCCACCAGGAAGAGGAATTAACCAAAGGCTCAGCGAGCCATGCCGAAACCACACTAGGGCCTGAAGCAATCCTGCGGTGTTGCGGCCAGCTCACAAGAAAGCGAGTTGAAGAAAGAAGCTCAGGGGCACTGTAATTCACAAACCTGCAGAGTTATAAATGACAGCTATCGTCCAAAAATATATTGAAGTAAGGCTGCCAAGAGGACTTGAAAGCGGGGCAGAATTGCAGGAAACCGATTTCAGGAGGTAGACTGGAATTGCATGAAAAGCATAGGAAAAGAGGCAGAACGTCCACAATGATGCACTTGGCCAAAAAGGACGTATGCGTTTTTTCCTGAATATATTCAGGAAAAAACGCATACGCCCTTTTTGGCCAACCAAGCAAGCTTGCAAAGGAAATCTGCACTACAATGAAGTCTCACTGCCCCCCGGTCAAAAGGGCCATCTGAAAAAAGTGTAAAATCCAGAAAGTCAGGACAGACCATGGAGAACTGGGAGCCTACTTAGGCTGATGGGCGGGATGTAAATTGCCAACAGCCACTCTGGAGAAGTGTATGGTGTTTCCTGAAACATCTGAAAAACAAAGCAACAGAGCCTAGGGCACTTCCATTTTTGGTCCTATAGATTAGGGAAATTAAAATCAAAAAGACACAGCCACCCCAAAGTTTGGGACAGCTCTGTTTACAAGAACCTCATTTACGATACAAGTTCAATATCGCAGAAAGCGAAAAATGGATAAAGAAGTTGTGGTACTTACGTACAATGAAATATCACTCAGCAATGAAATCTATGTCATCAGGCCAGTAGCATCATAATGAGTGGATTCAGGTACGATGATTCTAAGTAAAATAAGTCACACAGAAAAAGAAACATCATAAGGTATCACTAATACACGGAATGTAAACTTGGCTACACAGGAACTGAATTACAAAACAGAATAGGTCTCAAATGTAGAAAACCAACTTATGCTTGCTTAAGGGGAAAGGTGAGTTGGGGTGCTGCATAAAACCAGAGATTGAAATTAACACAGATACCTTTCCATAAGCCACATATGTAATAGACAAGAGCTACTGCTTGCTCAACGAAGTGGACTCAACACCCCATATTAAACGCCTAAGAATATACCTGACTAGTAAGAATCTTAAAACCTATGGATTTATATGTCTCCGAAAGAGAATCCAGCGTGTGTACAGCGGCATAAACGCAGCAGTGATAGGATTGGTGAGGTTCGGTGAGCAAATGCAGACCCTTTGAAGTCATATTGCATGGTACCCATTCCATGGTTCTCAACTCTCCAGGTTTAAGGGATTCTTCCTTCAGCTAAAACATGCATGTGGAACCCAGAGTATGATCCACCATGTGATCGGGAAACGTGTTCAAATGTGTCTCAGTTTTCGTCCCCTGGTACTCGGGTGCAACATTCCAGACGCTTTACTAACACTCTCCCCACTTGGAGAGTCAGCGCCTTTAACCTCCTGTTTGGCCCAGTTTGCAATTTCTGCGGAAAATGAAAAGGAATAGGGAGAACCAATGAGAGACTAGCTGGAGGTGTCTGGACGGGCAAATTTAACTCTCATTTCCCACCAGGAAGAGGAATTAACCAAAGGCTCAGCGAGCCATGCCGGAACCACACTAGGGCCTGAAGCAATCCTGCGGTGTTGCGGCCAGCTCACAAGAAAGCCAGTTGAAAAAAGGAGCTCAGGGGCACTGTAATTCACAAACCTTCAGAGTTATAAATGACAGCTATCGTCCAAAAATATATTGAAGTAAGGCTGCCAAGAGGACTTGAAAGCGGGGAAGAATTGCAGGAAACCGATTTCAGGAGGTAGACTGGAATTGCATGTAAAGCATAGGAAAAGAGGCAGAACGTCCACAATGATGCACTTGGCCAAAAAGGGCGTATGCGTTTTTTCCTGAATATATTCAGGAAAAAACGCATACACCGTTTTTGGCCAACCAAGCAAGCTTGCAAAGGAAATCTGCACTACAATGAAGTCTCACTGCCCCCCGGTCAAAAGGGCCATCTGAAAAAAGTGTAAAATCCAGAAAGGCAGGACAGGCCATGGAGAACTGGGAGCCTTCTTATGCTGATGGGTGGGATGTAAATTGCAAACAGCCACTCTGGAGAAGTGTATGGTGTTTCCTGAAATATCTAAAAAACAAAGCAACAGAGCCTAGGGCACTTCCACTTATGGTCCTATAGCTTAGGGAAATTAAAATCAAAAAGACACAGCCACCAGTAAGTTTGGGACGGCTCTGTTTACAAGAACCTCGTTTACGGTACAAGTTCAATATCGCAGAAAGCGAAAAATGGATAAAGAAGTTGTGGTACTTACGTACAATGCAATATCACTCAGCAATGAAATCTATGTCATCAGGCCAGTAGCAGCATAATGAGTGGATTCAGGTACGATGATTCTAAGTAAAATAAGTCACACAGAAAAAGAAACATCATGAGGTATCACTAATACACGGAATGTAAACTTGGCTACACAGGAACTGAATTACAAAACAGAATAGGGTCTCAAATGTAGAAAACCAACTTATGCTTGCTTAAGGGGAAAGGTGAGTTGGGGTGCTGCATAAAACCAGAGATTGAAATTAGCACAGATACCTTTCCATAAGCCAAATATGTAATAGACAAGAGCTACTGCTTGCTCAACGAAGTGGACTCAACACCCCATATTAAACGCCTAAGAATATACCTGACTAGTAAGAATCTTAAAGCCTATGGATTTATATGTCTCCGAAAGAGAATCAAGCGTGTGTACAGCGGCATCAACGCAGCAGTGATAGGATTGGTGAGGTTCGGTGAGCAAATGCAGACCCTTTGATGTCATATTGCATGGTACCCATTCCATGCGTCTCAACTCTCCAGGTAAGGGATGCTTCCTTCAGCTAAAACATGCATGTGGAACCCAGAGTATGATCCACCGTGTGATCGGGAAACGTGTTCATATGTGTCTCAGTTTTCGTCCCCTGGTACTCGGGTGCAACATTCCAGACGCTTTACTAACACTCTCCCCACTTGGAGAGTCAGTGCCTTTAACCTCCTGTTTGGCCCAGTTTGCAATTTCTGTGGAAAATTAACAGGAATAGGGAGAACCAATGACAGACTAGCTGGAGGTGTCTGGACGGGCAAATTTAACTCTCATTTCCCACCAGGAAGAGGAATTAACCAAAGGCTCAGCGAGCCATGCCGAAACTACATGAAGGCTTGAAGCAATCCTGCGGTGTTGCGGCCAGCTCACAAGAAAGCGAGTTGAAGAAAGAAGCTCAGGGGCACTTTAATTCACAAACCTGCAGAGTTATAAATGACAGCTATCATCCAAAAATATATTGAAGTAAGGCTGCCAAGAGGACTTGAAAGCGGGGCAGAATTGCAGGAAACCGATTTCAGGAGGTAGACTGGAATTGCATGAAAAGCATAGGAAAAGAGGCAGAACGTCCACAATGATGCACTTGGCCAAAAAGGACGTATGCGTTTTTTCCTGAATATATTCAGGAAAAAACGCATACGCCCTTTTTGGCCAACCAAGCAAGCTTGCAAAGGAAATCTGCACTACAATGAAGTCTCACTGCCCCCCGGTCAAAAGGGCCATCTGAAAAAAGTGTAAAATCCAGAAAGGCAGGACAAGCCATGGAGAACTGAGAGCCTAGTTAGACTGATGGACGGGATGTAAATTGCCAACAGCCACTCTGGAGAAGTGTATGGTGTTTCCTGAAACATCTAAAAAACAAAGCAACAGAGCCTAGGGCACTTCCACTTATGGTCCTATAGATTAGGGAAATTAAAATCAAAAAGACACAGCCACCCCAAAGTTTGGGACGGCTCTGTTTACAAGAACCTCATTTATGGTACAAGTTCAATATCAGAGAAAGGGAAAAATGGATAAAGAAGTTGTGGTACTTACGTACAATGCAATACCACTCAGCAATGAAATCTATGTCATCAGGCCAGTAGCAGCATAATGAGTGGATTCAGGTACGATGATTCTAAGTGAAATAAGTCACACAGAAAAAGAAACATCATAAGATATCACTAATACACGGAATGTAAACTTGGCTACACAGGAACTGAATTACAAAACAGAATAGGGTCTCAAATGTAGAAAACCAACTTATGCTTGCTTAAGGGGAAAGGTGAGTTGGGGTGCTGCATAAAACCAGAGATTGAAATTAGCACAGATACCTTTCCATAAGCCAAATATGTAATAGCCAAGAGCTACTGCTTGCTCAACGAAGTGGACTCAACACCCCATATTAAACGCCTAAAAATATACCTGACTAGTAAGAATCTTAAAACCTATGGATTAATATGTCTACGAAAGAGAATCAAGCGTGTGTACAGCGGCATAAACGCAGCAGTGATAGGATTGGTGAGGTTCGGTGAGCAAATGCAGACCCTTTGAAGTCATATTGCATGGTACCCATTCCATGGTTCTCAACTCTCCAGGTTTAAGGGATTCTTCCTTCAGCTAAAACATGCATGTGGAACCCAGAGTATGATCCACCGTGTGATCGGGAAACGTGTTCAAATGTGTCTCAGTTTTCGTCCCCTGGTACTCGGGTGCAACATTCCAGATGCTTTACTAACACTCTCCCCACTTGGAGAGTCAGTGCCTTTAAACTCCTGTTTGGCCCAGTTTGCAATTTCTGCGGAAAATGAACAGGAATAGGGAGAACCAATGAGAGACTAGCTGGAGGTGTCTGGACGGGCAAATTTAACTCTCATTTCCCACCAGGAAGAGGAATTAACCAAAGGCTCAGCGAGCCGTGCCGGAACCACACTAGGGCCTGAAGCAATCCTGCGGTGTTGCGGCCAGCTCACAAGAAAGCAAGTTGAAGAAAGTAGCTCAGGGGCACTGTAATTCACAAACCTTCAGAGTTCTAAATGACAGCTATCGTCCAAAAATATATTGAAGTAAGGCTGCCAAGAGGACTTGAAAGCGGGGCAGAATTGCAGGAAACCGTTTTCAGGAGGTAGACTGGAATTGCATGTAAAGCATAGGAAAAGAGGCAGAACGTCCACAATGATGCACTTGGCCAAAAAGGGCGTATGCGTTTTTTCCTGAATATATTCAGGAAAAAACGCATACGCCCTTTTTGGCCAACCAAGCAAGCTTGCAAAGGAAATCTGCACTACAATGAAGTCTCACTGTCCCCCGGTCAAAAGGGTCATCTGAAAAAATTGTAAAATCCAGAAAGGCAGGACAGACCATGGAGAACTGGGAGCCTACTTAGGCTGATGGGCGGGATGTAAATTGCCAACAGCCACTCTGGAGAAGTGTATGGTGTTTCCTGAAACATCTGAAAAACAAAGCAACAGAGCCTAGGGCACTTCCATTTTTGGTCCTATAGATTAGGGAAATTAAAATCAAAAAGACACAGCCACCCCAAAGTTTGGGACAGCTCTGTTTACAAGAACCTCGTTTACGGTACAAGTTCAATATCGCAGAAAGCGAAAAATGGATAAAGAATTTGTGGTACTTATGTACAATGCAATATCACTCAGCAATGAAATCTATGTCATCAGGCCAGTAGCAGCATAATGAGTGGATTCAGGTACGATGATTCTAAGTGAAATAAGTCACACAGAAAAAGAAACATCATAAGGTATCACTAATACACGGAATGTAAACTTGGCTACACAGGAACTGAATTGCAAAACAGAATAGGGTCTCAAATGTAGAAAACCAACTTATGCTTGCTTAAGGGGAAAGGTGAGTTGGGGTGCTGCATAAAACCAGAGATTGAAATTAACACAGATACCTTTCCATAAGCCAAATATGTAATAGCCAAGAGCTACTGCTTGCTCAACGAAGTGGACTCAACACCCCATATTAAACGCCTAAGAATATACCTGACTAGTAAGAATCTTAAGACCTATGGATTTATATGTCTCCGAAAGAGAATCCAGCGTGTGTACAGCGGCATAAACGCAGCAGTGATAGGATTGGTGAGGTTCGGTGAGCAAATGCAGACCCTTTGAAGTCATATTGCATGGTACCCATTCCATGGGTCTCAACTCTCCAGGTTTAAGGGATTCTTCCTTCAGCTAAAACATGCATGTGGAACCTAGAGTATGATCCACCGTGTGATCGGGAAACGTGTTCAAATGTGTCTCAGTTTTCGTCCCCTGGTACTCGGGTGCAACATTCCAGATGCTTTACTAACACTCTCCCCACTTGGAGAGTCAGTGCCTTTAACCTCCTGTTTGGCCCAGTTTGCAATTTCTGTGGAAAATTAACAGGAATAGGGAGAACCAATGACAGACTAGCTGGAGGTGTCTGGACGGGCAAATTTAACTCTCATTTCCCACCAGGAAGAGGAATTAACCAAAGGCTCAGCGAGCCATGCCGAAACCACACTAGGGCCTGAAGCAATCCTGCGGTGTTGCGGCCAGCTCACAAGAAAGCGAGTTGAAGAAAGAAGCTCAGGGGCACTGTAATTCACAAATCTGCAGAGTTATAAATGACAGCTATCGTCCAAAAATATATTGAAGTAAGGCTGCCAAGAGGACTTGAAAGCGGGGCAGAATTGCAGGAAACCGATTTCAGGAGGTAGACTGGAATTGCATGAAAAGCATAGGAAAAGAGGCAGAACGTCCACAATGATGCACTTGGCCAAAAAGGACGTATGCGTTTTTTCCTGAATATATTCAGGAAAAAACGCATACGCCCTTTTTGGCCAACCAAGCAAGCTTGCAAAGAAAATCTGCACTACAATGAAGTCTCACTGCCCCCCGGTCAAAAGGGCCATCTGAAAAAAGTGTAAAATCCAGAAAGGCAGGACAGGCCATGGAGAACTGGGAGCCTTCTTTTGCTGATGGGTGGGATGTAAATTGCAAACAGCCACTCTGGAGAAGTGTATGGTGTTTCCTGAAATATCTAAAAAACAAAGCAACAGAGCCTAGGGCACTTCCACTTATGGTCCTATAGCTTAGGGAAATTAAAATAAAAAAGACACAGCCACCAGTAAGTTTGGGACGGCTCTGTTTACAAGAACCTCGTTTACGGTACAAGTTCAATATCACAGAAAGCGAAAAATGGATAAAGAAGTTGTGGTACTTACGTACAATGCAATATCACTCAGCAATGAAATCTATGTCATCAGGCCAGTAGCAGCATAATGAGTGGATTCAGGTACGATGATTCTAAGTAAAATAAGTCACACAGAAAAAGAAACATCATGAGGTATCACTAATACACGGAATGTAAACTTGGCTACACAGGAACTGAATTACAAAACAGAATAGGGTCTCAAATGTAGAAAACCAACTTATGCTTGCTTAAGGGGAAAGGTGAGTTGGGGTGCTGCATAAAACCAGAGATTGAAATTAGCACAGATACCTTTCCATAAGCCAAATATGTAATAGACAAGAGCTACTGCTTGCTCAACGAAGTGGACTCAACACCCCATATTAAACGCCTAAGAATATACCTGACTAGTAAGAATCTTAAAGCCTATGGATTTATATGTCTCCGAAAGAGAATCAAGCGTGTGTACAGCGGCATCAACGCAGCAGTGATAGGATTGGTGAGGTTCGGTGAGCAAATGCAGACCCTTTGATGTCATATTGCATGGTACCCATTCCATGCGTCTCAACTCTCCAGGTAAGGGATGCTTCCTTCAGCTAAAACATGCATGTGGAACCCAGAGTATGATCCACCGTGTGATCGGGAAACGTGTTCATATGTGTCTCAGTTTTCGTCCCCTGGTACTCGGGTGCAACATTCCAGACGCTTTACTAACACTCTCCCCACTTGGAGAGTCAGTGCCTTTAACCTCCTGTTTGGCCCAGTTTGCAATTTCTGTGGAAAATTAACAGGAATAGGGAGAACCAATGACAGACTAGCTGGAGGTGTCTGGACGGGCAAATTTAACTCTCATTTCCCACCAGGAAGAGGAATTAACCAAAGGCTCAGCGAGCCATGCCGAAACTACATGAAGGCTTGAAGCAATCCTGCGGTGTTGCGGCCAGCTCACAAGAAAGCGAGTTGAAGAAAGAAGCTCAGGGGCACTTTAATTCACAAACCTGCAGAGTTATAAATGACAGCTATCATCCAAAAATATATTGAAGTAAGGCTGCCAAGAGGACTTGAAAGCGGGGCAGAATTGCAGGAAACCGATTTCAGGAGGTAGACTGGAATTGCATGAAAAGCATAGGAAAAGAGGCAGAACGTCCACAATGATGCACTTGGCCAAAAAGGACGTATGCGTTTTTTCCTGAATATATTCAGGAAAAAACGCATACGCCCTTTTTGGCCACCCAAGCAAGCTTGCAAAGGAAATCTGCACTACAATGAAGTCTCACTGCCCCCCGGTCAAAAGGGCCATCTGAAAAAAGTGTAAAATCCAGAAAGGCAGGACAAGCCATGGAGAACTGAGAGCCTAGTTAGACTGATGGACGGGATGTAAATTGCCAACAGCCACTCTGGAGAAGTGTATGGTGTTTCCTGAAACATCTAAAAAACAAAGCAACAGAGCCTAGGGCACTTCCACTTATGGTCCTATAGATTAGGGAAATTAAAATCAAAAAGACACAGCCACCCCAAAGTTTGGGACGGCTCTGTTTACAAGAACCTCATTTATGGTACAAGTTCAATATCAGAGAAAGGGAAAAATGGATAAAGAAGTTGTGGTACTTACGTACAATGCAATACCACTCAGCAATGAAATCTATGTCATCAGGCCAGTAGCAGCATAATGAGTGGATTCAGGTACGATGATTCTAAGTGAAATAAGTCACACAGAAAAAGAAACATCATAAGATATCACTAATACACGGAATGTAAACTTGGCTACACAGGAACTGAATTACAAAACAGAATAGGGTCTCAAATGTAGAAAACCAACTTATGCTTGCTTAAGGGGAAAGGTGAGTTGGGGTGCTGCATAAAACCAGAGATTGAAATTAGCACAGATACCTTTCCATAAGCCAAATATGTAATAGACAAGAGCTACTGCTTGCTCAACGAAGTGGACTCAACACCCCATATTAAACGCCTAAAAATATACCTGACTAGTAAGAATCTTAAAACCTATGGATTAATATGTCTACGAAAGAGAATCAAGCGTGTGTACAGCGGCATAAACGCAGCAGTGATAGGATTGGTGAGGTTCGGTGAGCAAATGCAGACCCTTTGAAGTCATATTGCATGGTACCCATTCCATGGTTCTCAACTCTCCAGGTTTAAGGGATTCTTCCTTCAGCTAAAACATGCATGTGGAACCCAGAGTATGATCCACCGTGTGATCGGGAAACGTGTTCAAATGTGTCTCAGTTTTCGTCCCCTGGTACTCGGGTGCAACATTCCAGATGCTTTACTAACACTCTCCCCACTTGGAGAGTCAGTGCCTTTAAACTCCTGTTTGGCCCAGTTTGCAATTTCTGCGGAAAATGAACAGGAATAGGGAGAACCAATGAGAGACTAGCTGGAGGTGTCTGGACGGGCAAATTTAACTCTCATTTCCCACCAGGAAGAGGAATTAACCAAAGGCTCAGCGAGCCGTGCCGGAACCACACTAGGGCCTGAAGCAATCCTGCGGTGTTGCGGCCAGCTCACAAGAAAGCGAGTTGAAGAAAGTAGCTCAGGGGCACTGTAATTCACAAACCTTCAGAGTTCTAAATGACAGCTATCGTCCAAAAATATATTGAAGTAAGGCTGCCAAGAGGACTTGAAAGCGGGGCAGAATTGCAGGAAACCGTTTTCAGGAGGTAGACTGGAATTGCATGTAAAGCATAGGAAAAGAGGCAGAACGTCCACAATGATGCACTTGGCCAAAAAGGGCGTATGCGTTTTTTCCTGAATATATTCAGGAAAAAACGCATACGCCCTTTTTGGCCAACCAAGCAAGCTTGCAAAGGAAATCTGCACTACAATGAAGTCTCACTGTCCCCCGGTCAAAAGGGCCATCTGAAAAAATTGTAAAATCCAGAAAGGCAGGACAGACCATGGAGAACTGGGAGCCTACTTAGGCTGATGGGCGGGATGTAAATTGCCAACAGCCACTCTGGAGAAGTGTATGGTGTTTCCTGAAACATCTGAAAAACAAAGCAACAGAGCCTAGGGCACTTCCATTTTTGGTCCTATAGATTAGGGAAATTAAAATCAAAAAGACACAGCCACCCCAAAGTTTGGGACAGCTCTGTTTACAAGAACCTCGTTTACGGTACAAGTTCAATATCGCAGAAAGCGAAAAATGGATAAAGAAGTTGTGGTACTTACGTACAATGCAATATCACTCAGCAATGAAATCTATGTCATCAGGCCAGTAGCAGCATAATGAGTGGATTCAGGTACGATGATTCTAAGTGAAATAAGTCACACAGAAAAAGAAACATCATAAGGTATCACTAATACACGGAATGTAAACTTGGCTACACAGGAACTGAATTGCAAAACAGAATAGGGTCTCAAATGTAGAAAACCAACTTATGCTTGCTTAAGGGGAAAGGTGAGTTGGGGTGCTGCATAAAACCAGAGATTGAAATTAACACAGATACCTTTCCATAAGCCAAATATGTAATAGCCAAGAGCTACTGCTTGCTCAACGAAGTGGACTCAACACCCCATATTAAACGCCTAAGAATATACCTGACTAGTAAGAATCTTAAGACCTATGGATTTATATGTCTCCGAAAGAGAATCCAGCGTGTGTACAGCGGCATAAACGCAGCAGTGATAGGATTGGTGAGGTTCGGTGAGCAAATGCAGACCCTTTGAAGTCATATTGCATGGTACCCATTCCATGGGTCTCAACTCTCCAGGTTTAAGGGATTCTTCCTTCAGCTAAAACATGCATGTGGAACCTAGAGTATGATCCACCGTGTGATCGGGAAACGTGTTCAAATGTGTCTCAGTTTTCGTCCCCTGGTACTCGGGTGCAACATTCCAGATGCTTTACTAACACTCTCCCCACTTGGAGAGTCAGTGCCTTTAACCTCCTGTTTGGCCCAGTTTGCAATTTTTGTGGAAAATGAACAGGAATAGGGAGAACCAATGAGAGACTAGCTGGAGGTGTCTGGACGGGCAAATTTAACTCTCATTTCCCACCAGGAAGAGGAATTAACCAAAGGCTCACTGAGATATGCCGGAACCACACTACGGCCTGAAGCAATCCTGCGGTGTTGCGGCCAGCTCACAAGAAAGCGAGTTGAAGAAAGGAGCTCAGGGGCACTGTCATTCACAAACCTGCAGAGTTATAAATGACAGCTATCGTCCAAAAATATATTGAAGTAAGGCTCCCAAGAGGACTTGAAAGCGGGGCAGAATTGCAGGAAACCGATTTTAGGAGGTAGACTGGAATTGCATATAAAGCATAGGAAAAGAGTCAGAACGTCCACAATGATGCACTTGGCCAAAAGGGCGTATGCGTTTTATCCTGAATATATTCAGGAAAAAACGCATACGTCCTTTTTGGCCACCCAAGCAAGCTTGCAAAGGAAATCTGCACTACAATGAAGTCTCACTGCCCCCCGGTCAAAAGGGCCATCTGAAAAAAGTGTAAAATCCAGAAAGGCAGGACAGGCCATGGAGAACTGGGAGCCTTCTTATGCTGATGCGCGGGATGTAAATTTCCAACAGCCACTCTGGAGAAGTGTATGGTGTTTCCTGAAACATCTAAAAAACAAAGCAACAGAGCCTAGGGCACTTCCACTTATGGTCCTATAGCTTAGGGAAATTAAAATCAAAAAGACACAGCCACCCCAAAGTTTGGGACGGCTCTGTTTACAAGAACCTCGTTTACGGTACAAGTTCAATATCACAGAAAGCGAAAAATGGATAAAGAAGTTGTTGTACTTACGTACAATGCAATATCACTCAGCAATGAAATCTATGTCATCAGGCCAGTAGCAGCATAATGAGTGGATTTAGGTGCGATGATTCTAAGAGAAATAAGTCAAACAGAAAAAGAAACATCATAAGGTATCACTAATACACGGAATGTAAACTTGGCTACACAGGAACTGAATTACAAAACAGAATAGGGTCTCAAATGTAGAAAACCAACTTATGCTTGCTTAAGGGGAAAGGTGAGTTGGGGTGCTGCATAAAACCAGAGATTGAAATTAGCACAGATACCTTTCCATAAGCCAAATATGTAATAGACAAGAGCTACTGCTTGCTCAACGAAGTGGACTCAACACCCCATATTAAACGCCTAAGAATATACCTGACTAGTAAGAATCTTAAAACCTATGGATTTATATGTCTCCGAAAGAGAATCAAGCGTGTGTACAGCGGCATAAACGCAGCAGTGATAGGATTGGTGAGGTTCGGTGAGCAAATGCAGACCCTTTGAAGTCATATTGCATGGTACCCGTTCCATGGGTCTCAACTCTCCAGGTTTAAGGGATTCTTCCTTCAGCTAAAACATGCATGTGGAACCCAGAGTATGATCCAACGTGTGATCGGGAAACCTGTTGAAATGTGTCTCAGTTTTCGTCCCCTGGTACTCGGGTGCCACATTCCAGATGCTTTACTAACACTCTCCCCACTTGGAGAGTCAGTGCCTTTAACCTCCTGTTTGGCCCAGTTTGCAAATTCTGCGGAAAATGAACAGGAAAAGGGAGAACCAATGAGAGACTAGCTGGAGGTGTCTGGACGGGCAAATTTAACTCTCATTTACCACCCGGAAGAGGAATTAACCAAAGGCTCAGCGTGCCATGCCGGTACCACACTAGGGCCTGAAGCAATCCTGCGGTGTTGTGGCCAGCTCACAAGAAAGCGAGTTGAAGAAAGGAGCTCAGGGGCCCTGTAATTCACAAACCTGCAGAGTTATAAATGACAGCTATCGTCCAAAAATATATTAAAGTAACGCTGTCAAGACGACTTGAAAGTGGGGCAGAATTGCAGGAAACCGATTTCAGGAGGTAGACTGGAATTGCATGTAAAGCATAGGAAAAGAGGCAGAACGTCCACAATGATGCACTTGGCCAAAAAGTTCGTATGCGTTTTTTCCTGAATATATTCAGGAAAAAACGCATACGCCCTTTTTGGCCACCCAAGCAAGCTTGCAAGGGAAATCTGCACTACAATGAAGTCTCACTGCCCCCCGGTCAAAAGGGCCATCTGAAAAAAGTGTAAAATCCAGAAAGGCAGGACAGGCCATGGAGAACTGGGAGCCTTGTTATGCTGATGGGCGTGATGTAAATTGCCAACAGCCACTCTGGAGAAGTGTATGGTGTTTCCTGAAACATCTAAAAAACAAAGCAACAGAACCTAGGGCACTTCCACTTATGGTCCTATAGCTTAGGGAAATTAAAATCAAAAAGACACAGCCACCCCAAAGTTTGGGACGGCTCTGTTTACAAGAACCTCGTTTACAGTACAAGTTCAATATCGCAAAAAGCGAAAAATGGATAAAGAAGTTGTGGTACTAACGTACAATGCAATATCACTCAGCAATGAAATCTCTGTCATCAGGCCCATAGCAGCATAATGAGTGGATTCAGGTACGATGATTCTAAGTGAAATATGTGACACAGAAAAAGAAACATCATAAGATATCACTAATACACGGAATGTAAACTTGGCTACTCAGGAACTGAATTACAAAACAGAATAGGGTCTCAAATGTAGAACACCAACTTATGCTTGCTTAAGGGGAAAGGTGAGTTGGGGTGCTGCATAAAACCAGAGATTGAAATTAGCACAGATACCTTTCCATAAGCCAAATATGTAATAGCCAAGAGCTACTGCTTGCTCAACGAAGTGGACACAACACCCCATATTAAATGCCTAAGAATATACTTGACTAGTAAGAAACTTAAAACCTATGGATTTATATGTCTCCGAAAGAGAATCAAGCGTGTGTACAGCGGCATAAACGCAGCAGAGAAAGGATTGTTGAGGTTCGGTGAGCAAATGCAGACCCTTTGAAGTCATATGGCATGGTACCCATTCCATGGTTCTCAACTCTCCAGGTTTAAGGGATTCTTCCTTCAGCTAAAACATGCATGTGGAACCCAGAGTATGATCCACCGTGTGATCGGGAAATGTGTTCAAATGTGTCTCAGTTTTCGTCCCCTGGTACTCGGGTGCAACATTCCAGACGCTTTACTAACACTCTCCCCACTTGGAGAGTCAGTGCCTTTAACCTCCTGTTTGGCCCAGTTTGCAATTTCTGTGGAAAATGAACAGGAATAGGGAGAACCAATGAGAGACTAGCTGGAGGTGTCTGGACGGGTAAATTTAACTCTCATTTCCCACCAGGAAGAGGAATTAACCAAAGGCTCTGCGTGCCATGCCGGTACCAAACTAGAGCCTGAAGCAATCCTGCACTGTTGCGGCCAGCTCACGAGAAAGCGAGTTCAAGAAAGGAGCTCAGGGGCACTGTAATTCACAAACCTGCAGAGTTATAAATGACAGCTATCGTCCAAAAATATATTGAAGTAAGGCTGCCAAGAGGACTTGAAAGCGGGGCAGAATTGCAGGAAACCGATTTCAGGAGGTAGACTGGAATTCCATGTAAAGCATAGGAAAAGAGTCAGAACGTCCACAATGATGCACTTGGCCAAAAAGGGCGTATACATTTTTTCCTGAATATAGTCAGGAAAAAACACATACGCACTTTTTGGCCAACCAAGCAAGCTTGCAGAGGAAATCTGCACTACAATGAAGTCTCACTGCCCCCCGGTCAAAAGGGCCATCTGAAAAAAGTGTAAAATCCAGAAAGGCAGGACAGGCCATGGAGAACTGGGAGCCTAGTTAGGCTGATGGGCGGGATGTAAATTGCCAACAGCCACTCTGCAGAAGTGTATGGTGTTTCCTGATACATCTAAAAAACAAAGCAACAGAGCCTAGGGTACTTCCACTTATGGTCCTATAGATTAGGGAAATTAAACTCAAACAGACACAGCCACCACAAAACTTGGGACGGCTCTGTTTACAAGAACCTCATTTACGGTACAAGTTCAATATCAGAGAAAGCGAAAAATGGATAAAGAAGTTGTGGTACTTATGTACAATGCAATATCACTCAGCAATGAAATCTATGTCATCAGGCCCATAGCAGGATAATGAGTGGATTCAGGTACGATGATTCTAAGTGAAATAAGTCACACAGAAAAAGAAACATCATAAGATATCACTAATACACGGAATGTAAGCTTGGCTACACAGGAACTGAATTACAAAACAGAACACGGTCTCAAATGCACAAAACCAACTAATGCTTGCTTAAGGGGAAAGGTGAGTTGGGGTGCTGCATAAAACCAGAGATTGAAATTAACACAGATACCTTTCCATAAGACAAATATGTAATAGACAAGAGCTACTGCTTGCTCAACGAAGTGGACTCAACACCCCATATTAAACGCCTAAGAATATACCTGACTAGTAAGAATCTTAAAACCTATGGATTTATATGTCTCCGAAAGAGAATCAAGCGTGTGTACAGCGGCATAAACGCAGCAGTGATAGGATTGGTGAGGTTCGGTGAGCAAATGCAGACCCTTTGAAGTCATATTGCATGGTACCCATTCCATGGTTCTCAACTCTCCAGGTTTAAGGGATTCTTCCTTCAGCTAAAACATGCATGTGGAACCCAGAGTATGATCCACCATGTGATCGGGAAACGTGTTCAAATGTGTCTCAGTTTTCGTCCCCTGGTACTCGGGTGCAACATTCCAGACGCTTTACTAACACTCTCCCCACTTGGAGAGTCAGCGCCTTTAACCTCCTGTTTGGCCCAGTTTGCAATTTCTGCGGAAAATGAACAGGAATAGGGAGAACCAATGAGAGACTAGCTGGAGGTGTCTGGACGGGTAAATTTAACTCTCATTCCCCACCAAGAAGAGGAATTAACCAAAGGCTCAGCGAGCCATGACGGAACCACACTAGGGCCTGAAGCAATCCTGCGGTGTTGCGGCCAGCTCACAAGAAGGCGAGTTGAAGAAAGGAGCTCAGGGGCCCTGTAATTCACAAACCTGCAGAGTTATAAATGACAGCTATCATCCAAAAATATATTGAAGTAAGGCTGTCAAGAGGACTTGAAAGCGGGGCAGAATTGCAGGAAACCGATTTCAGGAGGTAGACTGGAATTGCATGTAAAGCATAGGAAAAGAGGCAGAACGTCCACAATGATGCACTTGGCCAAAAAGGGCGTATGCGTTTTTTCCTGAATATACTCAGGAAAAAACTCATATGCACTTTTTGGCCAACCAAGCAAGCTTGCAAAGGAAATCTGAACTACAATGAAGTCTCACTGCCCCCCGGTCAAAAGGGCCATCTGAAAAAAGTGTAAAATCCAGAAAGGCAGGACAGACCATGGAGAACTGGGAGCCTAGTTAGACTGATGGGCGGGATGTAAATTGCCAACAGCCACTCTGGAGAAGTGTATGGTGTTTCCTGAAACATCTAAAAAACAAAGCAACAGAGCCTAGGGCACTTCCACTTATGGTCCTATAGATTAGGGAAATTAAAATCAAAAAGACACAGCCACCCCAAAGTTTGGGACGGCTCTGTTTACAAGAACCTCGTTTATGGTACAAGTTCAATATCGCAGAAAGCGAAAAATGGATAAAGAAGTTGTGGTACTTACGTACAATGCAATATCACTCAGCAATGAAATCTATGTCATCAGGCCAGTAGCAGCATAATGAGTGGATTCAGGTACGATGATTCTAAGTGAAATAAGTCACACAGAAAAAGAAACATCAAAAGATATCACTAATACACGGAATGTAAACTTGGCTACACAGGAACTGAATTACAAAACAGAATAGGGTCTCAAATGTAGAAAACCAACTTATGCTTGCTTAAGGGGAAAGGTGAGTTGGGGTGCTGCATAAAACCAGAGATTGAAATTAACACAGATACCTTTCCATAAGCCAAATATGTAATAGACATGAGCTACTCCTTGCTCAACGAAGTGGACTCAACACCCCATATTAAACGCCTAAGAATATACCTGACTAGTAAGAATCTTAAAACCTATGGATTTATATGTCTCCAAAAGAGAATCCAGCGTGTGTACAGTGACATAAAAGCAGCAGTGATAGGATTGGTGAGGTTCGGTGAGCAAATGCAGACCCTTTGAATTCATATTGCATGGTACCCATTCCATGGTTCTCAACTCTCCAGGTTTAAGGGATTCTTCCTTCAGTTAAAACATGCATGTGGAACCCAGAGTATGATCCACCGTGTGATCGGGAAACGTGTTCAAATGTGTCTCAGTTTTCGTCCCCTGGTACTTGGGTGCAACATTCCAGACGCTTTACTAACACTCTCCCCACTTGGACAGTCAGTGCCTTTAACCTCCTGTTTGGCCCAGTTTGCAATTTCTGCAGAAAATGAACAGGAATAGGGAGAACCAATGAGAGACTAGCTGGAGGTGTCTGGACGGGCAAATTTAACTCTCATTTCCCACCAAGAAGAGGAATTAACCAAAGGCTCAGCGTGCCATGCCGGAACCACACTAGGGCCTGAAGCAATCCTGCGGTGTTGCGGCCAGCTCACAAGAAAACGAGTTGAAGAAAGGAGCTCAGGGGCACTGTAATTCACAAACCTGCAGAGTTATAAATGACAGCTATCGTCAAAAAATATATTGAAGTAAGGCAGCCAAGAGGACTTGAAAGCGGGGCAGAATTGCAGGAAACCGATTTCAGGAGGTAGACAGGAATTTCATGTAAAGCATAGGAAAAGAGGCAGAACGTCCACAATGATGCACTTGGCCAAAAAGGGCGTATGCGTTTTTTCCTGAATATATTCAGCAAAAAACCCATACGACCTTTTTGACCAACCAAGCAAGCTTGCAAAGGAAATCTGCACTACAATGAAGTCTCACTGCCCCCCGGTCAAAAGGGCCATCTGAAAAAAGTGTAAAATCCAGAAAGGCAGGACAGGCCATGGAGAACTGGGAACCTTGTTATGCTGATGGGCGTGATGTAAATTGCCAACAGCCACTCTGGAGAAGTGTATGGTGTTTCCTGAAACATCTAAAAAACAAAGCAACAGAGCCTAGGGCACTTCCACTTATGGTCCTATAGCTTAGGGAAATTGAAATCAAAAAGACACAGCCACCCCAAAGTTTGGGCCGGCTCTGTTTACAAGAACCTTGTTTACGGTACAAGTTCAATATCACAGAAAGCGAAAAATGGATAAAGAAGTTGTGGTACTTACGTACAATGCAATATCACTCAGCAATGAAATCTATGTCATCAGGCCAGTAACAGCATAATGAGTGGATTCAGGTACGATAATTCTAAGTGAAATAAGTCACACAGAAAAAGAAACATCATAAGTTATCACTAATACATGGAATATAAACTTGGCTACACAGGAACTGAATTACAAAACAGAATAGGGTCTCAAATGTAGAAAACCAACTTATGCTTACTTAAGGGGAAAGGTGAGTTGGGGTGCTGCATAAAACCAGAGATTGAAATTAGCAGAGATACCTTTCCATAAGCCAAATATGTAATAGCCAAGAGCTACTGCTTGCTCAACGAAGTGGACACAACACCCCATATTAAACGCCTAAGAATATACTTGACTAGTAAGAAACTTAAAACCTATGGATTTATATGTCTCCGAAAGAGAATCAAGCATGTGTACAGCGGCATAAACGCCGCAGTGATAGGATTGGTGAGGTTCGGTGAGCAAATGCAGACCCTTTGAAGTCATATTGCATGGTACCCATTCCATGCGTCTCAACTCTCCAGGTAAGGGATTCTTCCTTCAGCTAAAACATGCATGTGGAACCCAGAGGATGATCCACCGTGTGATCGGGAAACGTGTTCATATGTGTCTCAGTTTCCGTCCCCTGGTACTCGGGTGCAACATTCCAGACGCTTTACTAACACTCTCCCCACTTGGAGAGTCAGTGCCTTTAACCTCCTGTTTGGCCCAGTTTGCAATTTCTGTGGAAAATTAACAGGAATAGGGAGAACCAATGAGAGACTAGCTGGAGGTGTCTGGACGGGCAAATTTAACTCTCATTTCCCACCAGGAAGAGGAATTAACCAAAGGCTCAGCGAGCCATGCCGAAACCACACTAGGGCCTGAAGCAATCCTGCGGTGTTGCGGCCAGCTCACAAGAAAGCGAGTTGAAGAAAGAAGCTCAGGGGCACTGTAATTCACAAACCTGCAGAGTTATAAATGACAGCTATCGTCCAAAAATATATTGAAGTAAGGCTGCCAAGAGGACTTGAAAGCGGGGCAGAATTGCAGGAAACCGATTTCAGGAGGTAGACTGGAATTGCATGAAAAGCATAGGAAAAGAGGCAGAACGTCCACAATGATGCACTTGGCCAAAAAGGACGTATGCGTTTTTTCCTGAATATATTCAGGAAAAAACGCATACGCCCTTTTTGGCCAACCAAGCAAGCTTGCAAAGGAAATCTGCACTACAATGAAGTCTCACTGCCCCCCGGTCAAAAGGGCCATCTGAAAAAAGTGTAAAATCCAGAAAGTCAGGACAGACCATGGAGAACTGGGAGCCTACTTAGGCTGATGGGCGGGATGTAAATTGCCAACAGCCACTCTGGAGAAGTGTATGGTGTTTCCTGAAACATCTGAAAAACAAAGCAACAGAGCCTAGGGCACTTCCATTTTTGGTCCTATAGATTAGGGAAATTAAAATCAAAAAGACACAGCCACCCCAAAGTTTGGGACAGCTCTGTTTACAAGAACCTCATTTACGATACAAGTTCAATATCGCAGAAAGCGAAAAATGGATAAAGAAGTTGTGGTACTTACGTACAATGAAATATCACTCAGCAATGAAATCTATGTCATCAGGCCAGTAGCATCATAATGAGTGGATTCAGGTACGATGATTCTAAGTAAAATAAGTCACACAGAAAAAGAAACATCATAAGGTATCACTAATACACGGAATGTAAACTTGGCTACACAGGAACTGAATTACAAAACAGAATAGGGTCTCAAATGTAGAAAACCAACTTATGCTTGCTTAAGGGGAAAGGTGAGTTGGGGTGCTGCATAAAACCAGAGATTGAAATTAACACAGATACCTTTCCATAAGCCACATATGTAATAGACAAGAGCTACTGCTTGCTCAACGAAGTGGACTCAACACCCCATATTAAACGCCTAATAATATACCTGACTAGTAAGAATCTTAAAACCTATGGATTTATATGTCTCCGAAAGAGAATCCAGCGTGTGTACAGCGGCATAAACGCAGCAGTGATAGGATTGGTGAGGTTCGGTGAGCAAATGCAGACCCTTTGAAGTCATATTGCATGGTACCCATTCCATGGTTCTCAACTCTCCAGGTTTAAGGGATTCTTCCTTCAGCTAAAACATGCATGTGGAACCCAGAGTATGATCCACCATGTGATCGGGAAACGTGTTCAAATGTGTCTCAGTTTTCGTCCCCTGGTACTCGGGTGCAACATTCCAGACGCTTTACTAACACTCTCCCCACTTGGAGAGTCAGCGCCTTTAACCTCCTGTTTGGCCCAGTTTGCAATTTCTGCGGAAAATGAAAAGGAATAGGGAGAACCAATGAGAGACTAGCTGGAGGTGTCTGGACGGGCAAATTTAACTCTCATTTCCCACCAGGAAGAGGAATTAACCAAAGGCTCAGCGAGCCATGCCGGAACCACACTAGGGCCTGAAGCAATCCTGCGGTGTTGCGGCCAGCTCACAAGAAAGCCAGTTGAAAAAAGGAGCTCAGGGGCACTGTAATTCACAAACCTTCAGAGTTATAAATGACAGCTATCGTCCAAAAATATATTGAAGTAAGGCTGCCAAGAGGACTTGAAAGCGGGGAAGAATTGCAGGAAACCGATTTCAGGAGGTAGACTGGAATTGCATGTAAAGCATAGGAAAAGAGGCAGAACGTCCACAATGATGCACTTGGCCAAAAAGGGCGTATGCGTTTTTTCCTGAATATATTCAGGAAAAAACGCATACACCGTTTTTGGCCAACCAAGCAAGCTTGCAAAGGAAATCTGCACTACAATGAAGTCTCACTGCCCCCCGGTCAAAAGGGCCATCTGAAAAAAGTGTAAAATCCAGAAAGGCAGGACAGGCCATGGAGAACTGGGAGCCTTCTTATGCTGATGGGTGGGATGTAAATTGCAAACAGCCACTCTGGAGAAGTGTATGGTGTTTCCTGAAATATCTAAAAAACAAAGCAACAGAGCCTAGGGCACTTCCACTTATGGTCCTATAGCTTAGGGAAATTAAAATCAAAAAGACACAGCCACCAGTAAGTTTGGGACGGCTCTGTTTACAAGAACCTCGTTTACGGTACAAGTTCAATATCGCAGAAAGCGAAAAATGGATAAAGAAGTTGTGGTACTTACGTACAATGCAATATCACTCAGCAATGAAATCTATGTCATCAGGCCAGTAGCAGCATAATGAGTGGATTCAGGTACGATGATTCTAAGTAAAATAAGTCACACAGAAAAAGAAACATCATGAGGTATCACTAATACACGGAATGTAAACTTGGCTACACAGGAACTGAATTACAAAACAGAATAGGGTCTCAAATGTAGAAAACCAACTTATGCTTGCTTAAGGGGAAAGGTGAGTTGGGGTGCTGCATAAAACCAGAGATTGAAATTAGCACAGATACCTTTCCATAAGCCAAATATGTAATAGACAAGAGCTACTGCTTGCTCAACGAAGTGGACTCAACACCCCATATTAAACGCCTAAGAATATACCTGACTAGTAAGAATCTTAAAGCCTATGGATTTATATGTCTCCGAAAGAGAATCAAGCGTGTGTACAGCGGCATCAACGCAGCAGTGATAGGATTGGTGAGGTTCGGTGAGCAAATGCAGACCCTTTGATGTCATATTGCATGGTACCCATTCCATGCGTCTCAACTCTCCAGGTAAGGGATGCTTCCTTCAGCTAAAACATGCATGTGGAACCCAGAGTATGATCCACCGTGTGATCGGGAAACGTGTTCATATGTGTCTCAGTTTTCGTCCCCTGGTACTCGGGTGCAACATTCCAGACGCTTTACTAACACTCTCCCCACTTGGAGAGTCAGTGCCTTTAACCTCCTGTTTGGCCCAGTTTGCAATTTCTGTGGAAAATTAACAGGAATAGGGAGAACCAATGACAGACTAGCTGGAGGTGTCTGGACGGGCAAATTTAACTCTCATTTCCCACCAGGAAGAGGAATTAACCAAAGGCTCAGCGAGCCATGCCGAAACCACACTAGGGCCTGAAGCAATCCTGCGGTGTTGCGGCCAGCTCACAAGAAAGCGAGTTGAAGAAAGAAGCTCAGGGGCACTTTAATTCACAAACCTGCAGAGTTATAAATGACAGCTATCATCCAAAAATATATTGACGTAAGGCTGCCAAGAGGACT
Organism: Pseudorca crassidens; assembly: GCF_039906515.1. Taxonomy (NCBI): domain Eukaryota; kingdom Metazoa; phylum Chordata; class Mammalia; order Artiodactyla; family Delphinidae; genus Pseudorca; species Pseudorca crassidens. Next base: position 1,192,197 of record NW_027135943.1, read on the forward strand.
TGAAAGCGGGGCAGAATTGCAGGAAACCGATTTCAGGAGGTAGACTGGAATTGCATGAAAAGCATAGGAAAAGAGGCAGAACGTCCACAATGATGCACTTGGCCAAAAAGGACGTATGCGTTTTTTCCTGAATATATTCAGGAAAAAACGCATACGCCCTTTTTGGCCAACCAAGCAAGCTTGCAAAGGAAATCTGCACTACAATGAAGTCTCACTGCCCCCCGGTCAAAAGGGCCATCTGAAAAAAGTGTAAAATCCAGAAAGGCAGGACAGGCCATGGAGAACTGAGAGCCTAGTTAGACTGATGGACGGGATGTAAATTGCCAACAGCCACTCTGGAGAAGTGTATGGTGTTTCCTGAAACATCTAAAAAACAAAGCAACAGAGCCTAGGGCACTTCCACTTATGGTCCTATAGATTAGGGAAATTAAAATCAAAAAGACACAGCCACCCCAAAGTTTGGGACGGCTCTGTTTACAAGAACCTCATTTATGGTACAAGTTCAATATCAGAGAAAGGGAAAAATGGATAAAGAAGTTGTGGTACTTACGTACAATGCAATACCACTCAGCAATGAAATCTATGTCATCAGGCCAGTAGCAGCATAATGAGTGGATTCAGGTACGATGATTCTAAGTGAAATAAGTCACACAGAAAAAGAAACATCATAAGATATCACTAATACACGGAATGTAAACTTGGCTACACAGGAACTGAATTACAAAACAGAATAGGGTCTCAAATGTAGAAAACCAACTTATGCTTGCTTAAGGGGAAAGGTGAGTTGGGGTGCTGCATAAAACCAGAGATTGAAATTAGCACAGATACCTTTCCATAAGCCAAATATGTAATAGACAAGAGCTACTGCTTGCTCAACGAAGTGGACTCAACACCCCATATTAAACGCCTAAGAATATACCTGACTAGTAAGAATCTTAAAACCTATGGATTTATATGTCTACGAAAGAGAATCAAGCGTGTGTACAGCGGCATAAACGCAGCAGTGATAGGATTGGTGAGGTTCGGTGAGCAAATGCAGACCCTTTGAAGTCATATTGCATGGTACCCATTCCATGGTTCTCAACTCTCCAGGTTTAAGGGATTCTTCCTTCAGCTAAAACATGCATGTGGAACCCAGAGTATGATCCACCGTGTGATCGGGAAACGTGTTCAAATGTGTCTCAGTTTTCGTCCCCTGGTACTCGGGTGCAACATTCCAGATGCTTTACTAACACTCTCCCCACTTGGAGAGTCAGTGCCTTTAAACTCCTGTTTGGCCCAGTTTGCAATTTCTGCGGAAAATGAACAGGAATAGGGAGAACCAATGAGAGACTAGCTGGAGGTGTCTGGACGGGCAAATTTAACTCTCATTTCCCACCAGGAAGAGGAATTAACCAAAGGCACAGCGAGCCGTGCCGGAACCACACTAGGGCCTGAAGCAATCCTGCGGTGTTGCGGCCAGCTCACAAGAAAGCGAGTTGAAGAAAGTAGCTCAGGGGCACTGTAATTCACAAACCTTCAGAGTTCTAAATGACAGCTATCGTCCAAAAATATATTGAAGTAAGGCTGCCAAGAGGACTTGAAAGCGGGGCAGAATTGCAGGAAACCGTTTTCAGGAGGTAGACTGGAATTGCATGTAAAGCATAGGAAAAGAGGCAGAACGTCCACAATGATGCACTTGGCCAAAAAGGGCGTATGCGTTTTTTCCTGAATATATTCAGGAAAAAATGCATACGCCCTTTTTGGCCAACCAAGCAAGCTTGCAAAGGAAATCTGCACTACAATGAAGTCTCACTGTCCCCCGGTCAAAAGGGCCATCTGAAAAAATTGTAAAATCCAGAAAGGCAGGACAGACCATGGAGAACTGGGAGCCTACTTAGGCTGATGGGCGGGATGTAAATTGCCAACAGCCACTCTGGAGAAGTGTATGGTGTTTCCTGAAACATCTAAAAAACAAAGCAACAGAGCCTAGGGCACTTCCATTTTTGGTCCTATAGATTAGGGAAATTAAAATCAAAAAGACACAGCCACCCCAAAGTTTGGGACAGCTCTGTTTACAAGAACCTCGTTTACGGTACAAGTTCAATATCGCAGAAAGCGAAAAATGGATAAAGAAGTTGTGGTACTTACGTACAATGCAATATCACTCAGCAATGAAATCTATGTCATCAGGCCAGTAGCAGCATAATGAGTGGATTCAGGTACGATGATTCTAAGTGAAATAAGTCACACAGAAAAAGAAACATCATAAGGTATCACTAATACACGGAATGTAAACTTGGCTACACAGGAACTGAATTGCAAAACAGAATAGGGTCTCAAATGTAGAAAACCAACTTATGCTTGCTTAAGGGGAAAGGTGAGTTGGGGTGCTGCATAAAACCAGAGATTGAAATTAACACAGATACCTTTCCATAAGCCAAATATGTAATAGACAAGAGCTACTGCTTGCTCAACGAAGTGGACTCAACACCCCATATTAAACGCCTAAGAATATACCTGACTAGTAAGAATCTTAAGACCTATGGATTTATATGTCTCCGAAAGAGAATCCAGCGTGTGTACAGTGGCATAAACGCAGCAGTGATAGGATTGGTGAGGTTCGGTGAGCAAATGCAGACCCTTTGAAGTCATATTGCATGGTACCCATTCCATGGGTCTCAACTCTCCAGGTTTAAGGGATTCTTCCTTCAGCTAAAACATGCATGTGGAACCCAGAGTATGATCCACCGTGTGATCGGGAAACGTGTTCAAATGTGTCTCAGTTTTCGTCCCCTGGTACTCGGGTGCAACATTCCAGATGCTTTACTAACACTCTCCCCACTTGGAGAGTCAGTGCCTTTAACCTCCTGTTTGGCCCAGTTTGCAATTTTTGTGGAAAATGAACAGGAATAGGGAGAACCAATGAGAGACTAGCTGGAGGTGTCTGGACGGGCAAATTTAACTCTCATTTCCCACCAGGAAGAGGAATTAACCAAAGGCTCACTGAGATATGCCGGAACCACACTACGGCCTGAAGCAATCCTGTGGTGTTGCGGCCAGCTCACAAGAAAGCGAGTTGAAGAAAGGAGCTCAGGGGCACTGTCATTCACAAACCTGCAGAGTTATAAATGACAGCTATCGTCCAAAAATATATTGAAGTAAGGCTCCCAAGAGGACTTGAAAGCGGGGCAGAATTGCAGGAAACCGATTTTAGGAGGTAGACTGGAATTGCATATAAAGCATAGGAAAAGAGGCAGAACGTCCACAATGATGCACTTGGCGAAAAGGGCGTATGCGTTTTATCCTGAATATATTCAGGAAAAAACGCATACGCCCTTTTTGGCCACCCAAGCAAGCTTGCAAAGGAAATCTGCACTACAATGAAGTCTCACTGCCCCCCGGTCAAAAGGGCCATCTGAAAAAAGTGTAAAATCCAGAAAGGCAGGACAGGCCATGGAGAACTGGGAGCCTTCTTATGCTGATGCGCGGGATGTAAATTTCCAACAGCCACTCTGGAGAAGTGTATGGTGTTTCCTGAAACATCTAAAAAACAAAGCAACAGAGCCTAGGGCACTTCCACTTATGGTCCTATAGCTTAGAGAAATTAAAATCAAAAAGACACAGCCACCCCAAAGTTTGGGACGGCTCTGTTTACAAGAACCTCGTTTACGGTACAAGTTCAATATCACAGAAAGCGAAAAATGGATAAAGAAGTTGTTGTACTTACGTACAATGCAATATCACTCAGCAATGAAATCTATGTCATCAGGCCAGTAGCAGCATAATGAGTGGATTTAGGTGCGATGATTCTAAGAGAAATAAGTCAAACAGAAAAAGAAACATCATAAGGTATCACTAATACACGGAATGTAAACTTGGCTACACAGGAACTGAATTACAAAACAGAATAGGGTCTCAAATGTAGAAAACCAACTTATGCTTGCTTAAGGGGAAAGGTGAGTTGGGGTGCTGCATAAAACCAGAGATTGAAATTAGCACAGATACCTTTCCATAAGCCAAATATGTAATAGACAAGAGCTACTGCTTGCTCAACGAAGTGGACTCAACACCCCATATTAAACGCCTAAGAATATACCTGACTAGTAAGAATCTTAAAACCTATGGATTTATATGTCTCCGAAAGAGAATCAAGCGTGTGTACAGCGGCATAAACGCAGCAGTGATAGGATTGGTGAGGTTCGGTGAGCAAATGCAGACCCTTTGAAGTCATATTGCATGGTACCCGTTCCATGGGTCTCAACTCTCCAGGTTTAAGGGATTCTTCCTTCAGCTAAAACATGCATGTGGAACCCAGAGTATGATCCAACGTGTGATCGGGAAACCTGTTGAAATGTGTCTCAGTTTTCGTCCCCTGGTACTCGGGTGCCACATTCCAGATGCTTTACTAACACTCTCCCCACTTGGAGAGTCAGTGCCTTTAACCTCCTGTTTGGCCCAGTTTGCAAATTCTGCGGAAAATGAACAGGAAAAGGGAGAACCAATGAGAGACTAGCTGGAGGTGTCTGGACGGGCAAATTTAACTCTCATTTACCACCCGGAAGAGGAATTAACCAAAGGCTCAGCGTGCCATGCCGGTACCACACTAGGGCCTGAAGCAATCATGCGGTGTTGCGGCCAGCTCACAAGAAAGCGAGTTGAAGAAAGGAGCTCAGGGGCCCTGTAATTCACAAACCTGCAGAGTTATAAATGACAGCTATCGTCCAAAAATATATTAAAGTAACGCTGTCAAGACGACTTGAAAGTGGGGCAGAATTGCAGGAAACCGATTTCAGGAGGTAGACTGGAATTGCATGTAAAGCATAGGAAAAGAGGCAGAACGTCCACAATGATGCACTTGGCCAAAAAGTTCGTATGCGTTTTTTCCTGAATATATTCAGGAAAAAACGCATACGCCCTTTTTGGCCACCCAAGCAAGCTTGCAAGGGAAATCTGCACTACAATGAAGTCTCACTGCCCCCCGGTCAAAAGGGCCATCTGAAAAAAGTGTAAAATCCAGAAAGGCAGGACAGGCCATGGAGAACTGGGAGCCTTGTTATGCTGATGGGCGTGATGTAAATTGCCAACAGCCACTCTGGAGAAGTGTATGGTGTTTCCTGAAACATCTAAAAAACAAAGCAACAGAGCCTAGGGCACTTCCACTTATGGTCCTATAGCTTAGGGAAATTAAAATCAAAAAGACACAGCCACCCCAAAGTTTGGGACGGCTCTGTTTACAAGAACCTCGTTTACAGTACAAGTTCAATATCGCAAAAAGCGAAAAATGGATAAAGAAGTTGTGGTACTAACGTACAATGCAATATCACTCAGCAATGAAATCTCTGTCATCAGGCCCATAGCAGCATAATGAGTGGATTCAGGTACGATGATTCTAAGTGAAATATGTGACACAGAAAAAGAAACATCATAAGATATCACTAATACACGGAATGTAAACTTGGCTACTCAGGAACTGAATTACAAAACAGAATAGGGTCTCAAATGTAGAACACCAACTTATGCTTGCTTAAGGGGAAAGGTGAGTTGGGGTGCTGCATAAAACCAGAGATTGAAATTAGCACAGATACCTTTCCATAAGCCAAATATGTAATAGCCAAGAGCTACTGCTTGCTCAACGAAGTGGACACAACACCCCATATTAAATGCCTAAGAATATACTTGACTAGTAAGAAACTTAAAACCTATGGATTTATATGTCTCCGAAAGAGAATCAAGCGTGTGTACAGCGGCATAAACGCAGCAGAGAAAGGATTGTTGAGGTTCGGTGAGCAAATGCAGACCCTTTGAAGTCATATGGCATGGTACCCATTCCATGGTTCTCAACTCTCCAGGTTTAAGGGATTCTTCCTTCAGCTAAAACATGCATGTGGAACCCAGAGTATGATCCACCGTGTGATCGGGAAATGTGTTCAAATGTGTCTCAGTTTTCGTCCCCTGGTACTCGGGTGCAACATTCCAGACGCTTTACTAACACTCTCCCCACTTGGAGAGTCAGTGCCTTTAACCTCCTGTTTGGCCCAGTTTGCAATTTCTGTGGAAAATGAACAGGAATAGGGAGAACCAATGAGAGACTAGCTGGAGGTGTCTGGACGGGTAAATTTAACTCTCATTTCCCACCAGGAAGAGGAATTAACCAAAGGCTCAGCGTGCCATGCCGGTACCAAACTAGAGCCTGAAGCAATCCTGCACTGTTGCGGCCAGCTCACGAGAAAGCGAGTTCAAGAAAGGAGCTCAGGGGCACTGTAATTCACAAACCTGCAGAGTTATAAATGACAGCTATCGTCCAAAAATATATTGAAGTAAGGCTGCCAAGAGGACTTGAAAGCGGGGCAGAATTGCAGGAAACCGATTTCAGGAGGTAGACTGGAATTCCATGTAAAGCATAGGAAAAGAGTCAGAACGTCCACAATGATGCACTTGGCCAAAAAGGGCGTATACATTTTTTCCTGAATATAGTCAGGAAAAAACACATACGCACTTTTTGGCCAACCAAGCAAGCTTGCAGAGGAAATCTGCACTACAATGAAGTCTCACTGCCCCCCGGTCAAAAGGGCCATCTGAAAAAAGTGTAAAATCCAGACAGGCAGGACAGGCCATGGAGAACTGGGAGCCTAGTTAGGCTGATGGGCGGGATGTAAATTGCCAACAGCCACTCTGCACAAGTGTATGGTGTTTCCTGAAACATCTAAAAAACAAAGCAACAGAGCCTAGGGTACTTCCACTTATGGTCCTATAGATTAGGGAAATTAAACTCAAACAGACACAGCCACCACAAAACTTGGGACGGCTCTGTTTACAAGAACCTCATTTACGGTACAAGTTCAATATCAGAGAAAGCGAAAAATGGATAAAGAAGTTGTGGTACTTATGTACAATGCAATATCACTCAGCAATGAAATCTATGTCATCAGGCCCATAGCAGGATAATGAGTGGATTCAGGTACGATGATTCTAAGTGAAATAAGTCACACAGAAAAAGAAACATCATAAGATATCACTAATACACGGAATGTAAGCTTGGCTACACAGGAACTGAATTACAAAACAGAACACGGTCTCAAATGCAGAAAACCAACTAATGCTTGCTTAAGGGGAAAGGTGAGTTGGGGTGCTGCATAAAACCAGAGATTGAAATTAACACAGATACCTTTCCATAAGACAAATATGTAATAGACAAGAGCTACTGCTTGCTCAACGAAGTGGACTCAACACCCCATATTAAACGCCTAAGAATATACCTGACTAGTAAGAATCTTAAAACCTATGGATTTATATGTCTCCGAAAGAGAATCAAGCGTGTGTACAGCGGCATAAACGCAGCAGTGATAGGATTGGTGAGGTTCGGTGAGCAAATGCAGACCCTTTGAAGTCATATTGCATGGTACCCATTCCATGGTTCTCAACTCTCCAGGTTTAAGGGATTCTTCCTTCAGCTAAAACATGCATGTGGAACCCAGAGTATGATCCACCATGTGATCGGGAAACGTGTTCAAATGTGTCTCAGTTTTCGTCCCCTGGTACTCGGGTGCAACATTCCAGACGCTTTACTAACACTCTCCCCACTTGGAGAGTCAGCGCCTTTAACCTCCTGTTTGGCCCAGTTTGCAATTTCTGCGGAAAATGAAAAGGAATAGGGAGAACCAATGAGAGACTAGCTGGAGGTGTCTGGACGGGCAAATTTAACTCTCATTTCCCACCAGGAAGAGGAATTAACCAAAGGCTCAGCGAGCCATGCCGGAACCACACTAGGGCCTGAAGCAATCCTGCGGTGTTGCGGCCAGCTCACAAGAAAGCCAGTTGAAAAAAGGAGCTCAGGGGCACTGTAATTCACAAACCTTCAGAGTTATAAATGACAGCTATCGTCCAAAAATATATTGAAGTAAGGCTGCCAAGAGGACTTGAAAGCGGGGAAGAATTGCAGGAAACCGATTTCAGGAGGTAGACTGGAATTGCATGTAAAGCATAGGAAAAGAGGCAGAACGTCCACAATGATGCACTTGGCCAAAAAGGGCGTATGCGTTTTTTCCTGAATATATTCAGGAAAAAACGCATACACCGTTTTTGGCCAACCAAGCAAGCTTGCAAAGGAAATCCGCACTACAATGAAGTCTCACTGCCCCCCGGTCAAAAGGGCCATCTGAAAAAAGTGTAAAATCCAGAAAGGCAGGACAGGCCATGGAGAACTGGGAGCCTTCTTATGCTGATGGGTGGGATGTAAATTGCAAACAGCCACTCTGGAGAAGTGTATGGTGTTTCCTGAAATATCTAAAAAACAAAGCAACAGAGCCTAGGGCACTTCCACTTATGGTCCTATAGCTTAGGGAAATTAAAATCAAAAAGACACAGCCACCAGTAAGTTTGGGACGGCTCTGTTTACAAGAACCTCGTTTACGGTACAAGTTCAATATCGCAGAAAGCGAAAAATGGATAAAGAAGTTGTGGTACTTACGTACAATGCAATATCACTCAGCAATGAAATCTATGTCATCAGGCCAGTAGCAGCATAATGAGTGGATTCAGGTACGATGATTCTAAGTAAAATAAGTCACACAGAAAAAGAAACATCATGAGGTATCACTAATACACGGAATGTAAACTTGGCTACACAGGAACTGAATTACAAAACAGAATAGGGTCTCAAATGTAGAAAACCAACTTATGCTTGCTTAAGGGGAAAGGTGAGTTGGGGTGCTGCATAAAACCAGAGATTGAAATTAGCACAGATACCTTTCCATAAGCCAAATATGTAATAGACAAGAGCTACTGCTTGCTCAACGAAGTGGACTCAACACCCCATATTAAACGCCTAAGAATATACCTGACTAGTAAGAATCTTAAAGCCTATGGATTTATATGTCTCCGAAAGAGAATCAAGCGTGTGTACAGCGGCATCAACGCAGCAGTGATAGGATTGGTGAGGTTCGGTGAGCAAATGCAGACCCTTTGATGTCATATTGCATGGTACCCATTCCATGCGTCTCAACTCTCCAGGTAAGGGATGCTTCCTTCAGCTAAAACATGCATGTGGAACCCAGAGTATGATCCACCGTGTGATCGGGAAACGTGTTCATATGTGTCTCAGTTTTCGTCCCCTGGTACTCGGGTGCAACATTCCAGACGCTTTACTAACACTCTCCCCACTTGGAGAGTCAGTGCCTTTAACCTCCTGTTTGGCCCAGTTTGCAATTTCTGTGGAAAATTAACAGGAATAGGGAGAACCAATGACAGACTAGCTGGAGGTGTCTGGACGGGCAAATTTAACTCTCATTTCCCACCAGGAAGAGGAATTAACCAAAGGCTCAGCGAGCCATGCCGAAACCACACTAGGGCCTGAAGCAATCCTGCGGTGTTGCGGCCAGCTCACAAGAAAGCGAGTTGAAGAAAGAAGCTCAGGGGCACTTTAATTCACAAACCTGCAGAGTTATAAATGACAGCTATCATCCAAAAATATATTGACGTAAGGCTGCCAAGAGGACTTGAAAGCGGGGCAGAATTGCAGGAAACCGATTTCAGGAGGTAGACTGGAATTGCATGAAAAGCATAGGAAAAGAGGCAGAACGTCCACAATGATGCACTTGGCCAAAAAGGACGTATGCGTTTTTTCCTGAATATATTCAGGAAAAAACGCATACGCCCTTTTTGGCCAACCAAGCAAGCTTGCAAAGGAAATCTGCACTACAATGAAGTCTCACTGCCCCCCGGTCAAAAGGGCCATCTGAAAAAAGTGTAAAATCCAGAAAGGCAGGACAGGCCATGGAGAACTGAGAGCCTAGTTAGACTGATGGACGGGATGTAAATTGCCAACAGCCACTCTGGAGAAGTGTATGGTGTTTCCTGAAACATCTAAAAAACAAAGCAACAGAGCCTAGGGCACTTCCACTTATGGTCCTATAGATTAGGGAAATTAAAATCAAAAAGACACAGCCACCCCAAAGTTTGGGACGGCTCTGTTTACAAGAACCTCATTTATGGTACAAGTTCAATATCAGAGAAAGGGAAAAATGGATAAAGAAGTTGTGGTACTTACGTACAATGCAATACCACTCAGCAATGAAATCTATGTCATCAGGCCAGTAGCAGCATAATGAGTGGATTCAGGTACGATGATTCTAAGTGAAATAAGTCACACAGAAAAAGAAACATCATAAGATATCACTAATACACGGAATGTAAACTTGGCTACACAGGAACTGAATTACAAAACAGAATAGGGTCTCAAATGTAGAAAACCAACTTATGCTTGCTTAAGGGGAAAGGTGAGTTGGGGTGCTGCATAAAACCAGAGATTGAAATTAGCACAGATACCTTTCCATAAGCCAAATATGTAATAGACAAGAGCTACTGCTTGCTCAACGAAGTGGACTCAACACCCCATATTAAACGCCTAAGAATATACCTGACTAGTAAGAATCTTAAAACCTATGGATTTATATGTCTACGAAAGAGAATCAAGCGTGTGTACAGCGGCATAAACGCAGCAGTGATAGGATTGGTGAGGTTCGGTGAGCAAATGCAGACCCTTTGAAGTCATATTGCATGGTACCCATTCCATGGTTCTCAACTCTCCAGGTTTAAGGGATTCTTCCTTCAGCTAAAACATGCATGTGGAACCCAGAGTATGATCCACCGTGTGATCGGGAAACGTGTTCAAATGTGTCTCAGTTTTCGTCCCCTGGTACTCGGGTGCAACATTCCAGATGCTTTACTAACACTCTCCCCACTTGGAGAGTCAGTGCCTTTAAACTCCTGTTTGGCCCAGTTTGCAATTTCTGCGGAAAATGAACAGGAATAGGGAGAACCAATGAGAGACTAGCTGGAGGTGTCTGGACGGGCAAATTTAACTCTCATTTCCCACCAGGAAGAGGAATTAACCAAAGGCTCAGCGAGCCGTGCCAGAACCACACTAGGGCCTGAAGCAATCCTGCGGTGTTGCGGCCAGCTCACAAGAAAGCGAGTTGAAGAAAGTAGCTCAGGGGCACTGTAATTCACAAACCTTCAGAGTTCTAAATGACAGCTATCGTCCAAAAATATATTGAAGTAAGGCTGCCAAGAGGACTTGAAAGCGGGGCAGAATTGCAGGAAACCGTTTTCAGGAGGTAGACTGGAATTGCATGTAAAGCATAGGAAAAGAGGCAGAACGTCCACAATGATGCACTTGGCCAAAAAGGGCGTATGCGTTTTTTCCTGAATATATTCAGGAAAAAATGCATACGCCCTTTTTGGCCAACCAAGCAAGCTTGCAAAGGAAATCTGCACTACAATGAAGTCTCACTGTCCCCCGGTCAAAAGGGCCATCTGAAAAAATTGTAAAATCCAGAAAGGCAGGACAGACCATGGAGAACTGGGAGCCTACTTAGGCTGATGGGCGGGATGTAAATTGCCAACAGCCACTCTGGAGAAGTGTATGGTGTTTCCTGAAACATCTAAAAAACAAAGCAACAAAGCCTAGGGCACTTCCATTTTTGGTCCTATAGATTAGGGAAATTAAAATCAAAAAGACACAGCCACCCCAAAGTTTGGGACAGCTCTGTTTACAAGAACCTCGTTTACGGTACAAGTTCAATATCGCAGAAAGCGAAAAATGGATAAAGAAGTTGTGGTACTTACGTACAATGCAATATCACTCAGCAATGAAATCTATGTCATCAGGCCAGTAGCAGCATAATGAGTGGATTCAGGTACGATGATTCTAAGTGAAATAAGTCACACAGAAAAAGAAACATCATAAGGTATCACTAATACACGGAATGTAAACTTGGCTACACAGGAACTGAATTGCAAAACAGAATAGGGTCTCAAATGTAGAAAACCAACTTATGCTTGCTTAAGGGGAAAGGTGAGTTGGGGTGCTGCATAAAACCAGAGATTGAAATTAACACAGATACCTTTCCATAAGCCAAATATGTAATAGACAAGAGCTACTGCTTGCTCAACGAAGTGGACTCAACACCCCATATTAAACGCCTAAGAATATACCTGACTAGTAAGAATCTTAAGACCTATGGATTTATATGTCTCCGAAAGAGAATCCAGCGTGTGTACAGTGGCATAAACGCAGCAGTGATAGGATTGGTGAGGTTCGGTGAGCAAATGCAGACCCTTTGAAGTCATATTGCATGGTACCCATTCCATGGGTCTCAACTCTCCAGGTTTAAGGGATTCTTCCTTCAGCTAAAACATGCATGTGGAACCCAGAGTATGATCCACCGTGTGATCGGGAAACGTGTTCAAATGTGTCTCAGTTTTCGTCCCCTGGTACTCGGGTGCAACATTCCAGATGCTTTACTAACACTCTCCCCACTTGGAGAGTCAGTGCCTTTAACCTCCTGTTTGGCCCAGTTTGCAATTTTTGTGGAAAATGAACAGGAATAGGGAGAACCAATGAGAGACTAGCTGGAGGTGTCTGGACGGGCAAATTTAACTCTCATTTCCCACCAGGAAGAGGAATTAACCAAAGGCTCACTGAGATATGCCGGAACCACACTACGGCCTGAAGCAATCCTGCGGTGTTGCGGCCAGCTCACAAGAAAGCGAGTTGAAGAAAGGAGCTCAGGGGCACTGTCATTCACAAACCTGCAGAGTTATAAATGACAGCTATCGTCCAAAAATATATTGAAGTAAGGCTGCCAAGAGGACTTGAAAGCGGGGCAGAATTGCAGGAAACCGATTTTAGGAGGTAGACTGGAATTGCATATAAAGCATAGGAAAAGAGGCAGAACGTCCACAATGATGCACTTGGCCAAAAGGGCGTATGCGTTTTATCCTGAATATATTCAGGAAAAAACGCATACGCCCTTTTTGGCCACCCAAGCAAGCTTGCAAAGGAAATCTGCACTACAATGAAGTCTCACTGCCCCCCGGTCAAAAGGGCCATCTGAAAAAAGTGTAAAATCCAGAAAGGCAGGACAGGCCATGGAGAACTGGGAGCCTTCTTATGCTGATGCGCGGGATGTAAATTTCCAACAGCCACTCTGGAGAAGTGTATGGTGTTTCCTGAAACATCTAAAAAACAAAGCAACAGAGCCTAGGGCACTTCCACTTATGGTCCTATAGCTTAGGGAAATTAAAATCAAAAAGACACAGCCACCCCAAAGTTTGGGACGGCTCTGTTTACAAGAACCTCGTTTACGGTACAAGTTCAATATCACAGAAAGCGAAAAATGGATAAAGAAGTTGTTGTACTTACGTACAATGCAATATCACTCAGCAATGAAATCTATGTCATCAGGCCAGTAGCAGCATAATGAGTGGATTTAGGTGCGATGATTCTAAGAGAAATAAGTCAAACAGAAAAAGAAACATCATAAGGTATCACTAATACATGGAATGTAAACTTTGCTACACAGGAACTGAATTACAAAACAGAATAGGGTCTCAAATGTAGAAAACCAACTTATGCTTGCTTAAGGGGAAAGGTGAGTTGGGGTGCTGCATAAAACCAGAGATTGAAATTAGCACAGATACCTTTCCATAAGCCAAATATGTAATAGACAAGAGCTACTGCTTGCTCAACGAAGTGGACTCAACACCCCATATTAAACGCCTAAGAATATACCTGACTAGTAAGAATCTTAAAACCTATGGATTTATATGTCTCCGAAAGAGAATCAAGCGTGTGTACAGCGGCATAAACGCAGCAGTGATAGGATTGGTGAGGTTCGGTGAGCAAATGCAGACCCTTTGAAGTCATATTGCATGGTACCCGTTCCATGGGTCTCAACTCTCCAGGTTTAAGGGATTCTTCCTTCAGCTAAAACATGCATGTGGAACCCAGAGTATGATCCAACGTGTGATCGGGAAACGTGTTCAAATGTGTCTCAGTTTTCGTCCCCTGGTACTCGGGTGCCACATTCCAGATGCTTTACTAACACTCTCCCCACTTGGAGAGTCAGTGCCTTTAACCTCCTGTTTGGCCCAGTTTGCAAATTCTGCGGAAAATGAACAGGAAAAGGGAGAACCAATGAGAGACTAGCTGGAGGTGTCTGGACGGGCAAATTTAACTCTCATTTACCACCCGGAAGAGGAATTAACCAAAGGCTCAGCGTGCCATGCCGGTACCACACTAGGGCCTGAAGCAATCCTGCGGTGTTGCGGCCAGCTCACAAGAAAGCGAGTTGAAGAAAGGAGCTCAGGGGCCCTGTAATTCACAAACCTGCAGAGTTATAAATGACAGCTATCGTCCAAAAATATATTAAAGTAACGCTGTCAAGACGACTTGAAAGTGGGGCAGAATTGCAGGAAACCGATTTCAGGAGGTAGACTGGAATTGCATGTAAAGCATAGGAAAAGAGGCAGAACGTCCACAATGATGCACTTGGCCAAAAAGTTCGTATGCGTTTTTTCCTGAATATATTCAGGAAAAAACGCATACGCCCTTTTTGGCCACCCAAGCAAGCTTGCAAGGGAAATCTGCACTACAATGAAGTCTCACTGCCCCCCGGTCAAAAGGGCCATCTGAAAAAAGTGTAAAATCCAGAAAGGCAGGACAGGCCATGGAGAACTGGGAGCCTTGTTATGCTGATGGGCGTGATGTAAATTGCCAACAGCCACTCTGGAGAAGTGTATGGTGTTTCCTGAAACATCTAAAAAACAAAGCAACAGAGCCTAGGGCACTTCCACTTATGGTCCTATAGCTTAGGGAAATTAAAATCAAAAAGACACAGCCACCCCAAAGTTTGGGACGGCTCTGTTTACAAGAACCTCGTTTACAGTACAAGTTCAATATCGCAAAAAGCGAAAAATGGATAAAGAAGTTGTGGTACTAACGTACAATGCAATATCACTCAGCAATGAAATCTCTGTCATCAGGCCCATAGCAGCATAATGAGTGGATTCAGGTACGATGATTCTAAGTGAAATATGTGACACAGAAAAAGAAACATCATAAGATATCACTAATACACGGAATGTAAACTTGGCTACTCAGGAACTGAATTACAAAACAGAATAGGGTCTCAAATGTAGAACACCAACTTATGCTTGCTTAAGGGGAAAGGTGAGTTGGGGTGCTGCATAAAACCAGAGATTGAAATTAGCACAGATACCTTTCCATAAGCCAAATATGTAATAGCCAAGAGCTACTGCTTGCTCAACGAAGTGGACACAACACCCCATATTAAATGCCTAAGAATATACTTGACTAGTAAGAAACTTAAAACCTATGGATTTATATGTCTCCGAAAGAGAATCAAGCGTGTGTACAGCGGCATAAACGCAGCAGAGAAAGGATTGTTGAGGTTTGGTGAGCAAATGCAGACCCTTTGAAGTCATATGGCATGGTACCCATTCCATGGTTCTCAACTCTCCAGGTTTAAGGGATTCTTCCTTCAGCTAAAACATGCATGTGGAACCCAGAGTATGATCCACCGTGTGATCGGGAAATGTGTTCAAATGTGTCTCAGTTTTCGTCCCCTGGTACTCGGGTGCAACATTCCAGACGCTTTACTAACACTCTCCCCACTTGGAGAGTCAGTGCCTTTAACCTCCTGTTTGGCCCAGTTTGCAATTTCTGTGGAAAATGAACAGGAATAGGGAGAACCAATGAGAGACTAGCTGGAGGTGTCTGGACGGGTAAATTTAACTCTCATTTCCCACCAGGAAGAGGAATTAACCAAAGGCTCAGCGTGCCATGCCGGTACCAAACTAGAGCCTGAAGCAATCCTGCACTGTTGCGGCCAGCTCACGAGAAAGCGAGTTCAAGAAAGGAGCTCAGGGGCACTGTAATTCACAAACCTGCAGAGTTATAAATGACAGCTATCGTCCAAAAATATATTGAAGTAAGGCTGCCAAGAGGACTTGAAAGCGGGGCAGAATTGCAGGAAACCGATTTCAGGAGGTAGACTGGAATTGCATGTAAAGCATAGGAAAAGAGGCAGAACGTCCACAATGATGCACTTGGCCAAAAAGGGCGTATGCGTTTATTCCTGAATATATTCAGGAAAAAACGCATACGCCCTTTTTGGCCAACCAAGCAAGCTTGCAAAGGAAATCTGCACTACAATGAAGTCTCACTGCCCCCCGGTCAAAAGGGCCATCTGAAAAAAGTGTAAAATCCAGAAAGGCAGGACAGGCCATGGAGAACTGGGAGCCTTGTTATGCTGATGGGCATGATGTAAATTGCCAACAGCCACTCTGGAGAAGTGTATGGTGTTTCCTGAAACATCTAAAAAACAAAGCAACAGAGCCTAGGGCACTTCCACTTATGGTCCTATAGATTAGGGAAATTAAAATCAAAAAGACACAGCCACCCCAAAGTTTGGAACGGCTCTGTTTACAAGAACCTCGTTTACGGTACAAGTTCAATATCGCAGAAAACGAAAAATGGATAAAGAAGTTGTGGTACTTACGTACAATGCAATATCACTCAGCAATGAAATCTATGTCATCAGGCCAGTAGCAGCATAATGAGTGGATTCAGGTACGATGATTCTAAGTGAAATAAGTCACACAGAAAAAGAAACATCATAAGATATCACTAATACACGGAATGTAAACTTGGCTACACAGGAACTGAATTACAAAACAGAATAGGGTCTCAAATGTAGAAAACCAACTTATGCTTGCTTAAGGGGAAAGGGGAGTTGGGGTGCTGCATAAAACCAGAGATTGAAATTACCACAGATACCTTTCCATAAGCCAAATATGTAATAGACAAGAGCTACTGCTTGCTCAATGAAGTGGACTCAACATCCCATATTAAACGCCTAAGAATATACCTGACTAGTAAGAATCTTAAAACCTATGGATTTATATGTCTTCGAAAGAGAATCAAGCGTGTGTACAGTGGCATAAACGCAGCAGTGATAGGATTGGTGAGGTTCGGTGAGCAAATGCAGACCCTTTGAAGTCATATTGCATGGTACCCATTCCATGGTTCTCAACTCTCCAGGTTTAAGGGATTCTTCCTTCAGCTAAAACATGCATGTGGAACCCAGAGGATGATCCACCGTGTGATCGGGAAACGTGTTCAAATGTGTCTCAGTTTTCGTCCCCTCGTACTCGGGTGCAACATTCCAGACGCTTTACTAACACTCTCCCCACTTGGAGAGTCAGTGCCTTTAACCTCCTGTTTGGCCCAGTTTGCAATTTCTGCGGAAAATGAACAGGAATAGGGAGAACCAATGAGAGACTAGCCGGAGGAGTCTGGACGGGCAAATTTAACTCTCATTTCCCACCAGGAAGAGGAATTAACCAAAGGCTCAGCGAGCCATGCCGGAACCACACTAGGGCCTGAAGCAATCCTGCGGTGTTGCGGCCAGCTCACAAGAAAGCGAGTTGAAGAAAGGAGCTCAGGGGCCCTGTAATTCACACACCTGCAGAGTTCTAAATGACAGCTATCGTCCAAAAATATATTGAAGTAAGGCTGCCAAGAGGACTTGAAAGCGGGGCAGAATTGCAGGAAACCGATTTCAGGAGGTAGACTGGAATTGCATGTAAAGCATAGGAAAAGAGGCAGAACGTCCACAATGATGCACTTGGCCAAAAAGGGCGTATGCGTTTTTTCCTGAATATATTCAGGAAAAAACGCATACGCCCTTTTTGGCCAACCAAGCAAGCTTGCAAAGGAAATATGCACTACAATGAAGTCTCACTGCCCCCCGGTCAAAAGGGACATCTGAAAAAAGTGTAAAATCCAGAAAGACAGGAAAGGCCATGGAGAACTGGGAGCCTTGTTATGCTGATTGGCGTGATGTAAATTGCCAACAGCCACTCTGGAGAAGTGTATGGTGTTTCCTGAAACATCTAAAAAACAAAGCAACAGAGCCTAGGGCACTTCCACTTATGGTCCTATAGCTTAGGGAAATTAAAATCAAAAAGACACAGCCACCCCAAAGTTTGGGACGGCTCTGTTTACAAGAACCTCGTTTCCGGTACAAGTTCAATATCACAGAAAGCGAAAAATGGATAAAGAAGTTGTGGTACTAACGTACAATGCAATATCACTCAGCAATGAAATCTCTGTCATCAGGCCCATAGCAGCATAATGAGTGGATTCAGGTACGATGATTTTAAGTGAAATAAGTCACACAGAAAAAGAAACATCATAAGATATCACTAATACACGGAATGTAAACTTGGCTACACAGGAACTGAATTACAAAACAGAATAGGGTCTCAAATGCAGAAAACCAACTTATGCTTGCTTAAGGGGAAAGGTGAGTTGGGGTGCTGCATAAAACCAGAGATTGAAATTAGCACAGATACCTTTCCATAAGCCAAATATGTAATAGCCAAGAGCTACTGCTTGCTCAACGAAGTGGACTCAACACCCCATATTAAACGCCTAAGAATATACTTGACTAGTAAGAATCTTAAAACCTATGGATTTATATGTCTCCGAAAGAGAATCAAGCATGTGTACAGCGGCATAAACGCAGCAGTGATAGGATTGGTGAGGTTCGGTGAGCAAATGCAGACCCTTTGAAGTCATATTGCATGGTACCCATTCCATGGGTCTCAACTCTCCACGTTTAAGGGATTCTTCCTTCAGCTAAAACATGCATGTGGAACCCAGAGGATGATCCACCGTGTGATCGGGAAACGTGTTCAAATGTGTCTCAGTTTTCATCCCCTGGTACTCGGGTGCAACATTCCAGACGCTTTACTAACACTCTCCCCACTTGGAGAGTCAGTGTCTTTAACCTCCTGTTTGGCCCAGTTTGCAATTTCTGCGGAAAATGAACAGGAATAGGGAGAACCAATGAGAGACTAGCTGGAGGAGTCTGGACGGGCAAATTTAACTCTCATTTCCCACCAGGAAGAGGAATTAACCAAAGGCTCAGCGAGCCATGCCGGAACCACTCTAGGGCCTGAAGCAATCCTGCGGTGTTGCGGCCAGCTCACAAGAAAGAGAGTTGAAGAAAGGAGCTCAGGGGCCCTGTAATTCACACACCTGCAGAGTTCTAAATGACAGCTATCGTCCAAAAATATATTGAAGTAAGGCTGCCAAGAGGATTTGAAAGCGGGGCAGAATTGCAGGAAACCGATTTCAGGAGGTAGACTGGAATTGCATGTAAAGCATAGGAAAAGAGGCAGAACGTCCACAATGATGCACTTGGCCAAAAAGTGCGTATGCGTTTTTTCCTGAATATATTCAGGAAAAAACGCATACGCCCTTTTTGGCCAACCAAGCAAGCTTGCAAAGGAAATCTGCACTACAATGAAGTCTCACTGCCCCCCGGTCAAAAGGGCCATCTGAAAAAAGTGTAAAATCCAGAAAGGCAGGACAGGCCATGGAGAACTGGGAGCCTTGTTATGCTGATGGGTGGGATGTAAATTGCCAACAGCCACTCTGGAGAAGTGTATGGTGTTTCCTGAAACATCTAAAAAACAAAGCAACAGAGCCTAGGGCACTTCCACTTATGGTCCTATAGCTTAGGGAAATTAAAATCAAAAAGACACAGCCACCCCAAAGTTTGGGACGGCTCTGTTTACAAGAACCTCGTTTCCGGTACAAGTTCAATATCGCAGAAAGCGAAAAATGGATAAAGAAGTTGTGGTACTTACGTACAATGCAATATCACTCAGCAATGAAATCTATGTCATCAGGCCAGTAGCAGCATAATGAGTGGATTCAGGTACGATGATTCTAAGTGAAATAAGTCACACAGAAAAGAAACATCATAAGATATCACTAATACACGGAATGTAAACTTGGCTACACAGGAACTGAATTACAAAACAGAATAGGGTCTCAAATGTAGAAAACCAACTTATGCTTGCTTAAGGGGAAAGGTGAGTTGGGGTGCTGCATAAAACCAGAGATTGAAATTACCACAGATACCTTTCCATAAGCCAAATATGTAATAGACAAGAGCTACTGCTTGCTCAATGAAGTGGACACAACACCCCATATTAAACGCCTAAGAATATACCTGACTAGTAAGAATCTTAAAACCTATGGATTTATATGTCTTCGAAAGAGAATCAAGCGTGTGTACAGTGGCATAAACGCAGCAGTGATAGGATTGGTGAGGTTCGGTGAGCAAATGCAGACCCTTTGAAGTCATATTGCATGGTACCCATTCCATGGTTCTCAACTCTCCAGGTTTAAGGGATTCTTCCTTCAGCTAAAACATGCATGTGGAAACCAGAGGATGATCCACCGTGTGATCGGGAAACGTGTTCAAATGTGTCTCAGTTTTCGTCCCCTCGTACTCGGGTGCAACATTCCAGACGCTTTACTAACACTCTCCCCACTTGGAGAGTCAGTGCCTTTAACCTCCTGTTTGGCCCAGTTTGCAATTTCTGCGGAAAATGAACAGGAATAGGGAGAACCAATGAGAGACTAGCCGGAGGAGTCTGGACGGGCAAATTTAACTCTCATTTCCCAACAGGAAGAGGAATTAACCAAAGGCTCAGCGAGCCATGCCGGAACCACACTAGGGCCTGAAGCAATCCTGCGGTGTTGCGGCCAGCTCACAAGAAAGCGAGTTGAAGAAAGGAGCTCAGGGTCCCTGTAATTCACACACCTGCAGAGTTCTAAATGACAGCTATCGTCCAAAAATATATTGAAGTAAGGCTGCCAAGAGGACTTGAAAGCGGGGCAGAATTGCAGGAAACCGATTTCAGGAGGTAGACTGGAATTGCATGTAAAGCATAGGAAAAGAGGCAGAACGTCCACAATGATGCACTTGGCCAAAAAGGGCGTATGCGTTTTTTCCTGAATATATTCAGGAAAAAACGCATACGCCCTTTTTGGCCAACCAAGCAAGCTTGCAAAGGAAATATGCACTACAATGAAGTCTCACTGCCCCCCGGTCAAAAGGGACATCTGAAAAAAGTGTAAAATCCAGAAAGACAGGAAAGTCCATGGAGAACTGGGAGCCTTGTTATGCTGATGGGCGTGATGTAAATTGCCAACAGCCACTCTGGAGAAGTGTATGGTGTTTCCTGAAACATCTAAAAAACAAAGCAACAGAGCCTAGGGCACTTCCACTTATGGTCCTATAGCTTAGGGAAATTAAAATCAAAAAGACACAGCCACCCCAAAGTTTGGGACGGCTCTGTTTACAAGAACCTGGTTTCCGGTACAAGTTCAATATCACAGAAAGCGAAAAATGGATAAAGAAGTTGTGGTACTAACGTACAATGCAATATCACTCAGCAATGAAATCTCTGTCATCAGGCCCATAGCAGCATAATGAGTGGATTCAGGTACGATGATTCTAAGTGAAATAAGTCACACAGAAAAAGAAACATCATAAGATATCACTAATACACGGAATGTAAACTTGGCTACACAGGAACTGAATTACAAAACAGAATAGGGTCTCAAATGCAGAAAACCAACTTATGCTTGCTTAAGGGGAAAGGTGAGTTGGGGTGCTGCATAAAACCAGAGATTGAAATTAGCACAGATACCTTTCCATAAGCCAAATATGTAATAGCCAAGAGCTACTGCTTGCTCAACGAAGTGGACTCAACACCCCATATTAAACGCCTAAGAATATACTTGACTAGTAAGAATCTTAAAACCTATGGATTTATATGTCTCCGAAAGAGAATCAAGCATGTGTACAGCGGCATAAACGCAGCAGTGATAGGATTGGTGAGGTTCGGTGAGCAAATGCAGACCCTTTGAAGTCATATTGCATGGTACCCATTCCATGGGTCTCAACTCTCCACGTTTAAGGGATTCTTCCTTCAGCTAAAACATGCATGTGGAACCCAGAGGATGATCCACCGTGTGATCGGGAAACGTGTTCAAATGTGTCTCAGTTTTCGTCCCCTGGTACTCGGGTGCAACATTCCAGACGCTTTACTAACACTCTCCCCACTTGGAGAGTCAGTGCCTTTAACCTCCTGTTTGGCCCAGTTTGCAATTTCTGCGGAAAATGAACAGGAATAGGGAGAACCAATGAGAGACTAGCTGGAGGAGTCTGGACGGGCAAATTTAACTCTCATTTCCCACCAGGAAGAGGAATTAACCAAAGGCTCAGCGAGCCATGCCGGAACCACTCTAGGGCCTGAAGCAATCCTGCGGTGTTGCGGCCAGCTCACAAGAAAGAGAGCTGAAGAAAGGAGCTCAGGGGCCCTGTAATTCACACACCTGCAGAGTTCTAAATGACAGCTATCGTCCAAAAATATATTGAAGTAAGGCTGCCAAGAGGACTTGAAAGCGGGGCAGAATTGCAGGAAACCGATTTCAGGAGGTAGACTGGAATTGCATGTAAAGCATAGGAAAAGAGGCAGAACGTCCACAATGATGCACTTGGCCAAAAAGGGCGTATGCGTTTTTTCCTGAATATATTCAGGAAAAAACGCATACGCCCTTTTTGGCCAACCAAGCAAGCTTGCAAAGGAAATCTGCACTACAATGAAGTCTCACTGCACCCGGTCAAAAGGGCCATCTGAAAAAAGTGTAAAATCCAGAAAGGCAGGACAGGCCATGGAGAACTGGGAGCCTTGTTATGCTGATGGGCGTGATGTAAATTGCCAACAGCCACTCTGGAGAAGTGTATGGTGTTTCCTGAAACATCTAAAAAACAAAGCAACAGAGCCTAGGGCACTTCCACTTATGGTCCTATAGCTTAGGGAAATTAAAATCAAAAAGACACAGCCACCCCAAAGTTTGGGACGGCTCTGTTTACAAGAACCTAGTTTACGGTACAAGTTCAATATCGCAGAAAGTGAAAAATGGATAAAGAAGTTGTGGTACTTACGTACAATGCAATACCACTCAGCAATGAAATCTATGTCATCAGGCCAGTAGCAGCATAATGAGTGGATTCAGGTACGATGATTCTAAGTGAAATAAGTCACACAGAAAAAGAAACATCATAAGATATCACTAATACACGGAATGTAAACTTGGCTACACAGGAACTGAATTACAAAACAGAATAGGGTCTCAAATGTAGAAAACCAACTTATGCTTGCTTAAGGGGAAAGGTGAGTTGGGGTGCTGCATAAAACCAGAGATTGAAATTAGCACAGATACCTTTCCATAAGCCAAATATGTAATAGCCAAGAGCTACTGCTTGCTCAACGAAGTGGACACAACACCCCATATTAAACGCCTAAGAATATACTTGACTAGTAAGAAACTTAAAACCTATGGAGTTATATGTCTCCGAAAGAGAATCAAGCATGTGTACAGCGGCATAAACGCAGCAGTGATAGGATTGGTGAGGTTCGGTGAGCAAATGCAGACCCTTTGAAGTCATATTGCATGGTACCCATTCCATGGGTCTCAACTCTCCAGGTTTAAGGGATTCTTCCTTCAGCTAAAACATGCATGTGGAACCCAGAGGATGATCTACCGTGTGATCGGGAAACGTGTTCAAATGTGTCTCAGTTTTCGTCCCCTGGTACTCGGGTGCAACATTCCAGACGCTTTACTAACACTCTCCCCACTTGGAGAGTCAGTGCCTTTAACCTCCTGTTTGGCCCAGTTTGCAATTTCTGCGGAAAATGAACAGGAATAGGGAGAACCAATGAGAGACTAGCTGGAGGTGTCTGGACAGGTAAATTTAACTCTCATTTCCCACCAAGAAGAGGAATTAACCAAAGGCTCAGCGAGCCATGCCGGAACCACACTAGGGCCTGAAGCAATCCTGCGGTGTTGCGGCCAGCTCACAAGAAAGCGAGTTGAAGAAAGGAGCTCAGGGGCCCTGTAATTCACACACCTGCAGAGTTCTAAATGACAGCTATCGTCCAAAAATATATTGAAGTAAGGCTGCCAAGAGGACTTGAAAGCGGGGCAGAATTGCAGGAAACCGATTTCAGGAGGTAGACTGGAATTGCATGTAAAGCATAGGAAAAGAGGCAGAACGTCCACAATGATGCACTTGGCCAAAAAGGGCGTATGCGTTTTTTCCTGAATATATTCAGGAAAAAACGCATACGCCCTTTTTGGCCAACCAAGCAAGCTTGCAAAGGAAATCTGCACTACAATGAAGTCTCACTGCCCCCCGGTCAAAAGGGCCATCTGAAAAAAGTGTAAAATCCAGAAAGGCAGGACAGGCCATGGAGAACTGGGAGCCTTGTTATGCTGATGGGCATGATGTGAATTGCCAACAGCCACTCTGGAGAAGTGTATGGTGTTTCCTGAAACATCTAAAAAACAAAGCAACAGAGCCTAGGGCACTTCCACTTATGGTCCTATAGATTAGGGAAATTAAAATCAAAAAGACACAGCCACCAGTAAGTTTGGGACGGCTCTGTTTACAAGAACCTCGTTTCCGGTACAAGTTCAATATCGCAGAAAGCGAAAAATGGATAAAGAAGTTGTGGTACTTACGTACAATGCAATATCACTCAGCAATGAAATCTATGTCATCAGGCCAGTAGCAGCATAATGAGTGGATTCAGGTACGATGATTCTAAGTGAAATAAGTCACACAGAAAAAGAAACATCATAAGATATCACTAATACACGGAATGTAAACTTGGCTACACAGGAACTGAATTACAAAACAGAATAGGGTCTCAAATGTAGAAAACCAACTTATGCTTGCTTAAGGGGAAAGGTGAGTTGGGGTGCTGCATAAAACCAGAGATTGAAATTACCACAGATACCTTTCCATAAGCCAAATATGTAATAGACAAGAGCTACTGCTAGCTCAACGAAGTGGACTCAACACCCCATATTAAACGCCTAAGAATATACCTGACTAGTAAGAATCTTAAAACCTATGGATTTATATGTCTTCGAAAGAGAATCAAGCGTGTGTACAGTGGCATAAACGCAGCAGTGATAGGATTGGTGAGGTTCGGTGAGCAAATGCAGACCCTTTGAAGTCGTATTGCATGGTACCCATTCCATGGTTCTCAACTCTCCAGGTTTAAGGGATTCTTCCTTCAGCTAAAACATGCATGTGGAACCCAGAGGATGATCCACCGTGTGATCGGGAAACGTGTTCAAATGTGTCTCAGTTTTCGTCCCCTGGTACTCGGGTGCAACATTCCAGACGCTTTACTAACACTCTCCCCACTTGGAGAGTCAGTGCCTTTAACCTCCTGTTTGGCCCAGTTTGCAATTTCTGCAGAAAATGAACAGGAATAGGGAGAACCAATGAGAGACTAGCTGGAGGAGTCTGGACGGGCAAATTTAACTCTCATTTCCCAACAGGAAGAGGAATTAACCAAAGGCTCAGCGAGCCATGCCGGAATCACACTAGGGCCTGAAGCAATCCTGCAGTGTTGCGGCCAGCTCACAAGAAAGCGAGTTGAAGAAAGGAGCTCAAGGTCCCTGTAATTCACACACCTGCAGAGTTCTAAATGACAGCTATCGTCCAAAAATATATTGAAGTAAGGCTGCCAAGAGGACTTGAAAGCGGGGCAGAATTGCAGGAAACCGATTTCAGGAGGTAGACTGGAATTGCACGTAAAGCATAGGAAAAGAGGCAGAACGTCCACAATGATGCACTTGGCCAAAAAGGGCGTATGCGTTTTTTCCTGAATATATTCAGGAAAAAACGCATACGCCCTTTTTGGCCAACCAAGCAAGCTTGCAAAGGAAATCTGCACTACAATGAAGTCTCACTGCCCCCCGGTCAAAAGGGCCATCTGAAAAAAGTGTAAAATCCAGAAAGGCAGGACAGGCCATGGAGAACTGGGAGCCTTGTTATGCTGATGGGCGGGATGTAAATTGCCAACAGCCACTCTGGAGAAGTGTATGGTGTTTCCTGAAACATCTAAAAAACAAAGCAACAGAGCCTAGGGCACTTCCACTTATGGTCCTATAGATTAGGGAAATTAAAATCAAAAAGACACAGCCACCCCAAAGTTTGGGACGGCTCTGTTTACAAGAACCTCGTTTCCGGTACAAGTTCAATATCGCAGAAAGCGAAAAATGGATAAAGAAGTTGTGGTACTAACGTACAATGCAATATCACTCAGCAATGAAATCTCTGTCATCAGGCCCATAGCAGCATAATGAGTGGATTCAGGTACGATGATTCTAAGTGAAATAAGTCACACAGAAAAAGAAACATCATAAGATATCACTAATACACGGAATGTAAACTTGGCTACACAGGAACTGAATTACAAAACAGAATAGGGTCTCAAATGTAGAAAACCAACTTATGCTTGCTTAAGGGGAAAGGTGAGTTGGGGTGCTGCATAAAACCAGAGATTGAAATTAGCACAGATACCTTTCCATAAGCCAAATATGTAATAGCCAAGAGCTACTGCTTGCTCAACGAAGTGGACACAACACCCCATATTAAATGCCTAAGAATATACTTGACTAGTAAGAAACTTAAAACCTATGGATTTATATGTCTCCGAAAGAGAATCAAGCATGTGTACAGCGGCATAAACGCAGCAGTGATAGGATTGGTGAGGTTCAGTGAGCAAATGCAGACCCTTTGAAGTCATATTGCATGGTACCCATTCCATGGGTCTCAACTCTCCAGGTTTAAGGGATTCTTCCTTCAGCTAAAACATGCATGTGGAACCCAGAGGATGATCTACCGTGTGATCGGGAAACGTGTTCAAATGTGTCTCAGTTTTCGTCCCCTGGTACTCGGGTGCAACATTCCAGACGCTTTACTAACACTCTCCCCACTTGGAGAGTCAGTGCCTTTAACCTCCTGTTTGGCCCAGTTTGCAATTTCTGCGGAAAATGAACAGGAATAGGGAGAACCAATGAGAGACTAGCTGGAGGTGTCTGGACAGGTAAATTTAACTCTCATTTCCCACCAAGAAGAGGAATTAACCAAAGGCTCAGCGAGCCATGCCGGAACCACACTAGGGCCTGAAGCAATCCTGCGGTGTTGCGGCCAGCTCACAAGAAAGCGAGTTGAAGAAAGGAGCTCAGGGGCCCTGTAATTCACAAACCTGCAGAGTTATAAATGACAGCTATCGTCCAAAAATATATTGAAGTAAGGCTGCCAAGAGGACTTGAAAGCGGGGCAGAATTGCAGGAAACCGATTTCAGGAGGTAGACTGGAATTGCATGTAAAGCATAGGAAAAGAGGCAGAACGTCCACAATGATGCACTTGGCCAAAAAGGGCGTATGCGTTTATTCCTGAATATATTCAGGAAAAAACGCATACGCCCTTTTTGGCCAACCAAGCAAGTTTGCAAAGGAAATCTGCACTACAATGAAGTCTCACTGCCCCCCGGTCAAAAGGGCCATCTGAAAAAAGTGTAAAATCCAGAAAGGCAGGACAGGCCATGGAGAACTGGGAGCCTTGTTATGCTGATGGGCATGATGTAAATTGCCAACAGCCACTCTGGAGAAGTGTATGGTGTTTCCTGAAACATCTAAAAAACAAAGCAACAGAGCCTAGGGCACTTCCACTTATGGTCCTATAGATTAGGGAAATTAAAATCAAAAAGACACAGCCACCAGTAAGTTTGGGACGGCTCTGTTTACAAGAACCTCATTTACGGTACAAGTTCAATATCGCAGAAAGCGAAAAATGGATAAAGAATTTGTGGTACTTACGTACAATGCAATATCACTCAGCAATGAAATCTATGTCATCAGGCCAGTAGCAGCATAATGAGTGGATTCAGGTACGATGATTCTAAGTGAAATAAGTCACACAGAAAAAGAAACATCATAAGATATCACTAATACACGGAATGTAAACTTGGCTACACAGGAACTGAATTACAAAACAGAATAGGGTCTCAAATGTAGAAAACCAACTTATGCTTGCTTAAGGGGAAAGGTGAGTTGGGGTGCTGCATAAAACCAGAGGTTGAAATTACCACAGATACCTTTCCATAAGCCAAATATGTAATAGACAAGAGCAACTGCTTGCTCAACGAAGTGGACTCAACACCCCATATTAAACGCCTAAGAATATACCTGACTAGTAAGAATCTTAAAACCTATGGATTTATATGTCTTCGAAAGAGAATCAAGCGTGTGTACAGCGGCATAAATGCAGCAGTGATAGGATTGGTGAGGTTCGGTGAGCAAATGCAGACCCTTTGAAGTCATATTGCATGGTACCCATTCCATGGTTCTCAACTCTCCAGGTTTAAGGGATTCTTCCTTCAGCTAAAACATGCATGTGGAACCCAGAGGATAATCCACCGTGTGATCGGGAAACGTGTTCAAATGTGTCTCAGTTTTCGTCCCCTGGTACTCGGGTGCAACATTCCAGACGATTTACTAACACTCTCCCCACTTGGAGAGTCAGTGCCTTTAACTTCCTGTTTGGCCCAGTTTGCAATTTCTGCGGAAAATGAACAGGAATAGGGAGAACCAATGAGAGACTAGCTGGAGGAGTCTGGACGGGCAAATTTAACTCTCATTTCCCAACAGGAAGAGGAATTAACCAAAGGCTCAGCGAGCCATGCCGGAACCACACTAGGGCCTGAAGCAATCCTGCGGTGTTGCGGCCAGCTCACAAGAAAGCGAGTTGAAGAAAGGAGCTCAAGGGCCCTGTAATTCACACACCTGCAGAGTTCTAAATGACAGCTATCATCCAAAAATATATTGAAGTAAGGCTGCCAAGAGGACTTGAAAGCGGGGCAGAATTGCAGGAAACCGATTTCAGGAGGTAGACTGGAATTGCATGTAAAGCATAGGAAAAGAGGCAGAACGTCCACAATGATGCACTTGGCCAAAAAGGGCGTATGCGTTTTTTCCTGAATATATTCAGGAAAAAACGCATACGCACTTTTTGGCCAACCAAGCAAGTTTGCAAAGGAAATCTGCACTACAATGAAGTCTCACTGCCCCCCGGTCAAAAGGGCCATCTGAAAAAAGTGTAAAATCCAGAAAGGCAGGACAGGCCATGGAGAACTGGGAGCCTTGTTATGCTGATGGGCATGATGTAAATTGCCAACAGCCACTCTGGAGAAGTGTATGGTGTTTCCTGAAACATCTAAAAAACAAAGCAACAGAGCCTAGGGCACTTCCACTTATGGTCCTATAGATTAGGGAAATTAAAATCAAAAAGACACAGCCACCAGTAAGTTTGGGACGTCTCTGTTTACAAGAACCTCGTTTACGGTACAAGTTCAATATCGCAGAAAGCGAAAAATGGATAAAGAAGTTGTGGTACTTACGTACAATGCAATATCACTCAGCAATGAAATCTATGTCATCAGGTCAGTAGCAGCATAATGAGTGGATTCAGGTACGATGATTCTAAGTGAAATAAGTCACACAGAAAAAGAAACATCATAAGATATCACTAATACACGGAATGTAAACTTGGCTACACAGGAACTGAATTACAAAACAGAATAGGGTCTCAAATGTAGAAAACCAACTTATGCTTGCTTAAGGGGAAAGGTGAGTTGGGGTGCTGCATAAAACCAGAGATTGAAATTAGCACAGATAACTTTCCATAAGCCAAATATGTAATAGACAAGAGCTACTGCTTCCTCAACGAAGTGGACTCAACACCCCATATTAACCGCCTAAGAATATACCTGACTAGTAATAATCTTAAAACCTATGGATTTATATGTCTCCGAAAGAGAATCAAGCGTGTGTACAGCGGCATAAACGCAGCAGTGATAGGATTGGTGAGGTTCGGTGAGCAAATGCAGACCCTTTGAAGTAATATTGCATGGTACCCATTCCATGGTTCTCAACTCTCCAGGTTTAAGGGATTCTTCCTTCAGCTAAAACATGCATGTGGAACCCAGAGTATGATCCACTGTGTGATCGGGAAACGTGTTCAAATGTGTCTCAGTTTTCGTCCCCTGGTACTCGGGTGCAACATTCCAGACGCTTTACTAACACTCTCCCCACTTGAGAGTCAGTGCCTTTAACCTCCTGTTTGGCCCAGGTTGCAATTTCTGCGGAAAATGAACAGGAATAGTGAGAACCAATGAGAGACTAGCTGGAGGAGTCTGGACGGGCAAATTTAACTCTCATTTCCCACCAGGAAGAGGAATTAACCAAAGACTCAGCGAGCCATGCAGGAACCACACTAGGGCCTGAAGCAATCCTGCGGTGTTGCGGCCAGCTCACAAGAAAGCGAGTTGAAGAAAGGAGCTCAGGGGCACTGTAATTCACATACATGCAGAATTATAAATGACAGCTATCGTCCAAAAATATATTGAAGTTAGGCTGCCAGGAGGACTTGAAAGTGGGGCAGAATTGCAGGAAACCGATTTCAGGAGGTAGACAGGAATTGCATGTAAAGCATAGGAAAAGAGGCAGAACGTCCACAATGATGCACTTGGCCAAAAAGGGCGTATGCGTTTTTTCCTGAATATATTCAGGAAAAAACGCATACGCCCTTTTTGGCCAACCAAGCAAGCTTGCAAAGGAAATCTGCACTACAATGAAGTCTCACTGCCCCCCGGTCAAAAGGGACATCTGAAAAAAGTGTAAAATCCAGAAAGACAGGACAGGCCATGGAGAACTGGGAGCCTTGTTATGCTGATGGGCGTGATGTAAATTGCCAACAGCCACTCTGGAGAAGTGTATGGTGTTTCCTGAAACATCTAAAAAACAAAGCAACAGAGCCTAGGGCACTTCCACTTATGGTCCTATAGCTTAGGGAAATTAAAATCAAAAAGACACAGCCACCCCAAAGTTTGGGACGGCTCTGTTTACAAGAACCTCGTTTCCGGTACAAGTTCAATATCGCAGAAAGCGAAAAATGGATAAAGAAGTTGTGGTACTAACGTACAATGCAATATCACTCAGCAATGAAATCTCTGTCATCAGGCCCATAGTAGCATAATGAGTGGATTCAGGTACGATGATTCTAAGTGAAATAAGTCACACAGAAAAAGAAACATCATAAGATATCACTAATACACGGAATGTAAACTTGGCTACACAGGAACTGAATTACAAAACAGAATAGGGTCTCAAAGGTAGAAAACCAACTTATGCTTGCTTAAGGGGAAAGGTGAGTTGGGGTGCTGCATAAAACCAGAGATTGAAATTAGCACAGATACCTTTCCATAAGCCAAATATGTAATAGACAAGAGCTACTGCTTGCTCAACGAAGTGGACTCAACACCCCATATTAAACGCCTAAGAATATACTTGACTAGTAAGAATCTTAAAACCTATGGATTTATATGTCTCCGAAAGAGAATCAAGCATGTGTACAGCGGCATAAACGCAGCAGTGATAGGATTGGTGAGGTTCGGTGAGCAAATGCAGACCCTTTGAAGTCATATTGCATGGTACCCATTCCATGGGTCTCAACTCTCCACGTTTAAGGGATTCTTCCTTCAGCTAAAACATGCATGTGGAACCCAGAGGATGATCCACCGTGTGATCGGGAAACGTGTTCAAATGTGTCTCAGTTTTCATCCCCTGGTACTCGGGTGCAACATTCCAGACGCTTTACTAACACTCTCCCCACTTGGAGAGTCAGTGCCTTTAACCCCCTGTTTGGCCCAGTTTGCAATTTCTGCGGAAAATGAACAGGAATAGGGAGAACCAATGAGAGACTAGCTGGAGGAGTCTGGACGGGCAAATTTAACTCTCATTTCCCAACAGGAAGAGGAATTAACCAAAGGCTCAGCGAGCCATGCCGGAACCACTCTAGGGCCTGAAGCAATCCTGCGGTGTTGCGGCCAGCTCACAAGAAAGCGAGTTGAAGAAAGGAGCTCAAGGGCCCTGTAATTCACACACCTGCAGAGTTCTAAATGACAGCTATCGTCCAAAAATATATTGAAGTAAGGCTGCCAAGAGGACTTGAAAGCGGGGCAGAATTGCAGGAAACCGATTTCAGGAGGTAGACTGGAATTGCACGTAAAGCATAGGAAAAGAGGCAGAACGTCCACAATGATGCACTTGGCCAAAAAGGGCGTATGCGTTTTTTCCTGAATATATTCAGGAAAAAACGCATACGCCCTTTTTGGCCAACCAAGCAAGCTTGCAAAGGAAATCTGCACTACAATGAAGTCTCACTGCCCCCCGGTCAAAAGGGCCATCTGAAAAAAGTGTAAAATCCAGAAAGGCAGGACAGGCCATGGAGAACTGGGAGCCTTGTTATGCTGATGGGGGGGATGTACATTGCCAACAGCCACTCTGGAGAAGTGTATGGTGTTTCCTGAAACATCTAAAAAACAAAGCAACAGAGCCTAGGGCACTTCCACTTATGGTCCTATAGCTTAGGGATATTAAAATCAAAAAGACACAGCCACCCCAAAGTTTGGGACGGCTCTGTTTACAAGAACCTCGTTTCCGGTACAAGTTCAATATCGCAGAAAGCGAAAAATGGATAAAGAAGTTGTGGTACTAACGTACAATGCAATATCACTCAGCAATGAAATCTCTGTCATCAGGCCCATAGCAGCATAATGAGTGGATTCAGGTACGATGATTCTAAGTGAAATAAGTCACACAGAAAAAGAAACATCATAAGATATCACTAATACACGGAATGTAAACTTGGCTACACAGGAACTGAATTACAAAACAGAATAGGGTCTCAAATGTAGAAAACCAACTTATGCTTGCTTAAGGGGAAAGGTGAGTTGGGGTGCTGCATAAAACCAGAGATTGAAATTAGCACAGATACCTTTCCATAAGCCAAATATGTAATAGCCAAGAGCTACTGCTTGCTCAACGAAGTGGACACAACACCCCATATTAAATGCCTAAGAATATACTTGACTAGTAAGAAACTTAAAACCTATGGATTTATATGTCTCCGAAAGAGAATCAAGCATGTGTACAGCGGCAAAAACGCAGCAGTGATAGGATTGGTGAGGTTCAGTGAGCAAATGCAGACCCTTTGAAGTCATATTGCATGGTACCCATTCCATGGGTCTCAACTCTCCAGGTTTAAGGGATTCTTCCTTCAGCTAAAACATGCATGTGGAACCCAGAGGATGATCTACCGTGTGATCGGGAAACGTGTTCAAATGTGTCTCAGTTTTCGTCCCCTGGTACTCGGGTGCAACATTCCAGACGCTTTACTAACACTCTCCCCACTTGGAGAGTCAGTGCCTTTAACCACCTGTTTGGCCCAGTTTGCAATTTCTGCGGAAAATGAACAGGAATAGGGAGAACCAATGAGAGACTAGCTGGAGGTGTCTGGACAGGTAAATTTAACTCTCATTTCCCACCAAGAAGAGGAATTAACCAAAGGCTCAGCGAGCCATGCCGGAACCACACTAGGGCCTGAAGCAATCCTGCGGTGTTGCGGCCAGCTCACAAGAAAGCGAGTTGAAGAAAGGAGCTCAGGGGCCCTGTAATTCACACACCTGCAGAGTTCTAAATGACAGCTATCGTCCAAAAATATATTGAAGTAAGGCTGCCAAGAGGACTTGAAAGCGGGGCAGAATTGCAGGAAACCGATTTCAGGAGGTAGACTGGAATTGCATGTAAAGCATAGGAAAAGAGGCAGAACGTCCACAATGATGCACTTGGCCAAAAAGGGCGTATGCGTTTATTCCTGAATATATTCAGGAAAAAACGCATACGCCCTTTTTGGCCAACCAAGCAAGCTTGCAAAGGAAATCTGCACTACAATGAAGTCTCACTGCCCCCCGGTCAAAAGGGCCATCTGAAAAAAGTGTAAAATCCAGAAAGGCAGGACAGGCCATGGAGAACTGGGAGCCTTGTTATGCTGATGGGCATGATGTAAATTGCCAACAGCCACTCTGGAGAAGTGTATGGTGTTTCCTGAAACATCTAAAAAACAAAGCAACAGAGCCTAGGGCACTTCCACTTATGGTCCTATAGATTAGGGAAATTAAAATCAAAAAGACACAGCCACCAGTAAGTTTGGGACGGCTCTGTTTACAAGAACCTCGTTTACGGTACAAGTTCAATATCGCAGAAAGCGAAAAATGGATAAAGAAGTTGTGGTACTTACGTACAATGCAATATCACTCAGCAATGAAATCTATGTCATCAGGCCAGTAGCAGCATAATGAGTGGATTCAGGTACGATGATTCTAAGTGAAATAAGTCACACAGAAAAAGAAACATCATAAGATATCACTAATACACGGAATGTAAACTTGGCTACACAGGAACTGAATTACAAAACAGAATAGGGTCTCAAATGTAGAAAACCAACTTATGCTTGCTTAAGGGGAAAGGTGAGTTGGGGTGCTGCATAAAACCAGAGGTTGAAATTACCACAGATACCTTTCCATAAGCCAAATATGTAATAGACAAGAGCTACTGCTTGCTCAACGAAGTGGACTCAACACCCCATATTAAACGCCTAAGAATATACCTGACTAGTAAGAATCTTAAAACCTATGGATTTATATGTCTTCGAAAGAGAATCAAGCGTGTGTACAGCGGCATAAATGCAGCAGTGATAGGATTGGTGAGGTTCGGTGAGCAAATGCAGACCCTTTGAAGTCATATTGCATGGTACCCATTCCATGGTTCTCAACTCTCCAGGTTTAAGGGATTCTTCTTTCAGCTAAAACATGCATGTGGAACCCAGAGGATAATCCACCGTGTGATCGGGAAACGTGTTCAAATGTGTCTCAGTTTTCGTCCCCTGGTACTCGGGTGCAACATTCCAGACGATTTACTAACACTCTCCCCACTTGGAGAGTAAGTGCCTTTAACCTCCTGTTTGGCCCAGTTTGCAATTTCTGCGGAAAATGAACAGGAATAGGGAGAACCAATGAGAGACTAGCTGGAGGAGTCTGCACGGGCAAATTTAACTCTCATTTCCCAACAGGAAGAGGAATTAACCAAAGGCTCAGCGAGCCATGCCGGAACCACACTAGGGCCTGAAGCAATCCTGCGGTGTTGCGGCCAGCTCACAAGAAAGCGAGTTGAAGAAAGGAGCTCAAGGGCCCTGTAATTCACACACCTGCAGAGTTCTAAATGACAGCTATCGTCCAAAAATATATTGAAGTAAGGCTGCCAAGAGGACTTGAAAGCGGGGCAGAATTGCAGGAAACCGATTTCAGGAGGTAGACTGGAATTGCATGTAAAGCATAGGAAAAGAGGCAGAACGTCCACAATGATGCACCTGGCCAAAAAGGGCGTATGCGTTTTTTCCTGAATATATTCAGGAAAAAACGCATACGCCCTTTTTGGCCAACCAAGCAAGCTTGCAAAGGAAATCTGCACTACAATGAAGTCTCACTGCCCCCCGGTCAAAAGGGCCATCTGAAAAAAGTGTAAAATCCAGAAAGGCAGGACAGGCCATGGAGAACTGGGAGCCTTGTTATGCTGATGGGCATGATGTAAATTGCCAACAGCCACTCTGGAGAAGTGTATGGTGTTTCCTGAAACATCTAAAAAACAAAGCAACAGAGCCTAGGGCACTTCCACTTATGGTCCTATAGATTAGGGAAATTAAAATCAAAAAGACAGAGCCACCAGTAAGTTTGGGACGTCTCTGTTTACAAGAACCTCGTTTACGGTACAAGTTCAATATCGCAGAAAGCGAAAAATGGATAAAGAAGTTGTGGTACTTACGTACAATGCAATATCACTCAGCAATGAAATCTATGTCATCAGGTCAGTAGCAGCATAATGAGTGGATTCAGGTACGATGATTCTAAGTGAAATAAGTCACACAGAAAAAGAAACATCATAAGATATCACTAATACACGGAATGTAAACTTGGCTACACAGGAACTGAATTACAAAACAGAATAGGGTCTCAAATGTAGAAAACCAACTTATGCTTGCTTAAGGGGAAAGGTGAGTTGGGGTGCTGCATAAAACCAGAGATTGAAATTAGCACAGATAACTTTCCATAAGCCAAATATGTAATAGACAAGAGCTACTGCTTCCTCAACGAAGTGGACTCAACACCCCATATTAACCGCCTAAGAATATACCTGACTAGTAAGAATCTTAAAACCTATGGATTTATATGTCTCCGAAAGAGAATCAAGCGTGTGTACAGCGGCATGAACGCAGCAGTGATAGGATTGGTGAGGTTCGGTGAGCAAATGCAGACCCTTTGAAGTCATATTGCATGGTACCCATTCCATGGTTCTCAACTCTCCAGGTTTAAGGGATTCTTCCTTCAGCTAAAACATGCATGTGGAACCCAGAGTATGATCCACCGTGTGATCGGGAAACGTGTTCAAATGTGTCTCAGTTTTCGTCCCCTGGTACTCCGGTGCAACATTCCAGACGCTTTACTAACACTCTCTCCACTTGAGAGTCAGTGCCTTTAACCTCCTGTTTGGCCCAGTTTGCAATTTCTGCGGAAAATGAACAGGAATAGTGAGAACCAATGAGAGACTAGCTGGAGGAGTCTGGACGGGCAAATTTAACTCTCATTTCCCACCAGGAAGAGGAATTAACCAAAGACTCAGCGAGCCATGCAGGAACCACACTAGGGCCTGAAGCAATCCTGCGGTGTTGCGGCCAGCTCACAAGAAAGCGAGTTGAAGAAAGGAGCTCAGGGGCACTGTAATTCACATACCTGCAGAATTATAAATGACAGCTATCGTCCAAAAATATATTGAAGTTAGGCTGCCAGGAGGACTTGAAAGTGGGGCAGAATTGCAGGAAACCGATTTCAGGAGGTAGACAGGAATTGCATGTAAAGCATAGGAAAAGAGGCAGAACGTCCACAATGATGCACTTGGCCAAAAAGGGCGTATGCGTTTTTTCCTGAATATATTCAGGAAAAAACGCATACGCCCTTTTTGGCCAGCCAAGCAAGCTTGCAAAGGAAATCTGCACTACAATGAAGTCTCACTGCCCCCCGGTCAAA